>NC_091745.1:49298127-49600627 GCF_043380555.1 Nothobranchius furzeri
GAGGAGCCTTTATTGTGGTAACGCAGAAGATGTTCAAGACAAACCAGCCAGATGTAACCAGCTCCAGAAGCAGCGAAAACACCCCTCAGCTAAGGTTTTCATTCCAGTAGGTACCCTCACGCTGATGAAGCCGAGTGTTAATCTAGTATTGAAACATGGAGCCCCGATTTAGAACACACACACACACACACACACATATGTCTGTCTTACTGTCATAGTGAGGACCCTCCATTGAATTCCATTCATGTTAGTGACTCCACTATGCATTACCATAACCAATGCTGATCTATTCCTAACCCTAACCTTAACAAAAACTTCATTAACACCATATCTCCAAAACCACCTGGTGAGCTTCTTCAAAAAAAAGTGAGGACCAAAAAATGTCCTCACATTGTAGTATGTACAAGAACACACACACTGTGTGTGTGTGTGTGTGTGTGTGTGTGTGTGTGTGTGTGTGTGTGTGTGTGTGTGTGTGTGTGTGTGTGTGTGTGTGTGTGTGTGTGTGTCCTGATTACAGCACCTGATGGAATTATCATATTTACAACGAGACCTTTCCATCAGCTCAGATAGCTGCGACGTGGCCGTGGACTGATGCAGCTAGTAAATGTCAGCATTGATGTGACGGACAAGGAGGTAAAAACTGAAACTGATTCCTAACAAAATCTATAAACTAGCAGAAATTATAAATGACGAGGTGAATGTAATGTGCAGTTATTCCATATTAAGATAGATCTTTCATCCCCTCTGCAGGAAGAGTGTATAACTCCTCTGGCATTATCCTGGTACACAATAACACCAATGCAGTACTCAGTATGTGTTCAATATCTGTGCAATACCAGATTTACATATTTCTGTGTTTCTTACAGTATGCTGCAGAGTTCTAGAACTTTATACGTGCATTTCAGTGGTTGAAGGTTACACCACTAGCTTACTGCCTATGTGTGCATACATGTACCTTTGTTATGATGCTGTAACAAGTGGATTTCCCCACCGTGGGATGAATAAAGTCTATTCTATTCTACTCTATTGTAAAACTAAACAGGTTAATGAGAAGGATGTGTGTGGAACAGGAACTGAAGCTCTCACTTGTCTCTTCAGCAGGAAGACTGGGGGCATATTTAACACTCGGCGCTCTGGTTTGGACCCGTTCTTGGCTCCGTGCCTCACGAGCGTAATTTGGATGAGTGCAGCTCGCTTGCCTTTGGGCTCATTAACAACAATATAAACAGTAATTACTGTGATCGCCTAATTAATTCTTTTAAAAATACGGCACGGCATAAAAGGCATGGCAAATCACTTCTGGAGATAACGATTTACAGAATCATTGTTGACACAATTAGGTTTTTGTGTTCCAACATCCAGCTGAAATAATTAAAAACTTTTTTTTGTCGTCTTTCTCACATTTTCCATGTTTATAATTCAGATTGTTGCGGCTTTTCTCTCTGTTTCCTGAGTTGTCCTCCTCCTATCCCGTCTGTGTGGCTGCTCTGTTGTTCTGATGGACGTAATCCTCCCCTCTGGACACGTTCCTTTGTTTTGGGGGCCGTGTTGGCTCCCCCTCTGATCACAGAGCCTTTCCTTATAATGGAGTTTTCCGCCTTCATTCTGGGGGGATTCTCAGAGGAGAGAGGATTGTCCATCAGCTCTGTCAGCTATTGTCCAGTTAATTGTGATTAACAGTAATTAAGTCTGAGCGGGACAGAGTGGATTTGGAACGAGTCTGGACCAAAGACACAATGAGTGATGAGATTTCTGCCATCGTTCCTCCTCATCAGTACAATAGGCTCTGATTATGGTGTCAGACAGTAGCTGTTAATAATAATAATAATAATAATAATAATAATAATAATAATAAATTATCACCTTTATAATGATAAAGACTGATAAATCTAAATAAAATATGCATTGATGCATGCAGTGTGTGTGTGTGTGTGTGTGTGTGTGTGTGTGTGTGTGTGTGTGTGTGTGTGTGTGTGTGTGTGTGTGTGTGTGTGTGTGTGTGTGTGTGTGTGTGTGTGTGTGTGTGTGTGTGTGTGTGTGTGTGATTTTAACCTCTTGAGACCCAAGCTTTTGGATCGTGAACACCTTCACTTTCCCTAAATTTTGGGGGATTTTTAGATCCTGAAAAATACAAAATGAGATTTTATTAAAAGAAAATGTTTGTTTTCTACTGAATTTATCTAAGATCAATAATTACATTTTTTCAAATTAAAAGCAAATCTCACCAAAAAAACAACAGGTCTAAGTTGATCAGAATCAGGAAGCTGATGTCCTACCGTAAGGAGGTCAAGAGAGGACACGCTTCATTCTTTTATTTATTCTCATGCTGTCGTCCTTCACAGGTTGAAGAGCTTTTAAAGTAGGTCTATGTCAGAAGGTGATTCCCTAACTCCCACATTTTTGCATTGTTACACAGCCTGAAAATAAATGCAGAATAATAAAACACCTGGTTTGGGGTCTTGGTATAACCCCCCCCCCCCCCCCCCCCCCCCCCCGAAGATAATCAGTGGTCCCCTTCTGGGCCCCCTTTGAACATCCTCCTAAGGTGCTGTTGCTAACACACACACACACACACACACACACACACACACGAACACATACGCCCACGCACTCACACACACACATGCACTCACACACACACACACACACACACATGCACTCACACACACATTATAAATAAGCTGCTCTTTAATGATTTGTTCTCCTGACTGAACACTCAGAAAAAGCTCACCGACTAATGAGATGAGCTTAAATCTTCTAAATTTGTAAACTCAAATTGAATAACTGCGTTTAGTGACCAAAGAGAGTTTCTAGTGTTTATTTTCAAGCAGACAAAGCGAAGGTCATTTTTCTCTGCATTTCAAGGCACTCAGCTGCCACCTGGTGGTGATGGAAGGAGTGTAAGGTGTGCATCTTTGTAAGTAAAGTTAGTAAGATCATTACACTTTTTGTCTGCTGCTTGAAAACTATAGAGCCATGCTTACTGTTACTGCTTCAACACCTCAAACATATGCACCCATACCTTAAACTAGTCTTGCTTTACACTCCAGTTGCAACTCTGGTCCTGTATGCAACACTCTTACTCCTGTATGCAACACACTTACTCTTGTGCGATACACACTTACTCCTGTACGCAACGAAGTTACTCCTGTACGATACACACTTACTCCTGTACGATACACACTTACTCCTGTACAATACACACTTATTCTTGTACACAACACACTTACTCCTGTACGCAACAAAGTTACTCCTGTACGCAACACACTTACTCTTGTACGATACACACTTACTCCTGTACGCAACACTCTTACTCCTGTACAATACACACTTACTCCTGTACGCAATACTCTTACTCCTGTATGAAACACACTTACTCTTGTACACAACACACTTACTCCTGTACACAACAATGTTACTCCTGTACGATACACACTTACTCCTGTACGCAACACTCTTACTCCTGTACGATACACACTTACTCCTGTACGCAACACTCTTACTCCTGTACGATACACACTTACTCCTGTACGCAACACTCTTACTCCTGTACGATACACACTTACTCCTGTACGCAACACTCTTACTCCTGTACGATACACACTTACTCCTGTACGCAACACTCTTACTCCTGTATGAAACACACTTACTCTTGTACACAACACACTTACTCCTGCACACAACACTCTTACTCCTGTATGATACACACTTACTCCTGTATGCAACACTCTTACTCCTGTACGATACACACTTACTCCTGTACGCAACACTCTTACTCCTGTATGATACACACATACTCCTGTATGCAACACTCTTACTCCTGTACAATACACACTTACTCCTGTACGCAATACTCTTACTCCTGTATGAAACACACTTACTCTTGTACACAACACACTTACTCCTGTATGATACACACTTACTCCTGTATGCAACACTCTTACTCCTGTACGCAACAAAGTTACTCCTGTACGATACACGCTTACTCCTGTACGCAACAAAGTACTCCTGTACGATACACACTTACTCCTGTACGCAACACTCTTACTCCTGTACGATACACACTTACTCCTGTACGCAACACTCTTACTCCTGTACGATACACACTTACTCCTGTACGCAACACTCTTACTCCTGTACGCGACTAAGTTACTCCTGTACGATACACTTTTACTCCTGTACGCAACAAAGTTACTCCTGTACGATACGATACACACTTACTCCTGTACGCAACACTCTTACTCCTGTATGATACACACTTACTCCTGTATGCAACACTCTTACTCCTGTACGCAACAAAGTTACTCCTGTATGATACACACTTACTCCTGTATGCAACACTCTTACTCCTGTACGCAACAAAGTTACTCCTGTATGATACACACTTACTCCTGTATGCAACACTCTTACTCCTGTACGCAACAAAGTTACTCCTGTACGATACACACTTACTCCTGTATGCAACAAAGTTACTCGTGTACGATACACACTTACTCCTGTACGCAACACTCTTACTCCTGTACGATACACACTTACTCCTGTACACAACACACTTACTCCTGTACAATACACATTTACTCCTGTATGCAACAAAATTACTCCTGTACGCAACAAAATTACTCCTGTACGATACGATACACACTTACTCCTGTATGATACACACTTACTCCTGTATGCAACACTCTTACTCCTGTACGATACACACTTACTCCTGTACGCAACACTCTTACTCCTGTACGATACACACTTACTCCTGTACGCAACACTATGTGGAGTCGGGTTGTGGGGGCAGCAGCCTAAGCACAGATGCCCAGACTTCCCTCTCCCAAGCCACTTGGGCCAGCTCCTCCAGGGGAATCCCAAAGTTTTCCCTGACCAGCCGAGAGACATAGTCCCTCCAGTGTGTCCTGGGTCTCCCTTTAGGTCACCTCCCAGTTGGACATGTCCAGAAAACCTCACCAGGGAGGCGTCCAGGAGGCATCCTGACCAGATGCACGAGCCCCCTCAGCTGGCTCCTCTCAATGTGGAGGAGCAGCGGATCTACTCCGAGCCCCTCCTGGATGACCGAGCTTCTCACCCTATCTCTAAGGGAGAGCCGAGATACCCTGTGGGGAAAACTCTTTTTGGCCTCTTGTGTCCGTGATCTCGTTCTTTCAGTCACTACCCAAAGCTTGTGATCATAGTTGAGGGTAGGAACGTAGATTGACCGGTAAATCGAGAGCTTTGCCTTCTAGCTCAGCTCTCTCTTCACCACGACAGACCGGTCACTGCAGATGCAGCACCAATCCACCTGTCAATCTCACACTCCATCTTTCCCTCACTCAAACTCCTCCTCCAGACTTCCCTCTCCCCAGCCACTTGGGCCAGCTTCTCCAGGGGAATCCCAAGGTGTTCCCTGACCAGCCGAGAGACATAGTCCCTCCAGCGTGTCCTCCTCCAGCACCTCGTCCCTGACCTGGAGAAAGCCTTCTACCCATTTCTGACTCATGAACGTATAGTCTTGGATTTGGATTGGATTTAGAGGAGCTGATTCTCATCCCAGCTGCTTCACACTCAGCTGTGAACCGCTCCAGCGAAAGCTGAAGCTCAAGTTCTGATGAAGCCAACAGGACAACATCATCTACAAAACGCAGGGACCTTATCCTCAGGCCACCAAACAGATGCCCTCAACAACCTTGGATGCTCCTAGAAATCCTGTCCATTCATTATAGATTACATTTCACTTATGGTTTTGTATTTTCTATATGTGTATTGTTTTGTGTGCTGTTCTCTCTCTCTCTCTCTCTCTCTCTCTCTCTCTCTCTCTCTCTAGCCATGTTAGTATTTTAAGAAAGATTGATGAAGGTGTGAACACATCTTTACATTCTTCAACACTGAAAACCCTCAAAAGGAACATTTATTTTTGAGAAAGAGGATGGTTTCACCTTCTGTCTCAGATAAAGTAAACATCTGTGTAGGGTTTAATGTGTTTTCTACTGCGGTTCAATGGCACTTTGGCCACACATGTCCGCTAGGTGGCAGCACAGTTCAGGAAAGAAACCCTAAAACCTCTGGTGGCTGAAGAGAGTCCACCAAACAGAGGTTTCACCCTGATTTATTTCTGCATCCAGAAAATGGGCACACAAATACATATAATTTAGCATTAGAGGCTGAGCTCTGGGTGGAAAATGAAAATGAAGCTGAAGTTGGTTTGATTCCTGTACTCTGTTAACGTGTGGATGGTTAAAACAGCACTCAGACCGGAAGTGCCTCCTATTTCCCCTCACACGTGGGACATCAGCTTTAGCTTCTGTTGACTCGAACTCCGAAAACACTGACAGTTGCGGCTCCATGCGTCCGAGTCTGCATCGTTACCGATTTACCGGCGGATGAAGTGGGTCGGATTCCTCCTCACAAAGGGTAAGTCGCGGCTTCCTGTTTGCGTTTTGAGCTTCCTGTTGCTTCATTTTATCTTCCGGTGTTTATAACACCAAGTGCTACCTGTGGACACTTGTACGTACATAAGTGAAGCTTGGCATACCATATCATGGCTTGACCATTGTTCCAGCACTGCTGATGGACTTGCAGCTCTGGGGATTATGTGTGTTAAGTACAGTTATGCATTAACTGATCATATACCCCTAGCTTTTATTATAAATCTTGATGAGTTGCCCACATCCGTTGGTTATAACAAAGCTTCTGTTAGCACCGGCTCTGCAAATGTGAGGTGATCAACTCTCAATAAAGAGGACTGTATGACCTGTCAAGTAAATACTGACCAATATCTAAAACATGATCACTTACATAGAGAAGCTATTCACTGTAATGATGTTCACTGTCTGGATGAGGAGCATGGCGTACCTTCTGCCGGACGACCTAGGCAGAAGCTGAGCTAGATATAAGCATGCTGTTCGTTTCATACCTAGGAGTGAGCAAGCTTTCACAGCTGACTCTTTGGCAAATAAGCTAATGGGAAACAATTTCTCTGGCTTTTGGAAAGAGGTGAAGTCTCTCAATAATTGTAAACATCTGCTTCCTTATACAGTTGGAGGTGTTTCTGGAGAAGTTATGATTGCTGAGCTATGGAGACAGCACTATAGTTCCCTCTATAATTGCTAAAATAATGACCCATATGTGGTGGACCCTATCATTAGAGATGATTAAGTTGTCCAGCAACAGTCTTACAGTCTGTGAAAAGGTCAAATATCTTGATGAGCGACGATGATGACATTTACAGGCAGTGCTGCAAGCTATATGTGCAAGCAAACACCACTGCACAAATATGTAGCTGTTAAAGTGGCATTATTTAAAGCATACTGCACACCACTCTATACTGCACATCTGTGGTCATTCTAAAAAAGTCTAGCTGGCACAGGTTACAAGTGGCATATAATGATGCAATGAGAATCCTCCTCCAAACTCTAAGGGGTGGAAGTGCTAGTCACATGTTTGTTTCTGTGAGAGTGTGCACATTTTAGGCACTTTTAAGATATTTAATGTTCAAGTTTATGACACAGCTGGAAGAAGCTTCCAATAGTATTATAGTTGCACTCTCAAATCCCACTGTGAGCTGCTCTCTTTGTATGTCTAGGCTGAGAAAGCACTGGCTAAGATGTTTGGGTAGGTTTATCTCAACTAGTTAGTTTAGTTGTCCTTACTCCTGCTGCAGTTATATCCAGTGTTTTATATAGGATCTTATTGGTATTAATGTTAATGGGCATCTTTATTTTTTCTTGTACTGCTTCTTATTTTCTTTTAAAATGGACTTTAAGTCTGGCAATAAACTTATGTTATTAAAATTCCTCAACAGAATCATCCTGGAAGAACCTGTGAAGTTTTAGATTTATTCATGTTTTTTCCACAAATAAAACAAAGAAAAAAAACACGCCTGCTAGAAAAGTTTTCTTTCTTCTCAATTTCAAACTTAATATTAGAAGTGTAGTGTAATGGTTTATGGCTCTTTTATGAAAGATGAACCATTCTACATAATAATCTGGAATATTAATTTTAACAAATTAATAACCAAATGTTATAGAGATAAGAAGACTCAAAGGTTGTTTTCATCGATAAACTGACGATCATATCCGTTTGTCTGTGTTTCAGTTCAATGAAAAGGCAAGTTTAAATTTTAAGAGATTTATTTCTTCAATTTAAACTAACGATTTGAAATGAC
The DNA here is from genome assembly GCF_043380555.1 of Nothobranchius furzeri. NCBI lineage: Eukaryota > Metazoa > Chordata > Actinopteri > Cyprinodontiformes > Nothobranchiidae > Nothobranchius > Nothobranchius furzeri. The sequence continues at coordinate 49,306,283 of NC_091745.1, forward strand.
AATCATAGGAAAAACGATCAACATTGGTAACCTTTTTGGACAATCTTTAACAGTTGATATTTTAAGCTTGCTCAAATAGACCTTGTGTTGGATGTGCTAAGATTGAGGATGATGGAATTATGAACGCGTGCCTGCAGGTGTCTGAGATTGCTTCAGGGAGAGGGAAGGTGAACTGAGTGAAAAATTATGTTTTGCAATTAAACGTTAGTTCTTATTAGAAAAACAGCATCAGAACGCTATATGGACGTGTTCTGCCTCACCGCACTTAGTACCCTCTTTTAGATCCGGACCTCAGGAGGCTGTTTCTCCAGATGACACCTTGGTTGACAGAGAAGACAAAGGTGTGCGACGGTCCAGTCCAGAGTTGACCTCGGTACACGTTGCTGAAGCGTTTCGCAGATGCGCTTTCTCAAGTTTAAATTAACTCAGAAATCAAAAGACTCTGGGACGAGTCTGCGTTAGCTGGTTGCATTTCAGCTATTCTGTCTGACTTGACAGAAATAGCGTGGTGGGAGAACAGGACCCTGCAGGGCTCCTTTCCCTGTGGCGTTCGTTCCGCACTTCTGCTCTCTTCCGTTCTGCCTCCTTACCGAAAAACTTCTGTTCCCAAAGCAAACTTGTTGTGCGTCAGAGCAAATGTGTTTTGAAGTTACTGTGGATCCGGACCTGTATGAGCAGGTGTGAAGGTCATCGCTAAACATCTTCAAAAACATTATTTAATTAAGTATACTGATTCATTATAGTTCATTATGATTACCCAAAGCATAATAATCATTCATTTGATTAAAATACATTTATAATGAGCAAAGTGATCAAATGATTATTTAACATTAATAAAATAAAGAAAGCTTAAGACTCTGTTTTATTATGACTAGACTGTGTGTGAAGTCCTTCTTCTGGAGAGCAGGTGTTCGGATGTTGTGGAGTCCTTCAGACTTGCTGGCGGCTCAGGTCTTAATCTGTGGGTGAAGGTGCTGCGTGACCCAGCTTTAACCCAGCCGGGCAAATACGACCTTTGGCACAGAAACCCATACTTCCTCACGTTACAGAAGCAAAATTGTATTTTTTTCCGAAAATGACAACAAACCATACAGCAGACATGCAGGGGAGAGTAAATAAAGGTTTAATACTTTTTTCTGAGTTCAGACATGTTCCACGTTCAGGAGCAGCGTCATCGGGAGTGTCTGTCCACCAGAGCGCACTGACAGGACATTAATTCATACAGTCTCATAAGTTCAGAGAAAATTTCATGTTTCATATAAAAATATACATTTCAGCAATAAATACTGCAAATGAAATGAGGTCCTAGACTAACTGCATCTCTTTTATCCCCACATAGGTTGTTCACATGAGAAAAAGGGTTTTCATGAAGATTTTCATGGTAAGTGGCCTGTATTTGATATAGCACCTTCTAGAGTTCTGGAACCCCCCAAGGCACTTTACAACACAATCAGTCATTCACTCATTCATACACACATTCACACACACATTCACACACTGGTGGGGATGAGCTACGATGTAGCCACAGCTACCCTGGGGCGCACTGACAAGAGGCGAGGCTGCCGAGCACTGGTGCCACCGGTCCCTCCGACCACCACCAGCAGGCAACGTGGGTTAAGTGTCTTGCCCAAGCACACGACGACGGCGACAGACTGAGCGTGGCTCGAACCTGCAACCTTCTGATTACGGGGCTAGCACTTAACTCCTGTGCCACCGTCGCCCACATGATCTGACCTCCTCACCAATGACCCTCTGCAGAATTCTCCAGTCTTGTATTGGTTGTTTTGTAGAAAGTATAAACAACGTCATGCTGAGGCAGCTGTTGTCTGGCTTCACATAAAAACAAGTAGAGGCAAATCCAGCTGATAAAGCCACACCTGGCTTCAGCCGATGACGGAGGCTCAGCTCGCTGCCTCTCTGTTTCAGAAATATTATGGATAAAATGTTCTTTTGTTTCTAAGAAATCGTTTTGTTTAGCATTATATGTCCAACGTTGGTTGTTTGTGACTGCAGCACTGACGCTGACGTCTTCACTCTGTTTGTGAGGGTTGGTTCTGCAGCCGCCAGACCTCAGCTCATTGAGTTAATAATGAACTCATTCGTTAATTAAAGTGACGGTGTGTATTTTCCCTGGCGATAGGGGGCAGTACACACCTAAATAATACTTTTTGTGTTTGAGTAAGACCTTACCAACGGATGGGCATTAGGGTCAAAAACCTCCAGCTAAATGACAAGCACACCAGACTCCCCACTGGCACCGAGTGAAGAATCTTAAGTGAAAAACACATGATGGTGACGCATCAGTGCCACAGGCTCACCTCGCTGGTGCTGCCTCAGCGTTGCAGCAAAGTAGCGCCACAGTTTAATGAAGGTGTTCCTGGAAAGTTTTGTTAACCCTAACTCGATTGTTGGCTGGTTAGGAGGAACGACCACCAGCTTCTTCTCTTCATCTAACGAGAATGGAAATGTGTGAGGTGCTGTTGCGTTTTATTTTAGTTTTACACATTTTTCCTTTAATCCCTGACGAGTATGCTCAGTGGCTGAAGCTTAGAAACAAGCAGCCGCCACTGCTGGGTTTTTTTCTGCTGCTCCGTCCTTTAAAGTGTCCTCTTGTGCTTTGCAGCAGTTTTTTAACGTTTACAAATCACTTTTAAATTGGCAGGTTGAGGTGCATCAAGTTCTGGTTCCTGAAACAGGAGCGCCAGAGCTTTTTCCCCATAGAGAACGACTCACATGGGTTGAAAAAACAAGTGAACTTGGTCTTTAAGTTTAAAAATCTAGAAAAGATGTGGGTCAGGCTGTTCATCACCAGGCTTTGTTACTTAGTCCTTGTTGTCCAAGTGGCCTTCACAGAGACTGCTGCAAGGCTGATCTTTGCATTATTATTTGCATTAATATTTACATGTTTGTTTGTGGAAACGCTCAGATGAGTAGAGAAAATCCCATGATGCATCCATCAGTAAAGGCAGAGATAAAGTCATGACTGGTGCTTGTTACTTTAGAGCTAACGTAGGAATGTGTTTATGAGTCTGCACCTTCTGTTCAGGTGTCACCTTTCACATAAACGCATCGTTGGGGAGGGTCGGACTGCACAACTCCCCCCAGCAGAAAGAGGCACCAGGCCAGCCCCCCCATCTAGGTGTCCACTCACTCATCTTACCTGGTAAGAGTCCCAGCTGAAGTTTAATCTTAAGGATTTAAAAAGGTTTCATACAGGACGCTGTTGTAACACTAGTAGCACCAAAGCTGTCAGGATTGTAGAAGCACTGGAGGATTATACACCTTCTAACATCTTTCTTCTCCTCTCAAACCATTCATGATGTGATCTTATTTTTCTTTAGTTCATGTATGATTGAATAATGAGAAAGATATTTTTCCAGTTCACTCCCGTTTTTAAAACCAGGTGCAACTGAAGGTCACAGACCCGAGCTGTGATGGGGATTATTCAAATAAAATGATGCTAAATTAGTCCTGTGTGTGCTGCCTGGTAGATGGGCTGGTAGCTTTGTTGCCTTGTAGCTAAAAGGCTGAAGGTTCAAATCAAAATCTGAACTTCTGTAGATAAAACCATATTTAGAAAATATGACATGTTGTGTCTGCATCAACAGACACATTAATGGTGCCGAATCGACTTTTATAGATAGTTTGTTGGCCTACCTCAGGGCTCCATACTCTGTTATTTTCATTAAAACATGCTAGGGCTGTACGATAATTCAATAGTTCAATATATTTATCGATAGACTTGCGGTGCGATAGGGAAAAAAATGGGTCAATAAAACTTTGATAAGTTTCCTTTTTTCATTCTAACCTATCAGGTAGCAGCATCCTAGACTCACTACTTACTCCTAACCAAAAAAAAAACACAAACTCGAGCACGCTACGTCACCTGGCCCTCCCCTCTCAAGCCAAAACAGAGCATGAGGCAGCAAGATGTCTCAGCGAGAAGCGGTGGAGAAAAAATAAAAATACCAAAAATGAAATGGCCAGGGCTGCATGTGAAATATATTTTCTACTATTTTTTACATTTTTTTCTATAATTATCGATATTGGTCAATATAAAAAAAAATTGTTATCGATATACTTTTTTTCTATATCGTCCAGCCCTAATACATACATTTCATCAATCTGCCAAGTTCATGTATCAATTTCAAATGTATGCCAACAACGCTCTTTTTCACTCGTGTAAAAGTATGCCAGAAACTTCCTCACTTTTCTCACCTCTGTTTGGTTCTTATAAATGACAGCCCTTTTCAAACCTGTCTACAAGTTAACGCAACTAAAACAATCTGTACGATGTTCACCAAGCAGCCAGTGGGCATCAAACTTTCAGGTATATCTTTGGGAAGAGAATTGAATTCAAAAACCTTGGTGTGACGCGTGATTCGACACTACGCTTCAAGAGCCACATTAAAAGAATATTTAATAGTGTGAAAAAGAATTTACATAATTTAAAACAACCTTTGAAAACACTTGGTGCTGCTACTCTTTTTCTGTGTATTGAGGGAAATCAAATTTCACACCTTTATTAATAAGTTTGAAGTTTTAAAATCTCTTTGCTGGGTTTTTGTTGAAACGAAAAGGGGCCTCCCTTCCCTTATCTTCACTAGTGCTGACTAGGGCTGGGCGATATGGCCTAAAATCAATATCATGATATATTATGGATTTCACCTGGATAACGATAAATGGACGATAACTACAGGTGAGCGCAGAAACAAAAGTTGTCCACTAGATGGGGCTGTCGCATGTATTAAGATGAGTCACATTTTTACGTGACTCATGGTGGTACAAGGACATGAACGCTGCCAACCTATCAATCAATCAATCAAAGCTTTATTTATAAAGCGCCTTCCACGACCCTGTCGGGAAGCCCAAGGTGCTGATCACGGTACATGAGAAAAAATGGTAAAAACATGGGTAAAACAAGAGATAAAGAGACCAATGAAAGCAGGGAATTAAATGAAGGCCTAACTCAAACACATTCAGGGAATGCCAGGCGGAGGAGGTGGGTTTTTAGGTGACTCAAAGGCTGGCAGAGATGGAGATAGCCTGACTGAGGGTGGCAGCTGGTTCCAGAGTGATGGGGCTAGGACTGAGAAAACCCGGTCCCCACGAGTACGACACCTAGTACGAGGGACAGCGAGCAGACCTTGGTCAGAGGAGCGCAGAGGGCGTGATGGGGAATGTCTGTTCAGGAGTGTGGCTAGATAGGGGGGAGCACTACCTTGGAAGAAATTGTAAACAAAGACGAGGAGTTTAAAGTGTGAACGATTACAGACTGGAAGCCAGTGCAGGGAGGCCAGAACCGGACTGATGTGGTCACGTTTCCTGGTCCCAGTCAGAAACCTGGCTGCGCTGTTCTGCACAACCTGTAGGCGGTGCAGTGATGATTGACCCAGTGCTGCAAATAGAGAGTTGCAGTAATCAAGCCTAGAAATTACAAAAGCATGGAGTTCCCGCTCCAGGTGGGCTTTTGACAGCATAGGCTTGATTTTTGCAAGGCGTCTCAGATGAAAGAAACTGGACCGGATCACAGAGTTGATGTGAGCATCAAATTTAAGTCCAGCGTCAAATTTCACCCCCAAACTGGTGACAACTGGTTTTGAGTAGGGAGAAAGAGGGCCAAGGTCATAACGACCCACAGCCCTGCTGTTGGGATGAAAAACAATAAGCTCTGTCTTTCTCTCATTCAGATGCAGATAGTTGGCCATTAGCCAAGGCTTCACCTCGTTAAGACAGGCCACAAAGGACTGGACAGAGAGACCTTTCTCCTGACACAATGGAGAGTAAATCTGGCAATCGCCAGCATAGAGATGGAACGCTAGGCCATGTTTATGAAAGATTGACCCCAGAGGAAGCAAATAAATGACAAACAAAAGAGGACCAAGGATCGATCCCTGCGGGACCCCCCAGTGGAGCCCCTCCCAAGAAGAAAAAACATCACCTAGTTTAACACAGAATGTCCTGTTGTGGAGATATGATCTAAACCAACCCAGAGCAGACTCTTTGATCCCAACCCATCGTTCCGAGCGATCAAGCAGAATCACGTGGTCAGCCGTGTCAAAAGCTGCCATCAGATCTAACAACAGAAGCACCACAGATGTACCCTGATCTAGTGATAGATAGATGTCATTTAAGACCCTCAGTAGAGCTGACTCTGTGCTATGGCCAGACCTGAACCCTGATTGGAAAACCTCAAACAGATCAGAGTCAGCTAAATGTGAGACCAGCTGCTGATAAACGACTTTCTCAAGCAGTTTTGATGTAAAAGGCAGGGTAGAGATAGGCCTGTAATTTGCGATCACAGAGACATCAGCACCAGGTTTCTTCAGGGTCGGCCGAATAACTGCTGCTTTCAAAGCAGCTGGGACCACACCTGTGCTGAGGCTCCCATTGATAATCTGACCAAGTGATGGGCCAAGACGTGGAAAGGCAGCCTTCCAGAGACGAGGCGGCAGAACGTCAAGTGGCTTCTGCCTCGCAACAAGCTTATTCAGCTTAGAGTATGAAACAGTATTGAGGGAACTCAGGGTGGGTGGTGATGGAGGAACTGGAACAGGGTCAATAAAGTTACCAGAAATAGCTGCTCTAATGCCTGATACTTTATCAACAAAGAATCTGTGAAAAGCTTCAGAGTTTCCAGCAGCTGTAGGAGACATTAAGCTAGGCTCCTGATAAACCAGAACAGAATTAAGTGTTTTGTAGAGAATCCTGGGATTCTTGGAGTTTGTTTCGATGATGTCTGCAAAATATGCAGTTCTAGCAGCCCTCACAGCATCCTGATAAGCCACCAGTGATGCTCTGAACAACTCACGAGAGACCTGTAGGCCATCCTTTTTCCACTTTCTCTCAGAGGATCTACACGCCCGCCTACAAGCCCGTGTGACATCAGAGAGCCAAGGCTCCCTCCTAGGCCTAGACTTGCAAAGCTTGAGAGGGGCAACCACGTCCAGGACCTGATTACAAAGTAAATCAAAGTGTTGTGAATAGTGTTCAGTGTTAGATGGATCTGGGTTAAAGGTCTCTAACCTTACAGACATACAGTCCACAAACTTTGAAATAGTTTCTGCATCCAGGGCTCTGAACCTAGTAGCTGGAGCTTCACACACAGGGACAGGACATGGCAACGTAACATCACAGAGTATAGGAGAGTGGTCAGAGAACACAGGAGGCAAAGTCACAAGGTTCATGACAGGGAGACCAAAAGAAAGAACCAGATCCAGGGTGTGACCCCTGGCATGAGTTGGGGACGATACCTGTAGGAGCCAATATTGTTTTGGTTTAGATTATATTATGGTCTAAGTTTATTTTGATAATGTTTTATGTACATTTCAGTTTATTGCACTATGGTTTGTATTTCCTTTGACCACTAGTGGCACTGCGGAGCCTATAAAGGTGTTGAGGTGGCAGTGCACTGGCGTTTTTGTGGGTGACGGGAGGTCACACGGTTTTTACCGCTTCATTTGGTTTCATATGCCACATCTAATTTGCCGTTATAACTTTCATCATTTACATAAACCTGGACAAGAAATAGCCATTGTGGACCCAGCTTGTGATCGTCATCATATTCAATAAATGGGACAATAAACCCAAACCCGCTTTCTGCCTGGACAATATTGTTGAAGCGAGTCATTGCCTCCACCCGCACCCGAGGGTGACTAAAAGTGGGACTTGATAGTCACTACAATACCCATTGAGTCAAATTGAATGAATCTAGCAAATTCAAAAAACCTTTAGCAAGCACATTGTCAGGACAGCAGATATGGATGTTAAAATCACCAAAAAATAGGACATAGTCATATTTTAGGATGCAGTCTGCCACAAGATCACAGAAATCATTAAGGAAGTTAGAGTCAGTCTTTGGAGGGCGATAAATCAGCACAACGAGCAGGCGGGGGGAGATGCACAGTTCAAATAAGCACAGTTCAAATGAAGAAAATGACATGGTGGGTGTAAGCTGTTTACAAGGAAAGCAGGATTTAAAAACAGCAACCAGCCCTCCACCTCTGCCCCGCGATCTGGGGATATTAAAACAGGAGCAGCCAGGTGGTACCAGCTCCAGCAGGGCGCTTGAGTCACCAAACGGGATCCATGACTCACAGATGCACAGAAAACTCAAGCCATGTTGAATTGAAAAATCCCAAAGAATAAAAGTTTTGTTCTGCACAGACCTGGCATTGACCAGACCAAACCGGGTCTGCGGCGGGGCCGTAGCACCGGGATCACGCATGGGCACCATCTCCTCCAGCTCAGAGCCCGTAACCAAGCGCAGATTCTCCCAGCAAACCCCACTCTGGCGAGGTCCTCGAGCCGAATGGCCGTGGCGCGGTGCCAGCTCACCCTCAGAGCCGGCCAAGTTCACAAGGCAGGACGCAGAGTAATCCATCAGATGTCTCGGAGCCACCGGGTCACAAGCTGGGCCGAATCAGACCAGCCGCTTCTTCAGGGATCCAGGAAGTAAAGCCCGACGTCTCACGTGCCGGCTACCTCGCTTTCTCCGTCTTCTACGATGCTTCATTCTCGAGCTGGGGCGGACAGAAGGCCGACACATCACGGCCGGGGGGGAGAGAGCACACGAGCAGTCCAAACAACAACGCCATCCGTGAGGTTCCCAGCACGCATCGCCCGCTACATCAACAGAAGGACGAAGCCTCAGCAGCGCAGCTCGATCATAAGTCACCAGAGAAGCCACACCGTTCAGAAAAAGCATCAGAAACACCAAAAGTGCATAAAAGCAAATCTCGATATGAGTCAGAAATTTCGATAACGATAAATTTTCGATTCATTGCCCAGCCCTAGCGCTGACTCATGGAATGTAACCAAGGAATGACAGAATTTTCTTTTGAAGCCACCAGCCAATGCTAGTGAGGGCTGGGTAATACGGAAAAGATTCCTATCACAATATTTATTTTCATATTGGTCGATATAGATATATATCGCAATATAAAATTAATCACTATTTTTGTCGATCTGTAATGTTATCTTGTGCTTTTAGGTGAAGATCGATGTAATTTTTACATCAAATGTTATATTACTTTGTTGGATTGTTAAAAGGTTTGTTCTGAAAATCTTCCAGTATTAGAGAACAGGACTCAATAAAACAGGCATCAAAATATAAACTCGCATAATGTCTCTGCTTGTTTTAAATACATCTTCTTTTAGAATAAGCATTAAAAAAGGAAGTCCCATTAGTCATCACACCCTGGTGACATTCATCTCTGCATCTGACCCATCCCCATGGGGATGGACACAATAAATAAGGTCCCGCTGTGATCTCACTTTAAAAAAGCTGTGTCCAAAAGGCCAGGGAATCTGTCCTGAGAGCACCAGGCGTGCTCGCTGTAAGGATGTAACTGTGTAACATCACCCATGAGGGGAGTTGTTTTTATTCTTCAGCTCATTTTCCTTATGGAAAAGTGTGGGAAAGCATGTCTACATTTGGCCTCCAGTTTTCCCAGGATGGAATGCCAAGATTGTTCACATTCCTCACTGAAGCCAAGGATACAGCTATGCTGCAGTGTACTGAGGCCCTTTGCTCTCAGATTTACATGTCAGTATCAGCAAGCGTTCAGTATCAGCAGGCGTGATCCTTTTTAACAATGAAAGCACAGAGGAGGGAAAACGTAGATTTAAGGACAACAATCTAAACTCAGGCTACCACACATGCCCTACTTCACACTGGAAGCATCAGCGGAGCGAAACACCACTGCTATAGAGGCATCAGCTGGTGTTTTGCTCCGCTGACGCTTCCTGTATGAAGTAGGGGTGAGTGCTTAAAGACAAACACTGAAATTGTATTTCCACTTTGCCTTTTGGAGAATAACGAACATCACTGAAATTCTGAACGCCAAAGCATGTATTTGATGTAAGACCCTTGAAACAGATCATGCAGCCAAATATCATTTCTGCTTCCGCTTATTTGGATTTCAACGATCCAACAAGACTATCAGCTGTCAGCTTCATGTTTCCAGCTGACGGAGCAATTAAGTGTTTTCAGAAAAATACTGAGGACACCACCTCTGCACCGATCCTACACCATATGTGCATTGCATGTTGTTAGAAAACAGGTCTGTCATTTGTTGACAGAATTTTATTTTAAACACACTGCAACCGAAACCTTACAATCATTTTTCTATTTTAGGTTCAGGCCAAGCATGTCTCCCGTTGTCCTTTCTCTGCAGAAGCAATCATGGCTTACAAAGAAATACACAGCATATATATTCATTTCGTCAGCATGAGTAAACATTTCTTTGGTTGACTTTAACCAGGGATGAGGGAAACGTAGACTAGCTTGAACAGATTTACAAGTGTAAAAACGGACTCAATAATTAGGTATGCACTGACACCGATACTGGTATTGGTGCCGATATCGGTAAAAGTTAACCAATACCAATACAGTTGCTTGAAAGTGGCTTCACTGTAACTTGTCTTTTCTGTTCACCTAATATTTTTGTGTTTTGATCATTTCTATTCATACATTTTACTTTTGATCTACTTCACAGTCTTTTCCTGTTGAAAGCAGAGAAGAAAATAAAACCTATATTCCAATTCATAGCATTTTTTGTGTGGTAGAATTTTCGGTAATCGTATCGGCGAGTACTCCGATCCAAGTATTTGTATCGTATCAGTTTGGAAAAAAGTGGTATCGTTGCATCCCTATCAATAATAATAATGTTATGTCGAAGAACGGAGAAGGTGGAACGAAGGTGTGGAAGTGCAGCACCCAGGCAGCCTATGGGGAGCTTATTCAGCCCGTACTCTATAAAATGAATGTTTAAAATAAACATGAATTAAACTCTAAAGATCAGTGGGGGAATGTGTGAAATGCTCATGATGTGCGATGTTTGTGAAGGCAAGTTTACAGATGGCTGATGACTGGTGACCGCTGGCCTTGTTTATCTGATTGTCCTCTCTGACCTGTGAAACATGGCGTTGTACTCCAAGTCTGTCTGATACGTAAGCTCATGGTAGACATCATATATGAGGACTCATTTCAGACACAGGTAGCTGTATGTGTGTAATCACCAGCCTGTTTGACATGTGACATAGAGCTGTACAGTGTGACAGCAACAGTTGTGTTTGGAAAGTGGACTCGCTGTTTCTGATTGATACTGATGTCTACAATTACACTCCTAGATCTTCTTATGTTTCATCATCTCGTCTTTGAGCGACTGTTCTTCATCTGCTCTTCATCCGTTGCTGCACCCATCTGCTGTCGTGCTGGGAAAAACAACATTGTTCAAAGTATCAGCTGGACTCACCAGCTGTCTTTAATAACTCAGGTCTTTGTGTGTTGTATGTCAGTCAGGCAAAACATTTATTTCGTCATCATTTCATTAAAAATATCAGTGTATAGTGAATGTTTAAAAACTTTGTCTCACACTTGTTGGCAAACGATAAAAAATCCAGCCAACACGAATTAGGTGTCCCTTTTTTTGTTTATTTTTTAAAGAAGCACACGCTCCTTCAACTGCACTACTCTCCATTGCTTTGGACCTTAGATCCTAGGTAATTAAAGTCCTCTATCATCTTACTTCTACTCCCTGTAGCATCACCGATCCACTTGTTCCCCCTCATTTACACATGTTTTCTGCCTTATTGCAACTAATCTTTATTCCTATTTTCCAGTACATGTCTCAACCTCTATAGCTTTCCTGCTACCTGCACCCTGCTTTCACTGCAGTTTTAGTGTCATCTAATAATAATAATAATAATAATACAAATTTGTATTAATGTATATTTATGTATATGTATATTAGGGCTGCAACGATTCGTCGATGTTGTCGACAAGTATCAACAATAGAAATAGTCGACAATGAATTTCATTGTCGATGTTGTCTCCAGATGTGTTTTTTCTGACCGAGTGAGGCATCTTACTTCATTACAATCTCTGCCGAGAGTCGCGCATGCACAATAACTTCTCTGCTGAGCGCCAACCAACAGAAATGGTGGCGTCCAACACGGCGGCTACGCGTACAAAAACATCAAAATATTGGGAGCATTCTAGCCTGGATTGGGCGAATAAAAAGATTACTTGCATTATTTGCAAAGCAGCCCTTGCGTATCACGGCAGCACCTCGGTGATGCATGAACAGCTAAAAAGAAAGCACGTTGGACAGTTAAATGAAACAGAGATTCACCTCGGTAAGATTTAAATAACACGAAAGCCAATACGTTTTCTTTTGGATGTACATTGTATATTTTTAAACATATTTTTGCTTTAAAAAAAGGAGATTTAATGTTGTGCCTGACTGTGCCTGATAAAAGAATTTTAATTTTATTTATGTCTATACTGACTGAGCACTGCGCCTAATTAATGTTAGGGCTTTTTTTTTTTTACTTTTAGTATGAATTGACCTATCAGCAGCAAAGTTCAATAAAATATGCATTTTCCATTGAAGTACCCATTTTTCTTGTGTTATCATTTTTCCCATAATTAAAGCAATCTCTTGCTAAATTTAAGAAAAATGTAATAATGATCCGATTAGTCGACTAGAAGGCGGGCATCCACAAAAGATCTTCAGTGATTGACTAAAGGATGAGGATAAATCCAATAGGTGATGGCTTAAAGGGCAGGGCTATACGAAGTAGAACTTTTTTCATTGATCCTATCGTTTAATCTCACAGCTGAAACAATGTATTCCTAATAATCTGTGCACAGGAAGCTTTAACGATGCTGTAGTAAAACGCAAGGTATAAACATTTCTAATTAATATAACGTTGCAGCACTAAAGCAGCAGAAACATTTAATTTTGCTATAAATATGCAAAATATTTACATATGAATAGTTTTAGAGCTCTTGGCAGAATCTGGTATTAATTTTATCTCTTACACCTGAAAAATGGGTCCAACGTGGTTTGTGTGGCGTTGCCACAGTGTGGTTTCATCAGTAGGCACAGATTCCCTGTCCTCTTTTTTTAGAAGTTTTCTCTGCTTGGTGCATGCCAGTGATCGGATCCTTCTCAAACAGACTAATGTCTTTTCCACCACCAGATGTGTCTTTCCACATGGTTGTTAAGAAATGAGAAGCAGCTTGTTGCACCAGTTGGGTTAAATACCTGGAAGCAGCTGAAAGATAATTGCCCGTGCATTAATTATCCAATAGGGCTTGTGATTGTGATGTCATCACCAACGCGGCCGCCCTGTTGGTGGCCCATGAGTCCTTACTTGTTGCTTGGTACTACTGACAACGTTGCGCTCAGTCCCGTTCTTGTGGATTAATTTAATCTGTTATTCATATGATTGGTTATATTATGCAACTGTGGTAAGTCGTTACTGTGTTGTGGGGTACAGCACGTGATTGCCAGGGAATAACGGTGGAAAACAGGCCAACGTTTTCCTGCTTGGAGGTACAGCCACGAGACCAAACAGGGGTGTCCAACTCAAATTCACACAGGGCCGAAGTAGCAGGCCAGACTCAATATTTATAGAAAACATGTGCTCATTTTCCTTTATCTACAGATGTGTACTGTTGAACCTTTTCGTTTGGAAACAAACTTATTTTGCAGTAAAACTGAATGTGGAATAACCAAATTACACACGAGCAAATCGATTTGAAATAAAGCACACATCAGCGGTATTTGTTACTTATCATGTCTCAATTTTTTATTATTTCTGTTTCTTAAATTGTGTAGATTTAAAGCCTTTTTTAAAATGTGTCATATTTTAAGTATATTTAAGTATTTTTGCTTCATGTTTTCTTGTTGTTTACTCTTTATTCTTATTTTTTACTCTGCTTTTCTGCTCCTGTAATGAATGTTGTTGCTGATGTGACACCAAGCTTTCCTCACTGAGGGACAATAAAGGGATTTTCTATTCTTTTTCTATTCTATTCTGTAGTCCTTCCAGTTCCTATTTAAAAGTAGGTTATTTTTTTTCACAGGCCAACAACAAAAATAATAAAAAGTTATTCTCTTAAATAAAAATGCAATATGTCACCTACTAACTTTCATGCTTTGGAGCAGAAAAAGTGCATAAAACCACAGTAATCCAAACTCCGTTTTCTCAACTTTACTGTGATGCTCACCTGTTCTAGCCAGACACCTGCATCTGCGTGGCTGGGCTCTGAGCCGAGGAAGGAGTTCATCAGTGAGACGCCTGTGTCTCGGTCTGGATGTTGTTGATGCACTTCCTATATCGGCAGAGAACAGATAACTGAGCAGTTAGAATCCATTCCTAGAATCGCTGAGTAAGAGGAGTGTTTTCAGTTTGTCCGAGACTGAGGAGGTAATGCTGCAGATGCTGAGTACTAGCGTGGATGCTAATGAATGTAAACGGTGGGGCTTCGAACAAGCTGTTTGTCTTTTCAGTACATTCTTGTTTATTTAGCTTTTTATGTAATTGAATGTTTGCTTTGTTAACAATGTCTGCATTGTACACGTTATATTTGGGGTCATGACTTTTTGCTGTTGTTTATTTGGTCAGAAGCCAAAAAGTTTAGGACTTCACTAGCAGCATTTCACTCATGGCACACATATAAACACACAGACCCATTGAACCTATATGACCATTCAGCTTTGCCACCCATAACGTAGCGATGAAGAAGTAAGAGCTGAGATTCTTGGAGCGACAGCTTTGAGAGGGGAACAGTAATGAGTGGGCTACAGACCACGGCACCAGCAAGTAAGAGAGTGTGAGGTTACATGTGGGAGTTCCCACGGCAACAAAAATGGAAGGAAGGCAACACGTTGCAGCCACAGCCCAGTTTTGCTGAGCAGATGAGCGAATGAGTAAGCAAGGGTGTCTCGTCCAGACACCCACACTGCCTGGGCTGGTGTCCAGGAAGGTTAGAAATACTTTGTTACGTCTTCTCTGTATGTGCCTCTGTGCATTATGCTGCTTTTAACACCATCTCAGTATACGTCTAGTGCTGAGATTCTGCAGGGGCTTTGAAAAATTCCTCATTCTGGCCATCACTATACAAACAAGACGTGCGTCATCACTTTTGCAAGGGCAGCAACAGATTATTATTGTGTGTGCCCACCAGTGTTGCAGGGCGCAGAGATTGCTACTGTAGAGTGTGACATTTATTTAAGTAGGTAGCTTACTTAACTCATAATACCAGAGCTCAGACTTTCACCAAACATTATTATAGATGGTTTCAGAAATGGAAGTAGTGAGTCAGGCCCTTTGACACAACAGTATGAGGTATTGTTCTAAAACGTCCACCGTCCTCTATGATGATGGAGTTATCTGTTTGCTGCTGCACGTGTTAGTAGAAAGAGATTTGCTTTGTGGTGAACCACTTGTTTTTCCTTTTCATAAACATAAATCCACAGGTCACATGACTTAATTTTCATATGTGTGGTAACAATAGCAGACTTCCAGATGACAGGGACAGAACATTGACAACTCTCCAGATGAACTACAGACTGAGGTGTACTGCTCTGTAGAATTAAAATAAATCACGTGAGCGTGTTAAGAGCTTGATTTATCTGTGGAGCGGTCAGTGTGAGTGCTGCTTCTAGGTGTGTTTTATGCTCATTGTTTCAGCATGGTTAGAGCTCAAATGAAGCATTAATACTTTGATTTATACTAGTTACATACCGTAAATCCTCTAATACAGGCCCGGGCCTGTATTTGACTCAAGCTCATCAAGCTCCAGGCCTTTATTGGAAGGAGGGCCAGTATTAGAGGCAGGTCTCTATTTCTATTTGAGCAAAATGAACTAATGGTTTGCTGGAGTTTTTGACAATTAAAATTGTGCCCACATTTTCAAAGTTAAACACATTTCTTTTAACAACGGTAGTTTCTGCTTCAGCCCTCTCCCCCCTCTCCCCGTGCAGCAGCCGCAAACTCACTGATGCGCCTGCAGCCTCTCGGAGTTCCTGCTGCTCTAAACATTAAAATAATTATTTCATTTTCTGTTCCTCACTTCTGATTACCTTCAATGGTGTCTGTATGTTGCAACAGCAGGTACAAAAACTAACTTGTTTTTATTTGACTATTTTTCTGTCCTGTCTGTTTATTATCTTCCTGCATCTCCTCTCAATCCTAAAGAAAAACTGCTGCCTGGGTTCATATATATTCACCTCATGAGTTACCTTTGAACTGCAGTTCTAAAAGATCTACCGACCGCAAAAACAGCGGAGCGCTTGCTGTTTGGCGGCCGTATCAGTGATCAGTGCGTTGGAGGACAAGTTGATGCCCGCACCGCCCCGCTCCACAGCATGCAGCGAAACACATTAGGCGCAAATAAAAGACAGAAAACATTAAAGGAAATGAACCGACATGAACGATCGCGTGTCAGTACCTACGGTCTGGCACAGCGCATTGCTGATCACAGAGAATGTGATCATACGATAATTCAATAGGGAGCGTGGTTTCACAGACGCGGAAGTGATAGCGTCGGTGAAACGCCGGCTGCTCTAGGAAACCCCCGAGCGTTCGAGCGTCAACGAAGTGACACGGAAATGCCGGGCTTTCCAGAAGTAAGTAAGATAACTTACTATGAGCTGATAGTTCGTTGGATTGATCGGTAGGTTGGAAACTCTGATCATGAATCTGAAGAAACGATGACTGAACTGTAAAGGCGACTTCCGTTTATAGCCGCGGTTTGTGACGTAGGTGCGACGTGGAGGGAATCCCCGCGAGGGGCATGCTGGGAGTCCCTACTTCGCGGATTTTCACCTATCGCGGCCAGGTCTGGAACGCATCTACCGCGATAAACGAGGGATTACTGTAGTTCATACACCCCCTACTGCTGCTCCCCAGAGTGTTCTGCAGCATAATCAGCACGTTCTCTTTGAACTTGATAGTGTAATGACCTGGCTGGGGTTGTAAGCCAGGTGCATTCTGGGTATTGTGTTATATGTGTTTCCTATCGTTCTGCTAGTTCCTATGTGCTGATTTGCGTGTTGTGTGAGTGTTATGTAAGCCACAGGGAAGGTGATGTGTGTTCTGTGGAGCGGGTTGAATTAGCATGGTTAACTGACACCGTGACTCTGTGTGGTAGGAGCGTGATAGAGGATCGTGTCTGAAGCGTTATAAAGCTTGAAGAAAAAGCCTAATAAATGTCTGCGTGAATCCCTACTGCCCCCTGCTGGTTGTTTTAGGGACTATAACCCTGCCGCTGGGACTCTTGTACTTGCTTGTTACCACATTCCATCCGGCCACAATAAGAGACCGGCCATTATTTACCTCCGCTGACTCTGACACCGGCCAAAATTGGAGACCCGGCCTTTAATTGAATACCGGCCTGTATTAGAGGATTTACGGTAGATTCAGTGAAAGCCTGACATATTGAATTATGTTGATCATTAGGGTTGGACATACTATATTACCATCCACCTAGAAAGGCAATGTTGTATTAATTAAAAAAAAACATTCAGTGAAAAAAATCCAGGCATATCACGTTAACCTAGGTTCTGCCGCTGCTGTTTCCATTCCTGACAAACCTCCACCTCTAACTTATTTATTTTCCATGTTTGAGCTACCATTCATTACTGAAATCCTGGATCGTGTTTGTAGCTCTAAACCTTCCACCTGTCAATTAGATCCAATCCCCGCCTTCCCTCCCTGGATCCTATCATTGTTTCAATATTCACTCTTCACTTCCCACCAGAACCATTAATCAGGCTATGAAAAATGCTGTAATCCTCCCTATTCTGAAAAAAACCCTAATAACTTGAATAACTTCTGGCCAATTTCACCCAATTTTTTATTGTTTGATCAGGCTTTGAGTGAACGATCTAGTGTTGCAGGTCATTGCTTCTGACTCTGCTGCTTTTATGGTAGATAAGCTACCATATGTAGGAAACGTGTTGCCATGGAGCCAGTGAAGTGCTGAGGTTATCCTAGTGTGACGTTTTGTTGAAAAACAGCACGAGTGCTCCAGACTCAGCTTGTGAGTATTTCAGGGCATTTATTCTCTTTATACCATCCTCTCAGTGCAGTGCTCTTACTGAAGCCCCGTTGCTCCACAGGGGAGCTTACTGGAGCTTTCAGAAACAACATGCTAGATTTTTTTTATCTAAATAGATTAAATTAGAAGGCTGTGGTGAAAGGGCCACTGTGGTTAGCTGCTATTGGTTTGCTGAAATGGCTCTGTGATGATGTAATAGCGTTAGGCCTACACTCTGGAAAACAAAAGCCGACTTCTGTCATAGGTTTTTAGTTCTATTATTAGTTTTGTTGTAGCACTTTCATTTTTTCTCCAGTAATCTTGTTATTGAGCCAGAAATTGCATTCCATATATAGTCCTCGGACAGCCGACTATTTGGTCATAGATCGTTGTTTTTGTGACACATTGTGTGTGAAATATGCTCGACTCGAGGACAGTCTGTGGTGTCTATGCTCATATAGTAGTGTTTGTTTATGGAAAAGCTCTGCTTTCTCTCATATGAGTATAAAATTGTTCTGAGCCAAACCAGTTCTTCAAAAAAAAAAACACAGTGGACCGATGACATTGTTGCTTCAAATGGTTTTGTTGAATATCCATTATCCACAGTACAGTTACTTTCATCTTGTAAATAAAGTATACACATTAGACAAAATACAGAAAATTACCAGTGTTTCTGCTCTTGTGTCATTTGTAAGATTGGAGATCAACAGATAAACAAGCCATTTTCTTCAGATCACCCCTAACCTCAAATCCATCCATCCACCCAATCTCTTCCGCTTATCCGGAGTCGGATCGCGGGGGCATCAGCCTAAGTGGAGAGGCCCAGACTTCCCTCTCTCCAGCCACTTGGGCCAGCTCTTCTGGGGGAATCCCAAGGCTTTCCCTGGCCAGGCAAGAGATGTAGTCTCTCCAGCATGTCCTGGGTCTTCCTTTATGTCTTCATCCAGTTGGATGTGCATGGAAAACCTCACCTTGGAAGCATCCAGTAGGCATCCTAATCAGATGCCCAAGCCACCTCAACTGGCTCCTCTCGACGCGGAGGAGCAGCAAGTCTACTCTGAGCCCCTCCCGGATGACCAAGCTTTTCACCCTATCTCTAAGGGAGAGCCAAGACACCCTGCGGAGAAAAATCCTTTCAGCCGCTTGTATCCATGATCTCGTTCTTTCGGTCGCTACCCAAGGCTTGTGATCATAGGTGAGGGTAGGAACATAGATCGACTGGTAAATTGAGAGCTTTGCCTTCTGACTCGGCTCTCTCTTCACCACGACAGATCGGTACAACGCCCGCATCACTGCAGATGCAGCACCAATCTGCCTGCGATCTCCTGCTCTAGCTTTGCTCCAGCTTTCCCTCACTCTTGAACAAGACTCCGAGATACTCAAACTCCTCCATTGGGGCAGGACCTCATCCCAGGACGAAAACCACATCGATCCTTGTGAATCCGAGGTTCGACAATTCGACAGACTCTCCTCTTCAGAACCCTGAATAGACCTTGAATAGACCTTACCGCAGAGTTTCAGAAGTGTGATCCCCCTGTAGTTGGAACACATCCTGCAGTCCCCCTTTTTAAATGGGGAACCACCATCCCAGTCTGCCAGTCCAGTGGAACTGCCCTCTATGTCCACGTGATATTGCAGAGCTGCATCAGCCAACACAGCCCTACGACATCCAGAGCCTTAAGGAACTCTATGCTGATCTCATCCACTGAGGAGCTTTTTGACAACCTCAATGACCTCAGCCCCAGAGATTGGAGAGTCCAACCCAGGGGTGACATGTGCTCTATTATGCTGATTGAAGACCAGACCAGACCCCCCTCTTGTATACCGGGGTAAACCCCAACATACAGGCACCAAGATGGGGGCAACTAGTATGCCCACCCCAGCTCTGCCCTCTCAGTGGGAGCAACTCCAGAGTGGTGGAGTGTCCAACCCCTCTCAAGGAAACTTATTCCAGAGCCAGAGTCATGCAGTTAGGTGAGTCCGACTATATCTAGCTAGAACCTCTCAACATCGTTCACTAACTCAGGCTCCTTCCCCACCAGAAAAGTGGCATTCCACTTGCCAAGAGCCAGCTTCTGTAACTGAGGATCAGACTGCCAAGGTCCCTGCTCTCGGCTACCACCCGGCACCTCCCACGAGTGGTGAGCCCTTGGGTAGGGGGACCCACGTTTCCTCTTCGGACTGTGCCCAGCTGGGCTCCACGGGTGAAAGCTCGGCCACCAGGCATTCGCCAACGTGCCCCACCTCCAGGCCTGGCTCCAGAGGGGGCCTCGGTGACCCGCGTCCGAGCGAGGGAAGACTGTTTCCATATATATTTTTCTTCATAAGGGGTCTTTAGGCTGCTCGTTTTCTGATCCCTCACCTAGGACCTGTTTGCCATGGGTGACCCTACCAGAGGCTTAAAGCCTCAGACACTCAAACCCCTCCACCACGGTAAGGTGGCAGCCTGGTGGGGGGGCTAACCTCAAATCCGTTGTTTATTAACAGATCATGCTCTCATGCTGGAGTTGGAAAAAGGAGGAAAAAAGAAAAACACCTTCAACCAGTAGTTCTTCTTAAAATCAATGAAGAAAGACTAAAAATACCCACAACTGGAGTGTGAGATCTGCTGAAAGATATACTTTCATATTTTGATAAATTGTTTACTCTTCATTGTTGTAAAATGGCAGAATAGTTTAATCCTCTGAGTAATAATCTGGTCATCATAGTTCCACATGCAGAGCGTGCAGCCTGGCTGGTGGGGATGGGACAGGATGAGACACATTTAGGAGAGCTAAAGAGAAGAGGTATGCTGCAGGCTTCCAGCATCCGATGCAGTTGGCACTAAGCCAATAATTCAGATGTCTCTGATTAAGGACAATAACATTTAAGTCAAGTTTTTCAGCATACATTTGACCTGAACCACAACAAAAAAGGTTACACTCTGAGCAAAGCCAGTGGTAGCTTCACAATCAGCGAACTTCCACATGAAAACGCATTAGCAGCATTTACAGAAAGTGAACTATACCATGTTATCAGAATACTAATGATTTCTGTTTGGACTGGGGTGTGAGACATTTCCCACAGCCCTACACAAGAAATGAAAAATGCATCCTGAAAATAAAACACACAAACGTGCATGAGCCTTGAAAACTCACATCATGCTGCCATGTGTTTGTTCTTCTCCGCTGTGTTGAAGCATTAACCAAGCCCCCACAATGCGGGTGAAAAATTGAGGCCAACGCGGAAGTGACAAAAATTGCAGTTCCACCCTCATCCTCTGGGGGCTGGTGTCAGAAGCGAGCAAATCCTCATTGACTCCCATGTTAAAAATACCAATTTCACAGCAGAAATAAACATGTTTACAGCCTGGTACCAAAACACGTTTTTGGTTTAAATGATCTAGTTTACAATCATGACAACTTTGAGGGGGGTGAATTTTTTTCTCACTCTTCTGTTTAAGTGTATTAAAAGCCTAAAATTCTGTATAATTAATGAGCATCAGACCCACGTGACCACAGAGCTAGCTCCGTGGAAAGGCCTCAGTCTGAGCCTCAGCCTCACCTGAAAACTGTTCGGTCAATTTCAGTCTCTCGACTTAGACCATTAGTTGTAGCATTTCTGCGTTCTTTTTTGGATATTTTTTGTGCAATTGTTGGACAAAATGACTTGCTGTGGCATTAATTGCACTAATAGAGCGCCCAAGGAGTCTCCACTTCATTTTTTTTCGGTAAGTAAAATTATATTTATGTATTTTAGGTCACTGCCGAGCTGAGCTTAGATTTTAACATGTACTGTTTAACCATGAAATTTAAATGTAATAGGGTAAAACCCAGTGCATTTAACATAATGCTGCACTTTAGAAAATGGGTTGAAATATAACATGTTGGTGGAGCTGGGTTCCGACTATCGGCTTGTGGAGCTCTCGGGAGACCGATGTTTTCCACCCGGTTCTCCTCGCAGCTTGGCGCATCTCTGTCTGATCGCGGCTTCTGTCTGCTGCGCGGGCTGTCGGCTTGTGGAGCTCTGGGATGGAAACCTTTCCACCCGGTTCTCCCCAGCAGCAGCTCTGCGCATCTCAGATCGCAGCGGCGCTTATCTGCTGTGCAGCTGCCGGCTTGTGGAGGTCTCGGAGACCTCTGTGTTCCACCCGGTTTTACCCAGCGGTCAGCCCGGCATATCTCTGACTCAGAAGCTCTGGTGTTGTGCACAGTGAACTCCGGTTGTAGTTAGGTTGCTACATCCATTAGCTTAGCTCCCACCTCCGCGTTAGCTTTGGGTTAGCTTCAGGTTAGCTTGTAGCTAGTTCGACCGGGTGTCGTCAGTTGATCCCAGCCTTACAGCCCCACCCTCAGCTCCACCTCTCTTCCCTTTTGTGGAATTGTCCGGGCTTGACGGAACCTGTGACACGGTCAAAATGGCGGTTGTGGCCACCTCCCATTTATCTTCAAAAACGTGTTATTGGAGCCTATGGAAACCCATTGTCCAATATTTATATGTCGATGGCATTAACCAGCT
Source organism: Nothobranchius furzeri (assembly GCF_043380555.1). Taxonomy (NCBI): domain Eukaryota; kingdom Metazoa; phylum Chordata; class Actinopteri; order Cyprinodontiformes; family Nothobranchiidae; genus Nothobranchius; species Nothobranchius furzeri. The sequence continues at coordinate 49,328,619 of NC_091745.1, forward strand.
TCCCAAACGCAGTATTTTTTCACTGAAGGAGGCAAAGTTTACACAAATGATGTAAATTTTTCCCATGTCAGACATGTTTGTTAAAAAAAAGACATGTTTGTTTAGATTTTTTTCACCAAAAACTTAGATTCGGTAAATCTTTGAGTTGTATCCACAATTTAAGGATTACGGTAACCAATTTTGCTATTCCATCCAGGCCCGCTGCATCGTGGAAACTAGTGTTTAAAAACACTTTTCTTCATTTCACAAAGTCGTTTCAGTCTCCAAAGTAATTTCACATCAAGTGTTATAATATTCACATCATTCCTGCTTAATAAATAACATTCGATCATTTCTTACATTATGCTATCATATGAACTGTGGGTGATTTTGTTCTGCAGAAACATCACAGACCATGGTGAGTCCTGTTGTTTTTGGTTTCTGTTAATTCCCATGCCTCTGCGATGAGCCAGAGGAAGCCCAATGTGATTTCCACACAGTTCCCAGGCCCCCAGATCCCTCCAAACACAAACGGTTACACACAGACATGCATACACACACTCTTGAGCACTCAAAGCAGGAGCAAGTATGTGTGTCTGTTTGTGTTACTAGCATTATAAGAGATAAATAGCCTGGACATCCTTTGCTCTTTGATACCCACATGTTCTCCCTTAGCCTAAGCACACATGGAGGCGTGCAGCAGCTTGTTCATTTCAGAGGTCATCCTCACAAGTTAAGTCAGATTTAGAGAAACCATCTCAAAGGTAGGGACTGTTGACCTAAAGCTAAATTCTCTGTTTGTAATTTACCTACAATATGGAAGCAATGAATTCTGGGAAGTTACTCCATCCCGCAGCGCTCCTCTGTGAGAGCGAGGGTGGGGGTGGGGTGTTTGCACACGTTCCGCTGCTGTTTCTCACCAGTATCAGCTGATGGAGGGCTCTAGTTTCGCTGTGCCGTTCGTGTCAGCGGACACAGTAGGGGCGGGGAGGGGGGCGGGGCATGACGCTTAGCCTGGCAGGTGGGCAAGCAAAGCCTGGCGTGCCGCCAGGCTTATAAAGCGCTGGGGGAAACCCTGTAATGAGTGTCTGTCAGCTTTCTCATACTTGTTAATGTCCGTTCACCTAACGTAGTTTAACTTAGAGAGAGGGAGAGAGACATCTGTCATCCGGTTCTGGAGCTCATTCGGGCTTCTGTGAGCTGGATCCGACCCAGACACCAGCGAGCCAGTCCAGCTGGTATTTTTAAAAGCTGTGCTGATCTTCTCCTGGAGGTCTAGGTGGCGGTTCTGATCTGGTTCCGACCCAGAAAACAGCTGGCTTGCTGAGCCACCCATCTCTTCTGATGGTCGGTTCTGACCTGGTTCTGACCTGGTTCTGACGGTGATCTGAGCTCCAGAAATCCTCATTTAATTTTTTAAACCCCATCACGGGTCTCCGGAGCCCAGCGTGGACCTCCCTGACACGGTATCGACCGATGTGGGCTACAGAAGTCCATCTTTTCAGCTGCACAAAACGCCCTCAGGCACGGAGATAGAGGTGTTGTTTCTCTGATCTGGAAACCAGTGGACTAGATGTGCAGACAGGCTGGAGTTGGTGCAGCCTTCACACACTATAGTTTATCAACATGAACACAATCCAACACTAGTAAACACACACTGACAGGATCACATGACCTCTCTACCCCAAAACTACCCACTCTCCACACTGAGCTGAGGCAGCCTAGCTTCTGACTAGCTTTGATTACGTCAGAGGTTCACATTTAGAAACAATAGCCTTTTTAGGAGCTTTGCTGAGAAAGGACACTTTTAACATATGAGAGGCCATCGCACGTTCAATAAATTGGGATTTTGACTGTCCATATGACCATTGTAGATTTCATTTGTAGGAAGTAATATAGCACAGTTTCTACTAGGGATGTGTATTGGTGAAATTCTGGCGATACGATATATCGCAATATATTGTGATAAATTCAGCCAGACGATACTAGTGATTTTTTTAGACTGAATGTGTTGTAGGAAAATTCAATAAACAGTCCAAACTGATCTGTAACATGTTTAACATGAGGTACCTGAACCATTTCAATGGTGTAAACAAAACCCACTGCACACTGCTTCCAACTAGCGGACAGCGTTTGAATTGCACCAAAAGAAAAAAATACACAATTTACATGTAAATTCTTCCAAAAAATTAGATACACGATTTTTGAATATCGATATAATATCTCAGGAAACAATTGTACAATATATTGCCATATCGATATTTTCTTATATCCCTGGTTTCTACCCACGTTTGATAAATGAGGGCTTTCTTCTGGTCTTCTGCTGCTGCCTCCAGGTTCATCATGTTGTGGACCAGAGATGCTGTTTTGCAGACCTTAGTTGGAACCAGTGGTTATTAGAGCTGCTGTTGCTTTTCCATCACAGAACCAGTCTGACCATCCTCCTCTCACCTGACAAGGCACTGTCGTGGTTGGTTCCAAATCCAATTAGATCAGTCTTTTCTCAAACCAGCCTGCCTGGTACAAGCAATTATCTTAAATCTTTTTTCTCCGATGCTCTGTTTAAACTTCAACAAGTCGTTTTTACCACAACTGCACGTCTATTTGTACTAACAAGTGTATCTAATAAAGTGGCTAGTGAGTGTGGGGTGGTTTTAGTGATATAGATATGCACTCCTTTAAAAAATGATGGGCCTTTAAGTTTTTCATTAAAAGTTCTAGTGAGTCACTGTAAGCCACTGAATGTGATGGTATCATGGCTGCTGCTTTAGTTGGCCCTTAGACCTGCTAGTCCAAGCGTATTATCCCATCAAAAGTCTTCAGACTCCTTGTCTGTATGAATATTATGGATGCAGGTGTAGGAGTGTGTGCATGTGTATACAGGATCTATATGAGTTGGTCTAATTTTTGATGCGTATAGATGATGGGGAGGTGGTGATGTGTGGCTTTTTGCTCCAGAGTCCCGACCTGCTGCTCTCTGATAAGACGGTCTGAAACCGGGGGCTCTGGTTAATCCTCTCCCTGCATCCAGTCAGCCATCTGCCCCAAGAAACAATGAGAAGGTCTTGTCTTCTGTTTATAGTTGTTGAATCACTGAGGATGGAGTGGGTCGGGATACTGTTGAGTAACTATTAAGATGGGTTTTTTTTGGATTGTGTAACAAACCTTTTCTCTCCAAATTTCAGGTTTCTTCACAGCCCACCTCGCCATCTATAAATGGATTAAATAAAACCATTCTGTGAATAACTGTCCTCACACAAGTATAGATTATGGTGACACAGGAACATTAAAGGCTGACTCATAGACTTTTAATATATTTCATCACACCAGAGCATTTTTTCCAAGATCTCTTTAAAGCAAAAATACTCGCTGAAAATCATTAGGTTATAATTTTGGATGTAATTTAAAAAAAAGAAAAGTTGGAGTAGGTGTGATGTTTGTTACACCTGTCAGGATACTAACTAACTATATATTTGCAATTAGACATTTAGTAAATCATATCTCCTTCCCAAGCAGAAGCTCTTTCAGTAAGGCATACTTAAACTACGGATTCAGGCATTAAAGGTCCGCTTCACTCATATTTTAGTAAATGTGCAGTGGTCTCTAGTAGCACTGAATGCAACAGCAACACGACTCTACCACTGACTGTTTGCTCTGCAATGTTGATGTTTTATCTCCACCAATAACACAAGCCTGAAGGAGTTCTGCTGTGTGGTGGAGTGGGCTAATGCTAACAGTTAGCTTCTACTAGCAGAGGCGTTCTCTGCTGTTTCCTGGACGCTAAACCAACAACAGCCTTCCCTGTCGTGAGTCCATGAATGTTAGTGTGACTAGATCTGTCAGGATCTTCTATCCTAGAGTTTCATCGTCTATTTTCTGTCAGAAGCTAATGCAGGAGATGGGTGTAGGAGACTATTTCATGTTCAGCCTGCATGAAACACTGACAGTAACTGATCCTTTTCCAAAATGATTAGTAAAAATAGTTTTTGGGTTTCTGCTCTTTAAATGTGTTACCTGTAGGGCTGTGCAACATTGGTTTTAAATTCTGGTCACTGTTCTGTCTTTTCTGCTGTTTCTTTCCCCCTTCTGTATACTCATTAGATATCAGTTGTCTACACATCACTCCTTGGTCTGACGGCTTACCTGTGTGTGTATTTGGTCTAAGTCGTCCTGGGCTGGGTTCGAGTGCTGCCCATCAAAAGTCCACCCCTAGAATCAGAAGACGATTGGATAAAAAAGCTTTTACATTTTTTTGCTCCATCCTTTTTAAATAACCTTCTTAGGAACTGCATTCCAACTACACTGAAAAATATCCCACTGTGATTTATTTCCTACCCTTCATTATATGTTATGATATTAAAAATACAGGAATTTTCTACAAATTTTCAGTATCAGTAGAAACTGGCCTGTATCCCGTCCTACGATTGAAATCAAGAATGTTCAAGAGAACAGTCAAAATCCTGATTTATGAAACATGCGGTGGCCACTCATACACATGTTCCTCCGCAGTCATCTGACAAATCCCACGTGTGCTCATGTCTCTTGACTAGAGCTAGAGAGGTGGAGATGTGTACTGGAGAAGAAAGGAATGAAGATGGAATCCATGTGTGTAAATGAGAGGGAACGGTGATGTTACAGGGAGTAGAAGTATAGAAGGTAGAGATCTTTATGGACTAATGATTTATGGTCCAAAGCAACAGAGAAGGTGGAAAAGAGGTGAAGAAGCATGTAGAACAGGTGTGAATGTCAGATGTGTGAATAAAGAGTTTCAGCAAAAATGAAAGGAAAGGTGTTGAAGACAGAAGTGAGAGCGGCCATATTGGATGGACCATGAGGACAAGTCAGACAACAGAACAGGAGGTTCCAAAGCTCAAGATGTTGAGGTTCTTTCTGGGAGTGAGGAGGATTGGTAGGATCAGGAATGAGTCCATCAGAGGAACAGCCTGTTAGATGATTACGTCAGAGAGGACTGCTTGAGATGGTTGGACATGTCAGGACAGGAGATTTATGAATGTGGTGAAAGAGGACATGAAGTTAGTCTGAGGGTAGAGGATGCAGAACATAGGACTAAATAGAGACTGATGATTGGCTGTGGCGACTCCTGAAGGGATGAGCCCAAGTAGAGACTTTTTTTAAATCTCAGTTGCACTGATATAGATTTGAAAATTATATTGTTAAAAAGCCTTAACATATGTTTACCATACATGAAGTTTAGTTCAACTCAAATCTATTCTAGTTCAAAGGTCAGTATTGTGCACCTGACTAAACTTTGTCTAACAACCTGGTAGCGCTTCACATGGCTTAGTGTAGTAGCTCTCCGCTTCACGCTGGTGACCCCTGCTCCACGTCGTTTCCATTACATTAACCTGATATGAATCATTATTTAGGACCACAGATCATTTGCAGGTAGATTCATCAACAGCATGTTGTTCCATTTTCTGTGACTCAGTGGCTCATGGTGTCTGCTCCTTTGTAGTGTAATGGCACAAGCTATACCCATAAAGGTCTGCAGGTTTGACTACATTTCTTTCATTTAGCATCTGATCGCGCCAAACAGTCATACCCAAGCTTTCCACTTCATGCTTAACACAATATGTTTCCACTGAGACTTCAAGGGCACGTACGTAGCTACTGGGAGAAGATCAATGGTGATTTCACCAGTTCACGGGACATTCTGGAGTTTACTTTCATTGTTTTTTTTTTTACCTCCACCAAGGAGGTTTCAAAGGAGTGACATATTGCTTTATAGTTGGAGCAGAAATTGGGAGTTTTTCTCAAAAGGCACCATCTAGAGGTGTGAAAATGTATTGCACCTTAAGCTCTTTTCCCTTCTTCTGTGATTACGGCCGGAAGCAAAGCCTCTCGTACGCACTTCCAGCAGGGCAACAGAACTAAACACATAATTTTACAATTAATATTCTCATCTTATGATGTTTATTTGTGTGTCTATAGAGAGAAAATTTAAAGACTTACTTGACCATAAGAAATGTCGCCAGCTCTGCATCTGTTAGGTACGTCATCAAACGCTCGCACCAGCTCTGTGATTGACATCTGCTCATAAGCAGTTGTCCAACGCTATTGGCTAATGTTGAGTGGCGCTCAGTTCATATGGGGTCTACGGGTCAGGCTTAGCAAAAAAGTTGACGTATTGCCTACATTATATCACAGTACAGAGTCAGACCATCACTTGTGTGGATTTCTATAAAATCCCTCCTAATTCCTGAAAGGAGGAAAGCTCCAGAGAATTGCTTTAAGTGAAAGATAGCAATATTTATAAATCAGCCAGATGCCTTACACAGCTCCCGTGTTTGATTTCCTGTCTAGCCTGATCTGGAGCCTCATGTGTTCTGACAGCATAGCACATAAAGGAAACATTTTATGTGACACATCACTTCTTGAACGTCTCTGAGATGTGCTGCTCACACCCCGTGGAAACAAAGCTATTAGTGACATGTTCCTTACAGGTGTTATGCCACACTTATACATCCAGTTGAGTTAAGGATGACCTCAGTCCAAGAAGATAGCATCTCTGATCAGTTAGACTTGTGCATTTCAGAGCAACACCCCTTTCCATCATCCATAGTTTTATCTATAGAGCACATTTTAAAACACAGCGTTGCAACTGTACATCCCAGACAAAAGGACCACAAAAGAGGTTGGCAAAACTAGGCTAGTGCAAAGAACGGACCACATTGTGGGCAATATTAGTACTAGTCACTTGACACCGTTTTAAAAATGAGACAAAGACAAAAAGATGAGACAAAACCAACAAACAGTCATTTCAGTTCTGGACAATCAGATTGTGCTTTCTCTCTCTCCCTGACCTTGTTTCAGAGAATGATGCTAACGCACATTTGTGACAGGAAGAAAGTGTTTGATAGGAAAAATGATATTGGAGGATCAACTTGTTAAGCTTTAGATTTAAATTGCCATATTGACCCGCATAAAGAACCACCCCAATTATAGGACGACCCCCCCCCCCCCCAACACTAATCTTCAGGAAAAGACAAAAAAATCACTTCTTAAATATTTTTATTGAAAAATTGAGAACAAATACTGATCAAAAATACTATTTTAATGCAAACTATCAGAACTTTGCTGACATGTGAATTCAAAACTCAAATGAGGCTTTTATTCAGACGCCCTCTGCCTCGCTGTCCTCACTCATGCTGCTGCGGTCCCGGTGGTCCATCAGATCGCTACAGCTGCCGGCTCCACCCAGAACATCATCCTCACTGCCATCCAAAGCATCCACGCATGCAATGTTTGACGCCTCTGCAGTGGCGGTTTTACCATTAGGCATAGGTCGGTGGCCACCTGGGACCCCCTTATGTTGGGGGGCCCCCTAGCCCTGACTGCTGGCACGCCTCTGTCAATGCCACAATGGACAGTACCTTTAAGACGCCAATGCACAAACAGGAAGTGATTGGTAGTCATTCCACTCCAATCCAGTTGGTGGCAGTAATGCACCAAATTGTTGTTTGCCAAGTGCTTTAAGACCACAAATAAGAAGAAGAAGAGAAAGCTGAAAAAGAAGAAGAGAGACGGGAGCGTTCGTAACAAACTCGAAGCAGTAATCAAAACATTAAGCATGAAATGGAGTTATCCTAGTGGATCTAATAAAAGAAAGAAGCAGCTTGCTTTAAAAAAGCTTTTATCTTCACTTCTGAAAGTGACGTTGATTTTCTATGTAAACATCAAAAGGAAGCAGAAAAGGAAAGACTATAGAAAATGTTTAAAGGGGCATGAAGTGAAGAAGAAGAAGTTTGACAGCCAAAACATGTATAGAAATAATAAATTTCTTCTTCATACATTCTCCTGCAATGCCCTGGTCCTGTAGAATGAGCCGTGGGATTTTTACTGTGATTGCCTGTTTTTCTGTAAAATCACAGAAAAGGAGAGATGCTCGGGTCGAGCAGGCTGCGTCATGCGCGTTCACGCTCAGGCATCGCCCATAGCATTTGCTATCCGTAGCTTTAGCAGCAGAGAATGAGGTAGTGCCAACTCAGTGACTTTGTTGCTGTTCCTAACGCCTAGTGATGAACCTAGCTACATTTCTGAGGATCCTTAGCTACTTTCTTCTAAATATTTCCTGCAAATTAGCAACAAAATAGCCATTTTCGCTCCGAACCATTCTTTGAACGTTGTTTTAGCTGTAATCAAGGATATAGATATTACAGATACCAAAAGTGTTAGTGGTGGTTTAGCTCATCTAGTAAGACGTCGGACTCTCGTGCAGGAGACCCGGGTTAGATTCTGGGTGAGAACACAGTTTTTTTAGAGTTTCTTTTTTACATTAATGGTATATTTTTTACAGTAAGATGCCCAAATTTTTATTTGAGACTCGCCGAACAGCATTGAATTCACAGATAAAAAAGATGTGGGTTCAACGTTCATTCTGGAACAATTTTTCAAGCAAGGGAAGGGAATGATCTGAGCATGCAGGAAGACTGACCCATCATAAACCTTTGTCGGCTGTGCTGAAGAGAAAGGTACAGAACCAAATTATTTAATTAATTAGCTGCGCGTTGTCCTGCCCTCTGTCCTCCGGGCCACACACACACACACAAGGGACTGTCAGCTCTCAGAGCTCTGTGAAGCTGACCCCCGTCAGCTTCACAGAGCTTCGTCTCAGCTGTTATTTTCGTTAAGGAGTGTGCACGTACAGCATGCGCGCCTCGTGCACGAGCCTCCTATTGAAGCTGCCGTTACGCTTTTGGCCAGAGGGGGCAATCGTGAGCATAAAAATTCAAAACTCCGTAAAGTCCCTTTAAAGTGAGGAAAACGTAGACCAAAATGGAAAATAGAAGAAAAAAAAGAAAGGCTAAATCACAGGAGCACTGACAGGAAGAGGAAAGCAGAGCAAATATTGAAGGCACTCTAAGGGAGAGATAGACAGAAAAAAAGAGGAGGACTAATAAAAAGGGGAAATAACTCATGTGAGAAGAGGGGAGAGTTTTGCAAATCCAGTTAAAGATAAGATTGTTGACAATTTAGTGTAAGGGGGCCCATGTCTGTGTTCGCCTTAGGCCCCCGAATTGCTAAATCTGCCACTGCGCCTCTGCTGAATAGACCACCATCATCTTAAAATTCGCAAAACTCTGCCCTAAAGCTTGTTAACTTCCTCCACTTTCGGTCCACTCTGCTCCAGATCTTGCTGTCTCCATTTTTTCTCCTGTTAAGAACACACGGCCTGGCGCCCTCTGCTGTTACAGACATGTAACGACCCTAGACAAACAGCATGTGTGAATGTTTAGACCCCGGTTATAATACGACCCCACATTTTAAAACGAGTTTCAATGAAAAAAGCCTAGTCATATATTCGGGTCAATACGGTACTTAAACAGTAGAATAAAGGTGTGTTTAGTTTTGGTGTTGTTGTGTAGTTTTGGTGTTGTTGTGAAGTTTGGTCACCAGAGACCTGGAAATGGGTTGTGTTTTGAGGGTTAATGTGTTCCTAATCAGCAGTGGAGAGTAAGTATTTATCTCCAGGGTCTGTTTCTGTAGACGACTGTAAAGACTTGTAAGGATTAAGCTAAATAAGCAGCAGTGGAGGCTTTAAGGAAGGAATCAGCTCTCTGGTGTCTTAGAGGAGCAGCAGGTGTTGCTGGGTTTTGGAGGATTTTTGTGCTGCTGCTGGAACAGTGAACAATCGCTGTTATTTCTTTATTCTTCAATGAAACCTGTGAGCAAAGCATTTCATGTTTGAGGAATTGTGCTTTGCTTTAATCCTTGAACATGCTTATCCGTGTCCGTGTGTAAACCGTTAGAGCCTTGTTGACGTACACGTGCTCGTACTCGTTCTAATTATAGCTACACAACAACATTCCACCTTTCAATACAGGTCCTCAAGGGCCACCACCCGCATGTTTACCACGTGTCGCTGTTACAACACACCTGGTTTGGGTGATTAGCAGCTTCTTAAGAACATCCAGAAGAGGTTATTCAATCATTGAATCGGTCGTGACGGAGCAGGGAACCAGTTAAAACATGCCAGTTTTTTCTACAGGTGATGACAGTAGTGAATGGTTATCCAGCTAAAAATGAAGAAGAAGAAATTGGAATTGAATGCAGTTTTCTCTTCTTTGTGATCTTTGAGTATTAAAATTGTCCCCTAAACAAGCATGTGTCTGTTTGAACACCGAGTTGTAATTCAGTCATTTCAAAACTCTGGAATCCTTCTATGAATGCAAAATATAAATTTTTGTTTTTCGACCAGGATTCTGCTCGCCTTTGCTCTCCATTCTGGACGTGAAACAAGGAAAGATGGAGCTGTTTTGTAGCGCACTATTCTGCTCAGGTTTGTTTTTACTGGAAAGTGTTTGCACTTCCTAAATGAAAAGTGAATAAATGAACTAAAATAGGGGTTGAAATGAGCTTTTAACACTAGAACTCCCAAGGCAGTCATTTTGACTGTTTTCGTATTTTGATATGTAGTAACTTCAGTTAGATGGATCTCATGTTGTCCTGGCTTTCCCTGTTTTTATGTGTCCTTTATTTTTGCTTTATAATTTCCATAAAATAATGTATCAGAAAATAAATATAGCTGTTTTTGTCTTTGTCTCCCACAAGCCGTCATTTTGACGGCTCTATTGTTTACATGGTAACGATAATGGACAGCATCGCCATTGCTAAGCAACCGACTTTCCAGCTCACGTGCGCTCCCTCTCCGTTCATACGGCGTGTGAAAAAGTGGCTGACACAGCTTTTAGAAGAACATTCTCAGTGAAACAAGCACGAGAAATGAAGCTGCTTCAGGCGGAGAGGGGAAAGCTGATGAAAACTGGTCAGTAGGAAGCGGCAGGGACTCTTGACGGCAACGCGGAAGACCATCTGGGACCCCTCGCCCACGGAAAAGATCTGTGTCGCCTCAGCCAACGAACGAAAGAGAGACTTCTTTTCAAGGTTTGGATTAAAGTGATACTTTCTTACTGTTTTATTAGGTTCACACATCCATAAAAAGTTAATAATGCACTTCAAGCATTTTGCTCAACAGCGTCGTCAGCCTGCATTTAATGGCCAAAATGACAGCCATCAAACTGACGGTTCCTGGGAGTTCTAGTGTTAACAGAACAGACTAAATGGTTTTTGGTCCAGTTAAAGGCTGTTTATTAGTTTTAATGACAGAGTTGCTGTAACATCTCAGTTTCTTCATCATAGAAACTTCTAACTTACACCAGCTGCCTATAACTAGTTCCTCTCATGCTGCAGGTTTTCTAACAGTGTTAGTTAAACTTAAGTGAGTGGGAGAAAGAAACGTGTGTGTTCTAATTCATTTTTGTAATCAAATAGATTCTTAAATCTGCTGTTTTTATTTTGAAAACGTGTTGACATAATGGTTAAGCTATTACACAACCCCACAGAGCTCCAAGACGCTGTCATCACTGGTGTTGGCAGGCAGTGTGGTAGGTTGGATTAGCCTGAGCAGCGCGGTGCACCAGTCACCCCCCACCCACCCCTGCGCTGCACTTACATAACACACGAGGAGATTTGTCCACTCATTTCAGTGATTTGGGATTTGAACCAGTCTTACTGATGGAAGCTTTGAGGCTGTGTGAGCCAGACCAGCTGTGAGTCCAGCTGCTGGAGGATAACAGAGAAATTCCTTAGTGTTGCACCTTGTTTATAAAATGGGTCCTGTAGATGTGTGGTGTTTTTCTTTTTGGTATTTGATAACCATACAGGTTGTAGGAGCAGAAATTACTTCCCACGCCACCAGCCACATTCCCGGTGATTTCTGTGGTCGTCACTGGCAGTCATTCAAAACTGGGATTGATCAACACTCCTCGCTTAATCCCTCTTGTCTCCACAAGCTGTAGCTGTGTGACGACACAGATAACAGTTGCAGCTTTTTAACGGCACACTGACATTTCCTCTGAAACTGTAGAGGTGAATGCTGCTTAAACTCAGATTTGTGTAGAAAGGCTTTGGTGGTTGGTCTGCCCCCTGGTTGAAACTGTGTGGGTCTAAATCAGGGGAACTCAATCCTGGTCCTGGAGGGCCAGTATCCAGCCTGTTTTAGTTGTTTCTCTGCTCGAACCAAGGGTATCAGAAGCATAAAAAAGGGGGGGGGATGGCATTTCCTACTCTGACAAAATGGTTGTGACGCAGGTGGCTCCATCACACTTGATTCAGTGGTTGAATCACCAGTTCATTAAGCTCTGCAGAAGGTTGTTAATCACATGCCCATTGATATCAGATGTGCTGAAGCAAGGAAACATCTAAAACATGCTGGATACTGGCACTCCAGCACCAAGACTGAGCACCCCTGGTCTAGGGTTGGGTATGATCGAGCATCAATCGGAACCGGGACTAACTGTCGGTTTTTCCTGGAATCATTCAAATGTTTTAATTTCGATTCCTAGTTTCGATTCCCAGTCTGCCAACTGGAAGAAGAATCTGCAGCTGATCTCAGTGGAAAAAACGGGATCTGCAAATTCTGATCAACACCTTTCAAAGCCGATCATGCCACCAGCTTGTCGCTCCTGCTTTGCAGCTTGCAGAGACCCTGAGTGCAGCATCATGTCTCCTTTCCTTACCTCACAAAAAATTAACAAACACGTCTGCCAAACTCCGTGAGAGTGGTGAAGTGATGTAAAGTTTGCATCCTTCAATGAAAAATGTGGCGCAGAGGAAGCTCGTAAAAAGTCATCAACAGTGGATTTAATACACGTTTTACGGAAAGACTCCAGGCGATGTGAGGCGAGTTTTTAAGATTCAGTTTCCCTTCTGACTGAATCACTGCAGCAGCAAGCAGGTGTAGACTCTCAGTCATCCGGGACATGACCATCCTGACAGATTTCGGTGAAAACAGCCGGACTTTTCTATTTAGCCTCTCATGCCAGAGGCTTCTTCAGTTCCCAGACTTTGGCCATGGTCAGAAACAAACACACTGGTTGTGCTGCAAGTTTTTTTCTTTTGCTGAAAACATGTTTTTGTTTAAATTACGGTGATGTTATTGGTCAGAGAACTAAAATTCATGTTGAAGTTCAGATTATTTCATCAAGTAAGACCTGTGATTAGCTGGCTCACTTAAAGCATGTGATGGTGTTTGAAAGAATGGAATTGAGAATCAATCGGAATCTAAACGGGGAATTGGAATAGGAACCAGAATTATTCCTACGATGCCCAACCCTTCCCTGGTCTAGATCTCTAGCAGACGTATGAAGGTTTAGAGTAAAGATGTGTTCCACATTAAATACTGTGTGCTTGTTTGTTCATCTAGATTCCCACTGGCCTGAGACTGTTGGGGACTAATGAGACGCAAAAGAGTGAAAATGTGCACATTTTCAGTTGGAATCACCTAGAATATGTTCACATATGTAAGAATAAAAACTGTTCAAAAGTTTCAAGATTTGTGTAACTTTGTATTTAGTCCGTCAGTGGAAACAGGAAATGTGGGGGAGGGGAAGCTTTAAAACCATTTTATAGTTACACAAAAGCACGGGATGAGACACGATGAGTTACATTTCTGAACATTGACCTGATTCTTAGTAAAACTATATTGGGATGACAATGTTTATATTAGCTGCATGTGGGAAATTCTTACTCCTGGTAAAATGAAGCGTGTAGTTCAAATGAGTTCATGTCCTTAAATACATGAAATTCATGTATTCATAATCAAATCTTTCTTAACACAAAGACTTTCCTTAGATTTATTTCAGTTATCCTGAGAAAGAAAGACCTGGGTCATAAAGCTGTAGTATATGCTACGAACTACCAGTAAAACTGCAGTTCAAGCACACATGTACTTGGCATCATCAAAGTAGCTCCACATAGCTGAAAGTGATGATGTCTCACTCAGAATTAGACTTTCACTGCAATTCCCTTCAATAAACTTTAGTTACTAATGCTGGAGGAGGAGCAAGTGCCCGCCCTTCTCAGGCTGGCACCTTGTGGTGTTCTTCATCCACCCTGCCTGCTGGTGGTGGTCTGTGGGAACTGGAGGTGCCTATGTGGGTGTGGCTGCCCCACCTTTGCCACTTGTCTCCAGAGCTGCTGTGGCTACATTGTGGCTTATCACTGACAGCATGTGAATGTGTGTGGATGGGTTAATGACTGCTGTGCCTTTTGGGGCTGGAAGACTAGAAGGTGCTACATAAATGCAGGCCGTTTACGAACAAATCTGAGTGGGCTGTTATTTGAGTGTCCTGGCTTTTTAAGGATCTTCTAGCAGACTCTAGGATGTGGCGCAGTGTCAGAGAAGCTGACTGCAGGTTCATGTCTGGCCTATGATTAGTTGTTACCATCTCTGTTGATAAAACTAGCCGATGTCAAAAGTCAAGTTGCATCTTCCAGCCTCAACAATGTTGAGGAGCATTTTGCTCACTCTTGCTGATGCTTTTGTTGTTCTACCTGCCTCCTCTTGGCACCGAACCTCCTTCCTCACCAGTTCACCTTGCAACCAAAACAATGCAGGGGCTGTTTCAACGTCCTCTCCTCCTGCGCCTTAACCACCGCTGTGCATTTCTACTTTGGACTGAACAGGTAGCGCCTCCACGTGAACGATCCGCGAACCGCACATGCGCGAGAGATCCATACGGATCATGGATCAATGATGATCTGTTGCATCCTTAGAAATAACTGATCTTTTACAACAAGGGTGCCCAATCCTGGTCCTGAAGAGCAGCAGGTTTTGGTTCTAGCCCTGCACACACCTGATGTGTGATTTAGAGGAGATGTGAACCTCTCTAGCATAAGCCAGAGATCACGTTCTGATGAAGCTAACAGGACCACATCATCTGCAAAAAGCAGAGACTTGATCCTCAGGCCACCAAAACAGATTCCCTCAACACCTTGGCTGCTCCTAGAAATCCCGTCTATAAAAGTTATGAACAGAATCAGTGACAAATGGGAAGCTTTGTCGGTGCTGTTTTGATTACTTGTACATATTGTAAATGAGAACAGTTCTTTGTCGTTTTGTGTAACTGTTTTATCAGATTTTTATCTTATTTGTCCTTCTCTGATGTAATGCTAACTACGTGTCTGTTGCTGCTGCCTCTTGGCCAGGTAGTCTCTGTGACTGAGAGTGAGTTCTTAATCGACTCATCTGGTTAAATAAAAGGTTAAATAAACCAGAGAGGTAACATTCCGCATGCCGAGAGCCAGCTTCTGTAGCCAAGGATCAGACCGCCACGGTCTCCGCTTCAGCCACCCATCAAGCAATGTTCCTGGCCCCTTTGGCCCCTCCCACAAGTGGTGAGCCCATGGAATGGGGGCCGACCAGTCTCCATGGGTAAAAGCCAGACCACATGGCGCTCGCCAACATGCCTCACCTCCAGGCCTAGCTCCATAGTGGAGCCCCAGTGACTCGCGTTCAGGCGAGGGAACACTGTTTCTGTTTTAATTATTCTTCATAAGGGTTTTTTTAGTCAGGCCATGTGGGTTTTTTCTCTCAATGTTGTTTTGTGACTATTTGAAGATGTCCTTCGCTGAGAAACCGTTTTTACTTATCATTCCTGATTCTAACGGGTCACTCTGAGTGTTTCATGCAGGCTGAACATGAAAACAGTCTCCTACACCTATCTCCTGCATTAGCTTCTGATAGAAACCAGACGGTGAAACTCTAGGATTAGAAAAGCCTGACAGATCTACGTCACTAACATTCATGGACTCACAACAGGGAAGGCTGTTGTTGGTTTAGCATCCAGGAAACGGCAGAGAACGTCTCTGCTAGTAGAAGTTAGCCATTAGCATTAGCAACTCCACCACACAGCAGAACTCCTCCAGGCTTGTGCTATTGGTGAAGTTAAAACATCAACATTGCAGAGCAGACAGTCAGTTTTAGAGTTGTGTTGCTGTTAGCCAATCAGAGGAGAGCTGTCCATATATCAGGAAGTAAGACACAGAAGCCTGTCATCTGAAGATGCTTCCTCCTCTGGATGAATTCTCTATGCTGAAGCAGTTGCACCAGAGCTTGTTTTCCCCCAGAGTAGGACTTACAAGGCCTTCATTTGCACTAGAGACCACTGCAGATGTATTGAAAATATGAGTGAAGGACCTCTTTAACTTTTCCAATAGTCATGTCAAGTATCTTCTGTTTTTGACCTTGTCCTGTTTATTTATTAATAATCAGACAATTTGGCTCTTGGTAGTAGTTAGCCTTCCCTTCCTGATAATAACACAGCTGATAATTTGTTACCTAATCTTTTAAATCCATCTGCAGGGAACATGATCCCCAATCTGCCACAGGTTGATGTTCTTATTCAAGGCCAGCTGCCCATAAGTAATCGGATTTTAAAAGGGAGGAACTTTTTCTTTCCTTATTGTATTATTTATTTATGTTGTTTTGCCATTTCTGGAACATCTGTTGTCTGAGACCATATTTATCGTTTGTCTTCCGCTGATTTTCCTAACACATCCAACAGAACACGAGTAGTCTGAGTTTCACTGAGTCGATGTGCCGGGAGGATTCTAGTTTCCAGAGAAACGACGGTTTACCTTGGAAAGAGAAGTTGTTTTCACTTCCACCCTCGCTGTTGCTTACTGTGTCTTTAGGAAGAAGGAAGTCCCTCTTGTGCCTGCTACCCACCCTACATCCTAACACTCACACACACACACACACACACACACACACACACACACACACACACACACACACACACACACACACACACACACACACACACACACACACACACACAGAGTGGTCTGCATCAGCAAATCTGATTGGTTCTGATGCTTCATCTGCTTTAATAAACACTTATCCGTAACCCTCCAATCTAAAAACAGGAAAATAAACCAACGGCTGTCATGGGGACTTTTAGACATTTAGTAGGTGTTGCTTCAAAGTTTCAAATGAAAATGTCGTCCCCATTCAGCTTGCTATTCCAAAGATCCAGACTTTAGATTGAATAATAATTTAATTCTCAATAATGAATGTACAAAAGAGCCCAACAGCCAGAGTCATTTCACTTTCTTGCCTCATCGCGTTTCTCTTGTGCTTGGCTGCCCTTTGGACTGATGGATTTCTTTCTTGTCTCTGATTTTCTCCTCAGCGGGATTTTTATAATTACACTTATCTCTGCTGCAGGCATTACTTTTCCTTCATCCTGTAGGAGATTCAGTGTCTGTCCACTGCTGGCTCATACATACCGACCCTTGCTGCTTGACTGGGGGGTTGTTTTCACACCCCCACTGCTCATCCTGGGCCCCACACTGCTTCGTTGAACTGGTCAACTCATGCTATTGTTGTAAACGAAATCAGACCAAAGCCGCTTCAGGGAGTGGAGGATGGGACAAGGAGGGCCTTTGGTCACACTCCCCCACTCAGTCTCACAGAAGCCCTGCCCCGGATTAGTAAAACACAATGCATGTTCAGCTTTAGTAGAGGGCACGTCAAAACCCATCACTAGCTCTAATGCTTTGGTTATTTAAGCAGAAAGGACATTTTCTTGAATGTGACTACAAATGTGCACCAATGCAGCTGATATTATTCAGAAAACATGTTAAACATCAGAGGAAAATGACCCAAACTCTGAGGGTATTTTACTGTTTTATTCAAGGAGCAGGTGCCCAAGAGAAGCCCTGACATTCCTCTCCCCAGCGACCCCCTCCAGGTTCTCCCCAGCACCTCCAACCAGTGGAATTCACCCAGAAGCCCTTCAATGGCCAGAGTGCATCCCAATAGGCTTACTTCTTTTGACACAGAGGAGCAGTCTCTCCTCCCCCCGATGATGGAGCTCCTTATCTTATTATTACGGCTTGAGCCATTCCGGTGCATTTCCATCAGCTGTGTCCTGGATCATGTTCTTTTGGTCACAGTCTCATTCTCATAGATTCTGGATGGAGCATGGATGGACCACCAGTTGGAGAGCTGTATGTTTTGGCTCAGTTTCTTTTCCCCCCTACAGACAAGAGCAAGTCCCTGACCTTTACTTTGTCTCTCTTCATCCTACCATCACTTGTAATCAGGAAACTAAGAAATGTAAGGCCCTGTGGTTGGAGCAACGACTCACTCCCAGTGCAGACGAGCATTCCAGCCTTTTCCAGCCAAGAAGACTTGGAGAACCTGACTCGGCCCCAGCTGCTTCACAATCTGCTGTAAACCACCCAGTGCACATTGAACTTGATTCATGGTTACACCTTGTCCTTAAACATGTAGAATAGACTTTACTGATCCCACAGAGGGGAAATCCACTTGTTACAGCAGCACTAACACTAAGGAGAATAGAAGAAAAATAATGTATTTATACACGTAGGCAGTAAGCTAGTATTGTACCCTTCAACTGCTAAAAACCACAAATAAATAATGAAGAATTCTGGTTCTCATACAGAGCATCTGTGTTGTTGGACCAGCTCCGTTTGCACCCAGGTACTTAAAGGTATCCACCACCTCGGTGTCTGCTTCCTGGGTGAGTGAGGGGGAGTGTTTCCCTGGACGTCAGTCACCATTTCAAACATTCCGTGTTCCACATTCCATGTCAAACAGGATCGGAGACCAAGGGCAGCTCTGCTGCAACGGGAATGAGACCAAGTTACTGTCCAGAATCCAGGCACCAGATTGGCCCCAGGTACTTTCCAAGGGAATGAAATTTAGAAATGAAAGGTGACGACATTTCAGCGGTATTCCAGGATTTCACTAGGCGCCCTCGTTAGATGTGTAAATGAGAGGAGAACGAGCAGAAGTTTAACCGTCCCTTCTGTGGATTCGTTTTTATGCTAAAACCTTCTGCATCTGAATATCTCTGCGTGAACGTCAGTGGACCTGTTGAAATCACTGAGGTGCAGTGTTCTTGTTGCCACAGCAACACAGGCTTCTCCGGCTCTCTTGTGTCTCTCCTACCCTCCACACTCACCCCCACACACAAACACACCAGAGCAGGGTCATGTGACCGTGCTGACGTAAGGCTGGGAGGCAGAGGAACGCATTAGTTTGTGAGCTTTGAATAAACCTCACGCTCAGACTGGGAGTCTGTCAGTCACCATTAGCTGTCTTACTCGCTCAGTCGCTGCTCTCCTCCCCCAGCGGGTGTGCTTTCCTCCTCTCTCCTCTTCTCGTCACTCTCTGTGCTGTTGCTGTCCTTTATTCTCGCCTGTTGCTTCTTCTCCTCTGCTGCTGCTGTAAACTTAGTCTAGAGCCAGGAGTCCCTGTGATGGACTGCTGAATAGCCTGGGCTTTGCTGCAAACTGAGGTAAGGTCCCTGTTTTTGTTCTTTGTGTGTGTTTACCCAGAGGTTGCCTCCAGAAGCCTACTTGTGTAGATAGGAAGGTGCGTGTGTGTGTGTGTGTGTGTGTGTGTGTGTGCGTGTGTGTGTGTGCGTGCGTGTGTGTGTGTGTGTGTGCACGAATTCCTCTTTTTAAGGTCGCCAGCTGAAAAATCCTCTAAACTTAGTTGAGCGAGTGCAGACATGCAGCGTGATGTGCGACTGGTTTGCTTTCTCTCACATCAAACATCGGATTTCAACCCTCATACAGGAAGTGAGTGCACGGTAGAGGAGAGAAGGGAAGAGTGACCGTTTGAGAGGCTGAGTGTGTCGTGATGTGTAGCGCCACATGGCTTTTGCTCCCAACGCGGAGGCTACGGTGTGGGCTGGAGCTGCTGGTTCTGACTGCCAGGGAGATGGAGGCGGTGGGGGGCAACACAGCTGCCCCCTCTGAGGCGATGAGAACACCTCAGGAGGCTGCTCTGCACTTGGAACACGGCTTTAACGTTAGAAGAGATGGGTTCTTTAAGGTTTTTGTGGTTTAGGAAGAAAGTGTTTATCTCGCAGCTTCCTCTTCCTGCTTATCATTAATCACACACACACACACACACACACACACACACACACACACCGCTCCCTGCATACCTCAAATGAACACTGTGTTTAGCTCAAACCAACGGTTTCTCCTCTCTGTACTCCCTCCTTCTCTTTTGTTGCGATGCATCTCCTCGTCTCAGCACTTCCTCCCACCTCTTACCTAATGATGTGGAGACCTGCCAGTGGCATGTAACAGCTCTCTGTCACAGTCCAGCTGCACATATTCACCGAGTCCCTCTAATTAAAGCTTCACTGCTCTGCAGAAAATAATGACAGTTTAGCATTGCATCAGAGCTGAGCTCACGTTTCTCTAGTTCTGTGTGGAAATGCTTCAGCAGGAGACACATAAGTCAGCTTCAAGTCAAAGCAGACATGCAATCTCCGGTGCTAATGGACGTTCTAATAATACCCTGCATCACATTGGTCTTGTTAAGCAGCTCCTAATACCTCGTAGTCTAATTACCCGAGGAACACCAAAGTAATGTCCTAACTCGTTATCAGCTTAACACGTGTTGTCTTTTATCTGAAACACCTGCTGATCGGAGTAGGACACGATTAGGCAGCTTGATGAATTAATGATTCTTCTCCTTCTCCCTCCTGGCCTGATGACTCCACATCTCTAAAGGATAAATCAGACTGATACGAGTAGATCATCCACGTGATGCAATCTTTCTTTGCAGGGTGCTGTAACATAAATCCGTATGGGTCTTACAACTCCCAGTCTGTTAGCACTAAAATATGCAGGTTCGGCCCGGTTTATCTGCTTTTACTGTTTATTGGAGCAGTCGGTGGAGCAGATGCTTGGTGGGTTGATCCTGGCTTTCTCACCACATGTTGATGAGTCCTGGGTCAAAACACCAAACCCCACGAAGATCTGCAATAAGGGGGATGGACATGTGAGTGGGTGAAGGGTTAGCACGTCTGTTCAAGTGTATTTGAGCTCAACTGAACTGAAAATAAAATAATTACATTGCTTTTTATTTATGAGGGGTTGTCGCGTCTAGGAAGCCACCAGCAGGTTCTGACGGGCTCAGTAGTGTCAGTGCTCTCCACCTTTACCTGTTTACCGGTGCTGCCATGTTAACCCGGGGGGTCCGATCACCTGACCGCTATCATGATGTTCTTTAAGTATCATGTAGCCTGCAGCTAATAGCTATGAGAGAGGCTTTTAATTCTGTCTAACTTATTCCCTTTCTACCTTTCCTTTTAGGGTTGGATTACTTGATTTTAATGGATTTAGTTTTTATTTTTGATTGTTTTTATTGTGTGTTTTGTTCAGCACTTTGGTCGGCTCTCATGCCGTGTTTAAATGTGCTATATAAATAAAATTGGTATGGTATGGTAAGAACGTGCAGCTGTTATTCAGCGATGCCTAGAAAAAGTGATTCCTGTGTTTTGTTTCCGTGGAGGGGCTGGGCTTCCAGGTTTAAGGATTTCTTCAGCAGAGTCACAAAGCCACTTCAAACCTTTGTAGCGAATTCAATGGAGTGTTCATTTGCTCTTCAGGCATTAAGTTAATCTGAACTCTGCATACAGATTATCCTCCACACCTGAGCACAGCGGCTTGTTGCGGCTACAGGTGGGCGAGAGGTGATGGACTGATTTGGTGCACATCAGTGCTGTTTTGGAGCTCTGCTGGAGTGTGAAGGCCATTTCTGTGGCCTGTGGGATTTATTGTGTGTGCATAGACTGCATCTGAATTGATTTAAGGTCGCTCTGTCATGGAGAGAAAGCTGACACCTCTCCCTCCTCCAGTGAGGCCTTCACATTCCCACTGGAGTGATGCGTTTCTGCCCACATCCTTAGACATATCTGGAGAGAAGTGTCTTAATACTGCAGCGCTGAACTGTACCAGGCTTCTTTAACTTCCTGTGTTGTGCTTCAGGGAGTCTCATGTAACTCGGAGGCCGTTTATGTAACTGCTGCTTTATGACCAGAGGCTGAGACAAATAGAAAGAAGGAGTTCAGGTGTGAAATGTTTCTAGAGATGTGAGAAGAGACAGAAACCCGGGGAGTAATGTTTATTACGGTGACAGGTGTTTTAATCAGAAGCCATCTCACATGATGGTTTTCTACTGATGATTCTGACCTGCATAATAACATTTATCCTCATAGGTCCTTTTAAACCATGCAGATACGAGATGGTGCAGTAAAAGCTGGATTAGGATTAGCTGATTTAATGATCCTGTAGTGCCTTGAATCATAGGGTTAGGGTCCTTCAGGTGAACTCTTCATTGTAAAGTTGAGCTTCTCATCTCTCCGCGTTCATCCTTACATAACAGAAATGTGTGACTCATCGTTGTCCCCGTACAAACATCTTAAAGATCTCCAGCGGCGTTTTAAGGAAGTACCAAAAGTCATGGCGGTCTTCTTCACTAGAAGGTGATTAGTTCTGTCTGAGTCCGTCTGTCGCCACGGCGTCAGGAAATGATACACCGGCTGCTCCCCCTGATGTTAGACAGGTGTCTGTCTGACTTTTCCAGTGAATGATGAAACATTTTAGTCAGGATTTACGCTTGGTTTGATGAATGCTGTACCTGCATGTGTTGTTATGAAGGGTGTAGTACAGATAATGTTAATAACCAAAGTCCGTTTATATTATAAAACACTTCACCGTCACTGCTGTTTCAGTTCTGTCTTCTGCTGGATCACCTTTTCTTTGTGTCTGAATCTAAATGTTTCCTTTTCCTGTCTGTTTTTTTATTTTTTGCTGTTATGATTTTTATCTTATAAAAATGGTTTCTCCTGCTGTTGGTTATTTCTGATCCAGCCTCATGTCTCAGAGAAAGTTAAACACGGGGACACACCCAGGCTCTGATTATTATTATTATTATTAAAACAGTAAAAGCTTTGTTTAATCTCTTTTTCTCATTATACACAGAGAATTTATTTTGTGGTAAGCAACAACCGTCACTAAGAAAATGACTTGTGGGAGTAAAAAGGTTCAGAATAAGTTTCACCCATCTGAGAATGGTCATGAGAAGCGCTTCTGATGCTGCACAAAGCGGTTGTGATATTTCTCACTACTTTATTTGCACTCGACGTAAAGGTCGGAGCTAAAAGGCCGGGGACACTTAAGAGATGATCATACCCTTCTGCTGAGGTGTTGTGTTTGGCATCTGCGCTTGACCCAGGTGAAGTGCTCTCACTCAGTGTCCACTGCAGATGGCTTTCACACATTCATTAGAACAAAAATGTGCTTATTTCTGCTTCGGTTGCCTCTTTCTGGTGCAACGCTGTTTGGTTTTTGCAGATCAAGAGGAGTGTGCTGCTATAATGTCTGTTCATTTCACCCGAGTGGCTTTCAGCATTATTCAGTGGCTCTGCAGGGAGAACATTTAGAGGATGTTAGAAGATGAAAACATTATTCATGCTTTGCTGTGTCACTGAACAGACTCCAGTCGACTCAGAGTTGGGTTGAGCCTTCTAAAGCAGAAGAGTTTATTACCGGCTTCATGACAACACTACACAATATTTGAATATCCACTGATTTAATGTCCACTGTCTGACCCCCATTCCCTCCAACAACCCTTAAACACACCTTCATCTATTTGTGCTGTATTTGTGTTCAAGTTTGACTAATTTCATAATATATTTTACTGAGTTGTTGAAGAATCAGTGGCTCAACAGAATATCTGCACTTAGGTGGAGAAAAAGTATGTTTGAATATTTTGTAGCCAATCACATGTTAAACGATCACAATTTCAATATGAACTGAATCAGTTGTGATAAGTGAGGTGACGTATGTCTCTTCTGATAAATGCTGATGTGGGAGGGCAGTGGAGTGAGTCGGGGTGTGTTGGAAGTGCACAGGAGCACCTGAAGTCCTTGTCCATGGATGCAGAAGGCTGGAAGCTCAAGAATCGCCGTATAGTCATTTCAGCTCAGTCCTTCAAATGTTATATTTTCACTTTTCTGTGGTCATGGACAGGACATAACCCTAACTGTTTAAAACGGTGGCAGAAAAAGACTTGAACGATAAAATTAAAGTATGAGCGGTCCTAGCAGTAAACAGGAAGTCAGTGTTGACATGTTTGTCTACCCACTTTGTCTCATGACTGTTAAAGATTCTGATACTGGTTAGTTGTTTGGTTTCTGATATAGCAACCTGCTGTATTATGACCAAATTTAGAGAATAATAACAGACTGAAGGATGTTTCATCCTATAAAGAGCAAGTAACGCCTAAATTAACTTTCTTTTGCTGATAACCTGTATAGATCAGTGTCTAACGGTGCTGTACACACGTGTAATCATTAGTGTGGCAGTTTAGTGCTACTTACTTTAAATTTCATATTTCAGCCCAAAACCATAATTCTATCTCCATCTTCAGATTAAAACTCTGCTCCACATTTACATAGAACCAGCTGTGGCTGATGGCTGAGCTGAAAAACGTTGTCAGCAAATGACTACGTGGCTGCACCACACTGGTCTCCAGGTTGAGGAAGCCGCACCTCCTCCTGGCTCAGCCACTCACCTGCTGATTTGACACATTAGCGCTCTGAGCCTCTCGCCTCCTTGAAAAAAATGCCTCCCTCCTCTTTTTATCTAATGATCGAGGTTAACAGGAAATCCTCCAGAATGCTGCAGAATCTGTGTCTGCTCTTCTCCTGAGCGTTAAGTCTTGTGTGAGTGTGTGCACGTGCTTGTTAACAACTCGTTTTTAGATTGAGAAACTCCGACAGCGCACGCGGGGGGGGGTGAGGGGGGTGCGGTCTATCACTGCCTCATTGCCGCTCTCTCGGTCCGCCAGGTGACGCCTCTTTCAGAAGCGTTTTCCTAACAGGAAGTGTGGATGAAATACAACTCCACCTATGCCTTGACCCTCACTTTAAAGGTTTCGCTCACCGAGACATCGTACTTGCTCTTTTTGAGACACGATTGGTCACTCTGACTTTCATAAGCATGCTGATCGTCAATACGTTTTCAACCGCTATCGCCTGAATTATCCGTAGACTGGAAATAGCCGGGAAAACTATCAAGTCAGAAAAAGGTCAGTCTCTTTTACCTCACAGGGAAAATGAGGATTCGTGGCCCCG
This sequence comes from Nothobranchius furzeri, assembly GCF_043380555.1. Lineage (NCBI taxonomy): Eukaryota > Metazoa > Chordata > Actinopteri > Cyprinodontiformes > Nothobranchiidae > Nothobranchius > Nothobranchius furzeri. Next base: position 49,353,377 of record NC_091745.1, read on the forward strand.
CCCACCTCAGCTCAGGACCGAGGGAGGCTGTTGTTGAAATAGCATCCAGGAGAGAGCAGAGCGTGTCTCGGCAAGTAGAAGCTAACTTTTAGCTTTAGCAACTCCACCATACGGCAGAACTCCTTTGGGCTTATTGGAGATAAAACATCGAGGATGTATTTTGTTACCTAAGAAACAATGAATGACGGCAGTGGAAGAGTCACGCTGCTGTTAGCCAATCAGAGGCGAGATGTTGGCGTGTCATGAATATTCATGAGTGACACTCAAAGTCCTCCCTCTCAACAAATTTCTACTTTCTGAAACAAAAGCGCAGGAGCTTTTCTTCACAGAAAGAGAGTCACTCATTCATGCCAAACGCCACCTCAGAATGAGTCACCCATTCATACAAGATGCCACAGCAGAATGAGTCACCCATTCATACAAGACGCCACAGCGGAATGAGTCACTCATTCATACCAAACGCCACAGCGGAATGTGTCACTCATTCATACAAGACGCCACAGCGGAATGAGTCACTCATTCATACTAGACACCACATCACTCATTCATACTAGACGCCACATCACTCATTCATTCCAGTCGCCACATCACTCATTCATTCCAGTCGCCACAGTGGAATGAGTCACTCATTCATACCAGACGCCACAGCGGAATGATCACTCATTCATGCCAGTCGCCACAGCAGAATGATCACTCATTCATACCAGTCGCCACAGCGGAATGAGTCACTCATTCATACCAGACATCACAGCTGTTAGTTCTGGTCGGCGCTCAGTTTCCTATTGAACGGAGCTCTGCGGGGCAGGGGGCGTGGTTACATTACATCACAGTACATGATGAAATCATCACTTTTACGGATTTCTGAAAGCAGAAAACTCAGAAAAGCTGCTTTAAATCGTTTTTCTTGTTTTAATTATGATATCTTCACACTACTTTCTCCCTGGAGACTATGGAGACATGCAGACCTGCAACACTAGTGACCAGGATGATGCATAAAACCAGTTACAGCGATTCCCAGTAGGTTTGGGTTGGTTTTAAAAGAAAATGAAGCAGAGTATATGATTATCTTTTCATTTGCTCTTTCTTACAGTTTGTTTCTCAGGTTTTTGACCACTTGATGCAGTAAGGGACGAAGAACACAACGGAAAACTACACATGTAGTTTTCATTTAACTGAAAAACACTATAGACTGGTGTTGGGAAGTTATTGTTACGTTTCCCCAGGAGGGACCCAGAAGTGTCTTTTTTGTTCATTTTGTAGGTTTAGAAAATACGCTTCACCTTTTACTTTATTGTAGATGCAACAGGAGACTATTTTTGTTGTTGCTACGCCTAACGCTTTCTAAAAACACAGGAATGACACATTTTAGAATCAGCTTGGCACTTTGAGAAGAGTCCGGTATCTTCACCAAACCACCATGTTCCTTTTTAGAAGTAACTTCCTCTGCCCCTCTGCATGTTCGGCCTGCAGATCCCAGCTAACAGCTGTTCAGACTCTAGATCATCGCTGAAACGTGTGTGGTCTCAGCTGCCTGATGTTTTGTTAGGATACAATATGACCTGCACTTGTACGGTATAGCACCTCTCAGAGTAAGGACTCCAAAGCGCTTTACACTACAGTGTATCATTCATCCATTCACACACATATTCACACACAATAATGATGAGTCTCAGCCCAACACCTGGACCAGCCTCCACATGATGCTCTAGTCAAAGTAAACTAACTGCAAACGTCCTTGTTATCTTTTCAGTCTCTCAACAACAAACTTTAGTGGGAGTTATCTGTGCTCCTTCCCTTCTCTTCCTGCTCTGCAGCCTTTTTGGCTGAAAACACTTGATCCTGTCCATGTATGTCCCTGCTTCATGGAAGCACCAGAGCTGTGGTTGGTTTTTGTCTCTGCATGTGTGTTATCAGTGTATTTATGAAATGAAGCCTGATTTAATTTACTCATCAGTAATTCATGATGGGGGAAATCACTACTGACAGCTGACAGCATAATTCTACAGAGATGTGATCAGTAGAATAATCCTGTAATAATGTCCGTGTGAGAACATCTACGTCACATACCAGTGGTAGCAGATCTCTGCCATAGTTATCCACCTGTTCATCACGAAACCTAGTTTGGGTCTCTGTGGAAGAGGTTCCCGAGGTTGGGGTCATGAGATGATCCCTGCACAAAACATCAAACTCCTAAAAGGACGTTTCCACTGTAAATGATGTCAAAGCTAAGAATAACAGTCATACGTGTCATAAGTGCAAATGTTGTGACCCATTAGATTCTTATCTGCTGTATGTAGCTCTATGAACAGACTCAGTTTGGAGAAATAAAGATGAATGGATGAGCTGACAACTGGTCACAATGGGGCCAACCATAAAATCGCCTTATATTGTATGTGTGCACCATTTCACTGATGCACATTCCTGCCCATGTGAAACTGTAATAAAAAGATTCATATCAGGGCTTAGCATACAGTTAGCTAAACACCAAGCTAACCACAGGTTTATTCGGCCATTGTTTGACACTGAGCAGACCCGGGTGCATCTGCATTAGCTGTAACTTCAACTCCAAGGACCAAAATGGAGAACACACTAGAGTTGTCCTTTAAGTTTTTCTTAATCATTGATGCATTTCTTTATTTCTGTATTCATGTCACGTCTTTCTTTTACCTTTTTCAGGAAATACACCATAAGAAACGCGTTGAAGTCACCAATATGTGTAAAAGTAGTCTCGTCGCTCATATTTCTAACCTTTTATTTCCTCAATGTTTTTATGGACCAAAGAACTATTAAACGTTTAAAAGTTTGAATATGTCACATTTAAAACATTTCAAATCCCTAGAACGTCGGGGCAGCTTTTACAGCCTTTATTTTACATTCATGGTTATTCTGGCTAAATTATTATGAAACTCCTGCCAGAAAGAAACTGCTCAGAAGTTTTCCAACCCATATTCCTGTCCACTAAATTATCTGTTAAAGACCAACTTCACTTGTTTTACCAACACATCAGCAGAGGTTTCTAGAATACACGAATGTCTTGTGAGTCGATCTCTGTGAGCAACAAATATTGGGCGCTCCTGTTTCAGGAGCTAGAAGGGAGCCACATCACAGCTGAGCTTCAGATGGCAGGATCTGGAGTCTTACTTCCTGATATGTGGACACCTCTCCTCTGATTGGCTAACAGCAACACGACTCTACCACTGACTCTGTCTACTCTGCAACGTTGATGTTTTATCTCCACAAATAACACAAGCCTGGAGGAGTTCTGCTGTGTGGTGGTGTTCCTAATGCTAACAGTTAGCTTCTTCTTCTCTGTTGTTTTCTGGACACTAAACCAACAACAGCCTTCCCCGTCGTGAGTCCAGATGGTTGAGTCCACGAATGTTAGTGACAGTGTGACGTAGATCTGTCAGGCTTTTCTAATCCTAGAGTTTCACCGTCTGTTTTCTATCAGAAGCTACTGCAGGAGGTAGGTGTAGGAGACTATTTTCATGCTCAGCCTGCATGAAACACTCAGAGTGACCGGTTAGAATAGTCATGGTTTCTCAGTGAAGCTGCTCTTATCAGTCTGCTGGTTCTTTAGGAAGTCCTGATTTCTTCTGTGAGACCCCAGACTCGCTCTCAGAGAGGAGTTCTCAAAGGCGCTAGCAGGTGGTTTGAAACTTTTGTCCATCGCTGATTCAGCCACTCCTCTCCTCCTGTAGTCTGAGGTCATCTCATCAGAGGCCGTTATCTGTTCCCCACACCTGGTTCGGAACTGGAGGATCTTTTAAAGCAGAAAAACCCCGACTGATGAAAGTCGTTGTTGTTACTGAGTTTGGACTCTGGAGATTCTTTTCAAAAGCAGCTGAAGACGTTTTTATTCCAGAAAATGTGACTAAACTTTACGGCTGTGTGGAGGTGCATCTAAGTTAGTCACTGGGTCTGTTGAATGTTGAATTTCTTCTGTCTGACAGCGAGGACGAGCAGAGCCCATGGCTGCTTCTCAGCTCAAGGCCTGCTGTCCGACAGTCAGCTGACTCGTAGTGAAAAGCTGCTGAGGTGCTGCCCTGATAACGGCGTATACAAACCAGGAAATGAGAAGGTTCCTTCGTACTGACTGCATCATCTATAGGTAGGGGCTACCACCAGATATCTGTTTGTCTCTGAACTCCTTTAGGCTTTCCACAGGCCCTCTGACCCCTGTGATGCTTCCAGTTTTATTTTAGTTATTTTCCATGATGTTGTATCCTGTTTCCTTCTTTTTTCTTGACCACAGGAAGCAGCGTGAGTTTGTTGCTACCCCCAGGGGCATTCACGTATCAGAAGCATCTCCAGGCGCCTCTGCTCTCCTCCTCCTTCCTTTCTGCTTGTTTTGTGCTAAACCAACACTCTTAACACCCTCTCCAGCTGTTCGTCCACTTGTTCTGCTAAAAGCTTTTGTCGTTTATAATTTAGCTTTGGCAGATTTTAGAGGAAAGTTGTCCTCAGAAGATGTGACTGAATCATTTCCGTGAGTGCAGCTGCATTAGAAACACATAATTACTGAATTTAAACAATAAAATCCTCTAAAGTTCTTTTGTTCTGAGATCAGAACATTTGTTGGGATTTGTTTCCCAGACAGAAGCTGAACTTTTCACTGTAAACCTAATTTTACTTGAATCGCTTTTTGGCTTCTGCTTTTGGAAAGCATGTGCTGCTTCTACCAACTCTAATCAAAAGTTTGCTCTGGTGGACTTTAAGGGCAGGTTTGTGAAAATGGTCGTCAGCCACTGAAGTTGAATAGTGTGTAGTAACTAAACAGGCTTTCAGGTTGTGTTGTTTTTACAGCAAATCCCAGAAACATGAAAAATGTAGACGATAACTGTTCTGGTTCTAATGTTTGGACAGAGGAACCAGTCATCTAGACAATTAAGAAGGTCCGGTGATCTGGTGCCAAGCAGACAGAACTCCCACCAGGACGTCATGGACAGAAATAGGACACAGTCTTAAGGTTCATTTTGTTTGAAGTAGAGAAAAAACGAAGCTATGTTCAACATGCAGACTCACAAATGTCCTCCAGAGTAAAGATTCCATGTTTTGTAAAGTTCTTCAGTCAAGTTTATTTTCTGGACTTCTGTGCTCATCACAGACATGGTGTTCGTTATGGACAATCGTCTATAACAAACACCATGTCCTAGCAAAAGATGTCTATGTGTGCTCTTGGCATCAGGATACCTTAGATCGCAGCTCGATGATCGACTTTATAGTCGTTTTGTCTGACCTGCGGCCACATGTCTTGGACACTCAGGTGAAGAGAGGGGCAGAGCTGTTAAATGACCACTACCCAGTGGTGAGTTGGCTTCGATGGTGGGGGAGGAGGCCGGTCATACCAGGCAGACCCAAACATATTGTGAGGGTCTGCTGGGAACATCTGGCGGAGTTTCCTGTCATGAGCTTTAATTCCCACCTCCAACAGATTTTCAAACACATTCCGAAGGAACGTTGAGTCAGAGGGGGACATGTTCCGTGCTTCTATTGTTGAGGCAGCTGACCAGAGCTGCGGCCGCAGGGTTGTCAGTGCCTGTCGTGATGGCAACCTCCGAACCCACTGGTGGACACTAGCGGTTAGGGATGCTGTCAAGCTGAAGAAAGAGTCCTATAAGGTCTTTTTGACCTGTGGGACTCCAGAGGCAGCTGGTGTGTACCAACAGTCCAAGCGGAATGTGGCTCGGGTGGTCGTGGAGGCAAAAACCGGGCATGGGAGGAGTTCGGTGAGACCATGGAGCAAGACTTTCGTATGGCTTCAAGAAGATTCTGGTCCACCATTCGGCACTTCTGTAGGAGAGAACTGTGCTCTACCAACACTGTTTACAGTGGTGATGGTGTGCCACTGACTTCTGCTCGGGACATTGTGGATCGGTGGGCGGAGTATTTTTTTCCTCTCTTTTATAGCGCCAAATCACGACAGGAGTCGTCTCGAGGACCTGCACACAGTAAACATTCCAATACAGGTCAGTTCATTAAGTCAGTCAGAAAAAAGTTTCCTATATAAGGAACCCAGCAGGTTGCATCGAGTCACTGACTAGTGTCAGAGTCTTTACAGCAGTCCTCATACTAAGCAAGCATGCAGCGATAGTGGAAAGGAAAACTCCCTTTTAACAGGAAGAAACCTCCAGAGAATCCTGGCTCAGTATAAGCCATAATATATAAATATGTGATTTCTTGGTAAATATTCCATGTGGTGAGAGATAAACTTTATTGTATTTATCCTAGTGAATCTATAATTAAATGGGTAAACTAGTAGTAGCACATCCAATGTCAAAGAGAGTAAAATGTTATCAGGAGAGGGAGAATGTTTAACTGGTTAGCAGCAGTGTGCTAGCTTTCATACATAGATAAGTAAAATACTGCCCTGTCGGCAACAAGATGGCGCCTGTCCTTGGCTTAGCCGCAGTCACCGGCAAATTTTCTCCACTAACCACGATCCTCTTCAGTAGTGTCCCTGCTACCATCTCCTATGATCGCCAGACTCTTTTGTCCTTCCGTTCGTTACAAATAAATACAAATAAATTCTTTAAAAATCCTGCCATGTGAATTCATGGATTTTTTTTTCACATTCTGTCTCTCACAGTTGAAGTGTACCTATGATGAAAATTACTGACCTCTGTCATCATTTTAAGTGGGAGAACTTGCACAATCGGTGGCTGACTAAATACTTTTTTGCCCCACTGTATGTGAAGATCTGTCAAAGTGTCTGAAAGTTCATCCGTCTTGTGCTGTGAAGTGAAGCAGTCTTAGATAAGAGTGAGCTTGGAGGGACTTTGGGCAAGCACATTATCTTTCTTGCAGATCAAAGCCCCAGTTAAGACTTATGTCTCCATGTGACCCGATACTGAAGAGGTCGAGCTGTAGATGGACAAACAGACCATTTCCAGAGGCTACACTTTTAAAGACAGGATTTCTAGGAGCAGCCAAGGTGTTGAGGGGATCTGTTTTGGTGGCCTGAGGATCAGGTCTCTGCTTTTTGCAGATGATGTGGTCCAGTTGGCTTCATCAGAATGGGATCTCCAGCTTTCGCTGGAACAATTACTTTTAGATGAGCTAGACAGCTAACTTCTGCCTTTTTGTCTATATTTTGAAGCTTTTTCTGTTAGGATTTTATTTGTTTCAAACACACGTTTGTCAGATGAATCCATTTCCTTTTTATGTTTTTGTCTAATTAATGATGCTTCATAAAAAAGTAAAGAGTTGAGCTTTGGTTATTGGTTTTAAATGTTCCCATCTTCTCTGGAAACAGTATTGGGTCTTAAATCATCATGTTTCTGAGGGCTTTGCTTAACGTTATTTAATACCTTTAATAGAGACAGTAATACATAGGTGTGCAGCGATGCTGTTTCATAAATAAAATCATGAAAAAGACAACAGGAAGTGTCATCTGGAGCTTCTTGCTGCTTCACTGTTTCTCTCCAGAATCAATAAGCACTACATGTGGCTGCCTTCACCTCCTCCTTCTACTGAGTCTGTTACTATAGCAACCTAATGAAGGCTAAGAAGGCCAGTTAAAAGTGTAAAGGCTGAAAATAACCTCTGTGGGCTGCATCAAGCTAACTATCCAGCAAACAGCACCAATTGATGTGACAAGTGGTGAGACGCTGTCTGCATCTGGTTCGGTGTTGATTTGATGGGAATGAGCTCGTCCGCCTGCCGGTTGGGGGGTGAATGGTGGTCAGACCCCAGAAAAGTTGCTTTCACTTCAAATGAAATCTGTCTTCCTTCTTTCCTGTCACCCTGTAACGCACCGCCTCCTAGATGCCTGCCAGCGTTTTAACCTCTCACCTCTGGCTTCACAGCAAGTCAGGAAGCTTTGGGGCTTCTTCTTTTGGAGATGCTTAGAGATTCAGTAATGACTGTAGTTACTTTGGGATTTTCCCCACAGAAATGAGCTCATAGTTTTTATCTGAAAGCATCAATATAAAAGGGGCAGCAGCAGCTCAAGAGGTAGAGCGGGTTGTGCAGCAGTCAGAAGGTTGCAGGTCCGATCCCGGCTCCGACCAGAGAATGCTGCTGTTGTGTCCTTGAGCAAGACACTTAACCTCCTTGCCTGCTGGTGGTGGTCGAAGGGAGCGGTGGCGCTTGTGCTCGGCTGGCCTCATCCCTGTCAGTGCGCCCCAGGACAGCTGTGGCTGCAGTGGGCTCCCCATTACTCATGAGGGATCCACGCTTCTGTCACAAGGTAGTGTTGCTTTGTCTTTGTGGTGGCAGGGTATTGGGGTTTTGGGTGGATTGGTTGGACCTGTGCACATGGGTGGGACTTGGTTGTTGAGAAATTGAAGCAGGATGGCTATACTGGCCTCATATCTAAAGATTCCCATCAGGTGGTTGCCTGATGATGGTGTGGCCTAAACATCTGGGCTATAATGATTCAGTCAAGGGTACGCTGGTGCATCATTGTGGGAATCTGCTGCAGATGTATGGAGCATGGTGGTGGCAGGAGAACATCTCATCTATTCAATAATTAAAATAGACCTATTTGCTGAGAACAAAGAACTTAGCAGTGCTTAAGGAGGTTTTGCTACCTAGCGCTAGATTATGAAGGTTGTGGAGCTATAGTGAGACCTTCATCTTTGCCAAAGGGACCTTTCTTTACCAGTTCTACTGGCTGAGTGCTGACGCGTGGAGCCAAACATTAAAACTGTTCTAGTGGAGCTGGACTCTGAGCCACCATTGCCTCTGCTGCAGCTTCTGCACGGTTGTGTGGTAACGTTTGTCCACCTTGATTTCAGTGTGCTTGTTAAACCAGTGATGACTCAAAACAAACCACGTTTGTGTGACATTTGATTTAATCACCTGTGTTAACACATCAGCAGCTCTGGTCTTGAGCGGCAACAACATTTTTATATCAGACTTCTTTCTCTCTTATCATAAAGGTAAGTGGATGGCGTTCTTAATTTTCACTACAGTAGATCACAACTGGCTCCCCTCTCCTCCACAGCTACCCACACACCGCCTGAACAGGCACTGACTGTTCTTGTGTGTGTGTGTGTGTGTGTGTGTGTGTGTGTGTGTGTGTGTGTGTGTGTGTGTGTGTGTGTGTGTGTGTGTGTGTGTGTGTGTGTGTGTGTGTGTGTGTGTGTGTGTGTGTGCGCGTGCACCACACTCAGCCAGAAAGCTTATCAATGGCTGTGAGATTTTGCCAAATGTTGTTATGGTAACTGCAGCAAAAACGGCTTCATGAGAGTGAGCTGGACTTGTGTAGGATGAATTCAATCCGAGTATTAAGTGCGTTGAAGGCGAAGTGCAAGAGAGAAGAGAGGAGTTTATGAATGGCTCAGTGGAACAACACAGAGGTGTATTGATCAGTGACGGCTGTGCAGAATAAATGTTAATATAGAATAACTAAAGGTTTATGTTGATCGTACTTGTTTTACAAATCTGTCCTTGTAGTTTTACTGGACTTGTGATGTACTGACCCAGCATTAACACCATCTTAGAGGCCGTGGTTTTGGGACGACTGAAGAGAGCCTGCAGCTTTACTGCTGAGTGAGTCTGAGCCAGAGCACCAGTTCTGTTACGTTTAGCTCTGAACCACCATCTGTGATGTAAGTAGTAGTTTATATGGTAGTTCTGAATAAAGCAGCTGGGCCTTCTTCTATACAGGTGTGGAAAACTGTAAGAATGGTTCTGACTTTTAGTCTACGTCTTTATCTTCAGTTGATACGTATTTGTTGTGAATTTAGCTTTCTTTTCGTAAACTTCTCAACAAAAATAAATGGTCTGTATTTGTATAGCACCTTATTAGGGTTCTACAACCCCCCCCCCCCCCCCCCCCCCCCCAAGGCACAACACAGTCAGTCATTCACCCATTCACATCCTGGTGGGGATGAGCTACAATGTAGCTACAGCTGCCCTGGGGCACACTGACAGGGGTGAGGCTGCCAAGCACAGACGCCACCGGTCCCTCAGACCACCACCAGCAGGCAGGGTGGGTTAAGTGTCTTGCCCAAGGACACAACAGCAGCACTCTTTAGTCTGAGCTGGGGTCGTACCTGCAACTTTCCGATTACTGGACAACCCGCTCTACCTCCTGAGCTACTGCTGACCCAGTAGCAGCAGTTTTCCTCCACACCACTAGTCTTGCTGTGTCCATCAGTCGACTTTGGTTCCAGTAATTAGTCAGAGCCGGCCAAAACTGCTGAATGCACCTGATGAAGGCATCAGGCTGTCGGACGCCGTTTCAGACCAGAGTCTGGGCCCTTGTTGGGCTGGTTAACACTGCCTGCATGTGCTGTTGAACTTTTACACCAATTTAATTGTGTCAACAACGTTAAAAGTTCAATAACATTTAAATGAAACCAATCCACACAAAATACCTTCCCTTTAGTGGTACAACAAACATGGCTTCACTTTAGTTTGAATATTATCTCCTGTGTTTAAGCCCACACTGCATTCTGTGAGCTAGGGGTAACCGATTATAAGTGATGTGATGGTTTTACTGCAGCTGAGGAATGCTAAATGTAGATACAATCGGGCTTCTCGTTAGTGTAGTGAACAGAGGGTTAGAGCCCCCCCCCCCTCCCACAGTGACCGCCCCATAATATGAAGATTCCTCAGTGACGGCGCTAACAAGATTAAATACAGCTTTTACTGGTTCCTGGCACGTTGTAGAGCAAAACATTAAGACTTGGTTGAGACATTTTGAGGAACAAATGCTGAAATCCAAGAAGGGCCGAAGACAACAAATCAGCCATCATCTCTGACAGACAGACATCCTGTGCTGTCATTGCCTCCTCATAACAATGTCAGCTGTTGTCAGTCTCCAATGTACAGTACACAACATCAGCAGGACTTGTTTTCAGCACACACACACTGTGAATCAGTGTGTCGTCACACAGATTGAATGGCTGAGCGCTGTCACCACGAGCAGAAGAGTAGGAGCAGACCTACATGTTGAGGCTGCAGACCGAGTGTATCATTACAGGTGATGAGAGTGCTGGGTCGCTGATAACAGCGGTGTGTGTGTGTGTGTGTGTGTGGGGGGGGGTCAGGTGGGGATTCTAGTAAATGTAGAGCTTGGCAACAAACTGAAGTGTTATCACACTTGAGGGCTTTAGCAGAGCTTTAAAGATTAGTCAGCATGGTGGTTGGCAGTGATTCAGGTTTTTTATGGTTCTGTTAGAACTTTATTTCTAATTTGCTGTTCAGTAAAAGTGACAAAAAGACAAGCATGGCCTAAAGGTCTTCCGTGGTTTACAGCAGCATTTTTTACCATCAGATAGGGAGGCTGTAAAACCTAAATTCTCTCCTTGGATGAGCCCAAAATGGGCCTTTTGAGTTTCTTGAAAAAAAAGGGGGAGGACTTTTTGGTAACGCCTACAATCCCTGGCATCTGACTGGTCCAACTCGGACCTTAATAGAGGAATACACTTCCTCTAAACATCAACTGAAGCAAAGATTTCCAGCCTTCGTGCTAAATTAAAAGTAAGTAAAATAATGTGTGACAATCAACATTGTTTGAAATGGAGGTAGGTTGAAGTATGCACTTTTAAGGCCCTACCCCTTTTACATATTTTAATGTTTCAAAAGAAAAAACATCAAATGCAAATGTATCAGTTCATTTGTTTTACCTAATTTACACTTTTTTAATGAAAAACATGGAAAGGAAAAAAGAAATACAACAAAGTACAACTCAGAACTGTGCAGTCAAACAAAACAAAGGCTGTCATCGATACACTATCAATAATTTCTAACCTTTTCCAGGTTTTTACCGCTCTCCGTTCATATATACATTAAAGATTTGTTCTTTGAAATTTTTTTAATTGGCTTATGTTTTTACTTTACTTTGCTTTGTGTCATCTGTTAGACCATTCCATATTTTAATACCTGCCACTGAGATACACCAGCTTGTTGTTCAGAAAGCAGATGTTTTAAAATTCAATGTGGCTCTTAGGTTGTACCCTCCATCCTTTTAATGGAACACGTTCATTATTTTTAGGGGAAGTTGGTTGTGTTTTGCCTTATACAGTATTTGTGCTGTTTTAAGTTGAACCAAATCTGGAAATGTCAATAGTCTGGTCTTTATTAATATTTCATTAGTATGATCTTTTTATCCTACTTGATTTATTAATCTGTTTGCCTGTTTTTGCATGAAATTAATTATTTGTAAGTCGCTTTTGTACTTCCATGATTACCCCTAGAAATTTAAATTCATCAACCCTTTCAATGATAATCCTACCAATAGTTCATCTTTCAATAAAGTTCGGTGATTGTCTCAGTTGATATTACCTTAAATAATCATTTATCCTGTTTGATCATTAGCCATAGAAATATAGTAATACTTTGTTTTTTTTTTTTTTGTATAAACTATATTTTTGTCTCTCTGTTAAGTTATTAAGTGTTGTGTCCCTGGCTTTACCCAAAGTACCTAGTTTCATCATCAATCGAATATTAAAGGTTCAATAATACTGATGTATTGATACGAATATTTTTATGGAATATTACATTTTATTTGAATACCTTTATATTCTATTGACAATTTATTATAAGTAACCACATACAAACCATTACATAATGGCGAGCCAGCCAGGAGACCATGGTCTTGAGTCGAAAAAAGGTAGGATGCCTTCTCCGGGTCAGGGATGAGGTCCTGGCTCAAGTTGAGGAATTTAAGCATCTTGGGGTCTTGTTCACGAGTGAGGGAAAGATGGAGCGTGAGATCAACAGGCGAATTGGTGCTGTGTCTGCAGTGATGCGGGCGTTGTACCGGTCTGTCGTGGTGAAGAGAGAGCTAAGCCAGAAGTTGAAGCTCTTGATCTACATTCCTACCCTCACCTATAGTCAAGAGCTTTGGGGAGTGACCGAAAGAATGAGATTGCAGCTTCTGGGATCTCCCTTAGACATAAGGTGAGAAGCTCTGACATCCGGGAGGATTTCGGAGTAGATCTACTGCTCCTCCACATTGAAAGGAACCAGTTGAGGTGGCTCGGGCATCTGGTCAGGAGGCCTCCTGGACGCCTCCCTGGTGAGGTTTTCCAAGCACGTCCAACTGGAAGGGGACCCAAAGGAAGACCCAGGACACGCTGGAGGGACTACGTCTATCTGCTGGTCAGGGAACACCTTGGGATTCCCCTGGAAGAGCTGGCCCAAGTGGCTGAGGAGAGGAGAGTCTGGGTCTCTCTGCTTAGGCAGCTGCCCCCCGTCATCCGACCCCGAATAAGTGGTCGATAATGGATGGATGGAACTACTGCCTCCAAGTTGATGAACTTGGTAAAAAGTGATGTTTTAACCATTTCATCAGGTACCTTCATGTGGGTCTGGAGGAAGTCCTTGATCCTCCGTCCTCCATTCTGCTCCAGTAATCCTTTGAACACTGGGTTGTCCCTCATGCTGTGGGCCTGAAGGTCTAAAACAGCCTCCCTCAGGGTCTTATTGTCATTCCCTCTGACAGAGAAGACACAGACTCCCGGAGAGAAGCAAAGCCAACCGCTCCACCTGCCCTGGGCTGAATTCCAGAACGATCAAAGATTCTGGAATTACTTGTGCAAAAGTTCTAGCAGGTCGAGATGTCCCTTAAGTCCCAAAAGCTTTTTTATCTATAGAGTCCAGTATTTCAATCATATCTTTACTGGGAGATGAGGTCGCCTCAGGTGAGTGCTGTGATTTGCTCCTCTGGGTCACGGGTGTCTCTCTGTCGGCTGCTGATTTCTTCGGCCCCATGACAAACTTACAAAATCTCAATCGTTGTAATGTTGGAGGTTCTTTAGATTTCTTCTTTACTGAGTGTTGGAGTGAGTGTTGGTTATTTTAACTGGATTAGTAGCATTGTCAGTAAATAAATGTAGTTGCATCTTAATTGTTTACAGATGTTTGTGAATGAGCTGCCATCTGCTTCAAACGTTGCCATGAGTTTGCCTTGATCGCACGTTGGCGCACGCTCTGGTGCATCCCTAATTCTGCCGAAACCCAAATTCAGATCATCAGAACCATCCTCCTAGCATTTGTCATTTGTTAGGGGCAGCAGTAGCTCAGGTGGTAGAGCGGGTTGCCTCATGATCGGAGGGGTCATGGGTTTGATTCCAGCCTCCAGCTCCCGCCAGGGGTATCCTGCTGTTGTGTCCTTGGGCAAGACACTTCACCCAACTTGCCTGTGTTAGTGGTGGTCAGAGGGACCGACGGCGCCAAATGGCAGCCTCGCTTCTGTCAGACCTCCCCAGGGCGGCTGTGGCTGCAAGTAGCTTACCATCACTAGTGGTGTGTGAATGTGAGAGTGTGTGTGAAAGCGTCTTTGGGTGTCTTGAAAAGCGCTATATAAGTTCAATGCATTATTACTATTATTTGTCCTTTTTTTTTATAAGTCTAATATCTGAAGATACTGTCGCCTCATAACACGTAACAGAAACGTTTAACTTGTCTCCAAACAGTGGAGGTGTGGACTGTTGAGCTTCCTAAAAATCCATGGTACAATAATCGTGTTACTTTCCACGAAGAGTGTGAAGAAAAAGTTTCTCAGGATGTTTTACACATCATCTCACGTCTCATTAGATGTTACCACGTCTTCCTGTCTGAATCTAAACCTGCTTTTGTGTGTGCGTGCCTGCGTGCGTGTGTGTCTGTGTGTGTGTGATTTTATAGGGTTATTAAACCCATGTCTGGCAGATGGTGCCGAGTTTACTTGGAGTAAACCAATCGGCTGTCCGTGGAAAGTTCCATTCGTTTTAAAGAGGGAGTAAATCTAGTCCCACTGATGGTAAAATCACGTTAATTTATTTTTAATTGTTCCCTGGAAAGAGTGCACAGCTGCTTGTTTTTACTTCACTCCATCCACATGGTGCAGGCTTTAAAATCAGGACCATAGTGAAGAATAAAGTTCTGAAACGCATGAGCTAACCTGCCAATCTTACTGGTGATTTTCATTCTGAGTCTTGTCTCCTGTCTGTCTCCTAGCTGTGAGCCGAGGGATCGACAGGACCAACAGACATGGGGAAGCAGAACAGCAAGCTGCGTCCTGAAGTGATGCAGGACCTGCTGGAGAGCACTGACTTCACTGAACACGAGATCCAGGAGTGGTACAAGGGCTTCCTAAGAGACTGCCCCAGCGGAAACCTCTCCATGGAGGAGTTTAAGAAGATCTACGGCAACTTCTTCCCGTATGGAGATGCTTCAAAGTTTGCTGAACATGTCTTTCGCACTTTTGATGCTAATGGCGATGGGACGATAGATTTTCGGGAGTTTATCATCGCTTTAAGTGTGACATCACGTGGCAAGCTGGAGCAGAAGCTGAAATGGGCGTTCAGTATGTACGACTTGGATGGGAACGGATACATCAGTAAAGCTGAGATGCTGGAGATTGTACAGGTGAGTGTCTTCATCATAAAGCACAACACATTATACAAGCTAACTTCACAGACTTTAAAACCATGTTTCTATGGTGTGGTCTTTGTAGGTGTTCCATCTAACATGGACACACTCGCTCACACACAGTAACTCTATCATTATCCAGGGCAGTGGTAGTCAAACACCACTAACCAACGGTGCTTCCATTGTATCCGTAGCAGTCTTTATGTGTGCTGGAAAGCAGTGCTGGTATTTTAAGAGCAACAGGATATACAGCTCTGCCTCAGGGCCAAAGGAAGTCCTGAAAGACTCGGAGCTGGATGTGGCTCCTCCTAACACGGGACTTCCAGGAGATAAGTCACTCAGGACCTCGTTTAGAAACAATGCTCAGCGTTACAGACACATTTAGAAAGTTTAAAGGAGTTTCTGACTGTGGAAAGGAAAAATGTTTGGAAAACACTCAAAGATTCATTCTCAAGCAGACTTTATGTTTTGCTTTACAAACATTAAAGAAACAAGCAGACCAAAAAATCAGCTAGTTTCTTCTACTTATTATGTCTTGTAACTTCCTCTCCTACTGAGCAGACTTTCTCTCATACATTGTGATCATGTTGGACTGAAGACTAATCACCACATAGACCTTCAAAGAGAATATGTAAACGTGCCTACTAACATCGTTCTGAGTCCAGACCTTAACCCCATCTTTGGGATGTGCTGGAGATGGCTCTGCAGCGGTCAGACTCTACCATCATCAATGCAAGATCCTGGTGAGACATTAATGCAACACTGGATGGAGATAAATCTGGTGATGTTGCAGAAGCTTATCAAAACAACGCTACAGCATATGTGTGTCGTAATCAAAGCTAAAGGAGGTCCAACGAAATATTGAAGTGTGTGTCCTTGTTTTGGGTGTAGTGTATGTTGTACTTCCTAAAGAAGCAATGTTGTTTGTCAGATAAATTTAGCTAATGACAGAAAGGAATAAACTTTCCTTCTTATTTTAATGCATTGCTGATGTATTGAATCAGGACTTGATGGAGGCAGATACTCAAATCAAATAGTAGGATGTCTCCCCTGACTAGGTGTGGGTAATCCACCAGTTTATGGAGGAGAGCCATGAGCTCAGATCAGGAGGTACTGATAATTGACATCCCAAAACTTCTTGTCTTTTTTTTTTTGTCGACAGTCAATAAGGTTTCTCCTTCCGCCTTATCTCTGCCTTTTCAAACTCCAACCCGACCCACCATCCTAGATAGTTTTGCTTCTGTTTTTTTGCCTGAACTAACCAAACTAGTTAACTTTGAAAACCTCTGCATGCCCCCTCCACATCTTACCCTCTTCCAGGGTTTCCCCCAGTGCTTAACAAGCCTGATAGGGCGCCAGGTCAAGCGTTCCCAGTCGATCGGTCCCAACATGCTCTATATAATTAATGCTTCTCTGGTCTCTGGTCAGGTCCCTGCCTACTTTAAGAGTGCTGTAATCCACCCGCTTATTAAAAAACTCAGTCTTGACCCCTCTCTCCATAACAGCTTGAGACCCATCTCTAAACTTCCGTTCATCTCCAAGATCTTGGAAAAGGTTGTGGCTAAACATCTCTCAGCTGCTCTTGATGAACATAACATCTATGATAGCTTCCAGTCAGGTTTTCGTAGCCTCATTCTACTGAAACAGCTCTTCTTAGGGTCTCTGATGACCTTCTGGCCAACAGTGATGCAGGGGACAGTTCTGTTCTGGTCCTGCTGGACCTGACTGCAGCCTTTGACACTGTTGACCATCACCTGCTACTGGAGAGGCTCAGATACTGGGTAGGCCTATCAGGATCTTCTCTAGAGTGGTTCTCCTCTTATCTGTCTGAGCATTCCTTTTCTGTGGCCGTCTCCAAGTTTAGGTCGTCCACCAACTCCCGTCACCCATGGTGTCCCACAAGGTTCTGTGCTGGGACCTCTTCTCTTCCTCCTCTATCTGCTCCCTTTTCAGCACCTCCTGAGCTCCTTCATAGGAATCTCCTACCATCTTTATGCAGATGACATCCAACTGTACATCTCCTTTAAGCCCCATGAGATGTCTAAGCTGCAGCTGTTACACACCTGCTTAGACTCTATCAAAACCTGGATGGTGGGAGCTTTCAGCTGAATGAAGATAAGACTGAGATCCTCATCTGTGCCCCAGACAAGCTGGTTCCCAAAGTTAGAGACTCTCAGCTTGCTTCTCACACCAAACCTTCTGTCAGGAATCTTGGTGTGACCTTTGACCCAGCTCTCACCCTAGATTCTCATGTCAGTTCTCTTGTTCGCTCTTCCTTCTTCCATCTCAGGAACATTGCTAAGTTGAGTCCCATTCTGTCTCGCTCTGAACTTGAGACAGTTATCCACACCTTCATCTCCTCACGCTTAGACTACTGTAACTCTCTTTTCACGTGTCTGAGCAGAACCTCCCTGAACCGTCTGCAGGTGGTTCAGAATGCCTGTGCTCGGCTTCTGACCAAGTCCTCCAGACACACCCACATCACCCCGCTTCTCCTCCAGATTCATTGGCTGCCAGTCAACTTCAGGGTTCATTTCAAGATCCTGGTTCTGGTCTATAGGGCCTTACAGGGACAAGTACCATATTACATTGGTCATCTTCTTAGTCCCTACACCCCCAGCAGGTCCCTGAGGTCCAGTGACCAAAGCCTACTGGTTGTGCAGCACCAGGCTAAAGGTCAAAGGTGACAGATCATTTGCTGCTGTGGCCCACAGACTCTGGACCTCTCTCCCCCTGAGCCTGAGATCAGTGGACTCAGTGGTCTCCTTTAAAAAACAGCTGAAGACTCACTTGTTCAGGCTTTGGTGGGACCTTCATCACCACCCTCTCCTTGTTCTGCTCTTTCTTATTCACTTTCCCTTTCCTCACATTTCTTAATCTTTCCTTTTCCCAACTTGATGATATTTTTAAATGGTTTTTAATTTATTTTTTTTGTTTTTGTTTTTGTGAAGCACCTCGTAAATTTTATCTTGAGAGGCGCTTTATAAAAGATTGTTTTCTTTTTCTTCTTCTTCAAAAGATCTGCAAAAGCCTGATTATGCCTAACATCTGGGGGTGCTAAAATTGCTTTGTGGGTGGTTTTAATCTTTATAAATAAGCAGTCGGACTGATGGTCCCTCAATGTAAGCTGGTGGACTACAGAAGCAAAGCTTTTAGACCTGAACAAGTCAGCTCAGCCTGTCTGGATATTTCTGGAGGTATCTGCAGCCAGGGACTGCCATGTTGTGCCTCACACATGCTTCCCCGTTTTAGCCTCGAGGCTGCCGTGACTCAGACCTGAACCTGCCACTTCCTCCTGTATCCTGGTGACATAAACCCTCTGCCATTATAATTTGAAACTCTTCAGTAGCAAAAGAACAGAAAGCAATAACTCAGATGCTCATGCCTGGCTGTTTGCAGAAGTCATCTATAAAAGATGAGGAGAAGGTGTAGAAGTGCAGGAGTTAGGCTGATGCTAATTATGTAACCAAGAACGTTTCCCTCCTTCCTGTGGTTTCACTCAAATGCACAAGTTTGTACTAACTAGACAGAAAGTGTCATTCCTTTCTGCTAATGTGGAGCTTCAGAAAGAGCCTCTAGCAGACATAGTTCCTCACAATCAAACTGTATTAATCTATCCTTGTGTCTTCTCGTCCCCTCGCTGCGTTTAGCTAGCTGGCTCTTCTGACTCAAAGCCTCTCGCCTCTGCAAGACAAAAGCCGGCTTAAGAGAAAAGTTTCCTGACTCCAGAAAGTAACTGAAGGCATGAAAATAGAGCCAGAGTCTGCACCCAAATGTGACAGCAATACCAGGTGGTGAAGCAGGTTAGCATAGCCATCCTCTGACCTCCTCACCACAAACTGTTACTTATCCTAATCTCATCAGCTTTTATTCGGTGTAGCGCCTCTAGAACTGTTTTTGAATCGTGTGATGGTTGTGTAAAGTAGAAAGAGTTTGCTTCTTTTCCTTCACCTCTTCGGGTCACGGGGGAAGCAGCCCAGCAGACAGGTACAAACCGGCTTTTATCCCTCAACATCCTCCACCAGCGGTGGAGTCTGAGGAAGTTATGGTCGGGTTCTGGAGGCGCTGTGACAACAAAAGACATTTGGACCTAGAAAACAGCGACGGGTGTTCAGCGCTCTCTCGTTTCCAGTTCCGTTATCGGGGGTCCTCTACCGTCGTGGCACAGAAAGATCCAGTGTATTGTTTTACATACATTTAATGGAAGCAAAGAAAAAAAGGCCTGGATCCTTTAAACGCCTTGTGACAACAGCAGCCCTGGTCTCAGACGTGTCCTGGCCTCCCTAAACTCCATCTAACAAAGAGATGTCAGCACACAACTCATAATCAACTGTTTCATCACAAGTCCATGTTTTGCTGATATTGTTCCACCCTGGTATTGAGTTGTAAGGGCATCATCTCAGATCTGAGGGTCTTATTTTGAATGTGGTCCTTTAGTTGGTGTGGAGGATGCTGCAGCCTCTTTCATTCCTCCTGCCGTTGCCTTCATGGTCTCTGTTGGTACCTGCTGGTGATGCTCATAGTTATCCTGGCTGTGGGAGTAATTGAATGAGACAGATTACATCTGATGTCTCACACACACACACACACACACACACACACACACACAACGGTGAAACCTGGGTTCAACAGTAGATCTTTAATGGTTGGCTGGGTTTCGTCTGAAACACAGTTGGCCACAGAAACGAGACAGAGAGCATCTTCCAGGTACTTGATGAAGCTGAACAGGTCGCTGACGTTCTCATGGGAGGCATGTTTGTCTTGCGTCAAACTCGGCTGATGCTGTTGATGAAAATACTGAGCGGATGACCTTCCTTCCCTTTGCTCTTCACCCTCCTGAAAGCCGCTATTCTCTGAACAACCTGGATTAAAGGTATAAACCAAAATCTTAATGTCATCCTTAAGAGGCTACGTATTAATCCAGAGGTGAACGTTTTTCTGTTGATTCAGACTCAGACGGTCTCACAGAAAACATTTCAGCTTTTGCTTTTCTTCCTGCTAAAAAAAGCCTTAAAGAAGGTTTTAAATATTCTGTTCAGCATTCAGGTTCAGCTGCTTTATCTGGAAAAAGTTAATCCAGATTATAAAATTACACATCACAATTATAGATCGAATTTTACTCTTATTGTTAACGAGAAGTCAACCAATATTGGTTTTTCTACTGCCGATACCAGTGCTGGTATGTAGGAGACATGGTATGTACTGCTGATTTTTAATGGCCCACATCCAGATGCTTTCCACCTGATTTTCATGCTTAAATCTCACTAAGAACGTCAGTTGATGCTCAAAATTTCTGAAGCTGAATCAGCCGAACTGGTAAAGCTTAACTTTAGACTGCTCAGTGTTAAAGTCAAGACACTTAAAGTTCATTTAGGGTATTTATTATGCAGATGTTATTAATGAATGTAAAAATACATTTAAATTAAATCGTGCAACATCAGCAGACTGCCCAAAGATGTGCCTGGCTCTTAAATCAGCTTCACTGAGGACAAATATCGGCCAACGCTGATATATAAAGCCATAAATATCAGTCTACCCCTATTGTCACCACATCTGCAGTGCTCTACCGTAGGAATCCATGCTTGTTATTCGTTCTCTGGGGAAACAGAGCTCCAGTGCACCTGTCTCAGCTCGGAGAATTTAGCTGGAGGAGAAAGGAGCTTCAGATGGCAGGATCTGAACTCTTACTTGCTGATGTGTGGTCATCTCTTCGCTGATTGGCTAACAGCAACACAACTCTAGCACTGACTCCATCTGCTCTGCAACGTTGATGTTTTATCTTCGCCAATAACACAAACCTGGAGTTCTGCTGTGTGGTGGAGTTGCTAATGCTAGCAGTTAGCTTGTACTAGCTGGTTCTCTGCTGTTTCCTGGACGCTAAACCAACAACCGGTGTTGTGCCCGAACGCATTCGTTGGAAGATCGTTCGTGAACTCTTTAGTTTTTGTTGTGAGCTGAACTTGTTCGTATTTTGCCTGGCGAAAGTTAAAGCGAGTGTGTTCGTTCTGGCGTGTGCGACCGGGTTTATGAACACGATCTTTTGATGCTGGAGCTCCAGATCTCCACGGAGCTAAAGCCTAGCTACAACATCCTGTTAACCATAGAGTTTATAAAAAGTAGAACCCACAAATGCGGCCGCCATAGGCAGTAGCGGTCAGTGCGGCGTCTCTTCGGCGTTTCTTCTCTTTATTGTGGGCAGTATAAGGTACACCTGTGCACTACTCATGATGTCGGATCAGCATCTTGATGTGGCACACCTGTGAGGTGGGATGGATTATCTCAGCGAAGCAGAAGTGCTCACTATCACACATTTAGACTGATTTTTGAACAATGTTTGAGAGGAATGGTAATATTGTGTATCTGGACTGAATTTTAGATCTTTAAGTCCATCTCATGAAAAATCGGAGCAGAAACAAAGGTGTTGCGTTTATATTTTTGTTGAGTGTATATATATATATATATATATATATATATATATATATATATATATATATATATGAAAAAAACTGTGAACTTAGTTCAGTTAGTTTTAAATGATGAACTAAAAAAATGAACTAGTTCATTTTAAAGTGTATGAACTGAACTTTGAACTTTCCCAACACCAAACCAACAACAGCTTCCCCGTCGTGAGTCCAGATGGGTGAGTCCATGAATGTTAGGGACAGTGTGACGTAGATCTGTCAGGCTTTTCTAATCCTACAGTTTCACTGTCTGTTTTCTATTAGAAGCTAATGCAGGAGATAGGTGTAGGAGACTATTTTCATGTTCAGCCTGCATGAAACTCTCAGAGTGACCCGTTAGAATCATTAAAAAGTGTTTTTTCACAGAAGGGGCCGTTAAGTAAAAATGAGAGCACTGGTTTGGGATGGACAGCTGTTTTATTTATCAGGAGGTGTGAAGGGAGAACATGTAGAGAGGATCCTCCAGTTGGTTCTGCGTCATGCAGATCCTCTTTGTCAAACACATCCAGTTTTGATTCAAACTAAAAAGACAACAGGGCCTGAGGAATATAATCCCAGGTATTGGTTGTGTTAGTGTCGGAGGTCCAACCCAGGAATCCGCAGCTTATAGAGCGTTTTCTATTTCACCTCAACATTTACAAGATGTCCAGGTCCTGTAACAGCTAAACACTCCCAAATCATCACTCCTCCCACATGGCATCCCTTTCTGAGTTTCACCAAGGCCCAGATCAGGTTTACTGTCCTGATTGTAGAGGCTCAGCTGAGGAGTGCTACTTCGTGCTTGGATCAAATAAATACAGAAACCAGGAGCTCTTTTAGACAAATGCAGAGGTTTTGGACTGTTTTCATGTCGTCTCTGCTGTTTACCTGTACACCCAACCTGGTTTACTGCAGCCAAAGCTCTGATGATCATCCACATCCCACATGCAGCCCACGGGCTTCATGCAGACCAGAAACAGCCAAGACAAGTTATTGCTCTTGAATCTGTGACACCATCCCTTGCTACTTTCCGTGGTTCTGATGTCCAACCATGCAAGTGTTTCCTCCCTTACATGCAAACGTGATGTAAGTCATTAGCACCTGTCGTTTCTCGTCCATCACCAGGTAACATGCTTGGTGCTTTGTTCTATGATCCGGTTGGTGCAGACCAGCCGTGTTCTGGGATTCAGACAAGCCGTCTGAATGAAGGTGCCTCTTTGCTGTCCTGCTAGGCAGCTCTTGTGCTTACAGTCACCGCTCAGCACATTAGCACGGGCTAACGCTAGCGGTTTGGGCTGTTTGGTGTTGGGGAGATGCTTGGTTATGTAGAAACGTCCACGTTTTCCTTTAAAGGTCCATGTCAGCAAATAGCCAACATGCTTAAAAAGCAGAAAACATTTAAAAAAAAAGCTCTGCAAACTAAAAAGAGAATAAAATAATAGCATGATTAAAAACCAACAATCCCTGAAAGCAACGGAATAAAAATATGCCTTAAGCCTAGACCATAACAGGTCAGCTGAGCCATAGGCCTGTAACTCAGGTCTCTAATGTACTAAACATCTGTTGCATCTGGTGCGTGTCCTCAGCTCCACTTGGGCCTGAGCCGTCCTTTTTAAAGCCCTCGCTGCTCTGTAGTCACCATCAGTCCTCCTCATGTCCGCTGCCATCCCCTCCACGTTAGGTGGACCAGGCTGTGATTGGCTGTTTACTGCCTAGCAGCGGGGAGCAGAGGAGACACAACACGGATAAATAGTCTGCCAGAGATGGTGGATCTGCATATGTCTGCTTCCAACTCTACCTAAGCTGTGAACGTGAACCTGAAGAACGGTGAAGCAGCAACACGCTGACAAGTTGGAAGGAAGTCTAATCAAGGGTGTAAAGCTTCCAACCATTACAACAAGTTTATTTTTACATGTGGAGGTAAAGCTCCATCACTCGTCCACCCACCTGCAGCCTTTGTGTAGAAATGATGCAGGAGCTGGAGCTCTGCTAATGCAGGCTCAGGGTCAATGACCCCAGATGCACATACCTGAAGAACGTCTGTTAGAGCATCGTAGATGGAGCTGTCTGGTTCTACATACATGTTGGGAGTCAGTCCTAGCAGCAGCTAGCACCTAAACACCTTCCTGTTTCTCTAACGTCCCTGTTTACTCTCATGCAGGCAATATACAAGATGGTGTCCTCTGTGATGAAGATGCCTGAGGACGAGTCAACACCTGAGAAGAGGACAGAGAAGATCTTCAGACAGATGGACACCAACAGAGACGGTACGTCCATCCCAGTAGCAGGCTGGTTTTTCATCAGGCTTCACTAAACGTGAGAAGGAAAAATCTGTTCTGGCCCGTTTTTATTAGAGCGTTGAAGAGAAGTGAATTCACCAGGAGGGTTGCAGTCTCACAACGCTTAGCAAGCGAGAGGCTGCAGAACGCTGAAGCTGATTAAAATTAGCAGCCTCTCCACTTTTAGGGAACTCTTCAAACCACATCCTGGAATCACAGCAGCCTTTCTCACAGGAAGCTCTTCTACCAGCAGGAATAGAAACGTTTTACTCTCAGCCGCGCAAACGCTGCCTGTGATGCTGAAGGATGAGAGAACACGCATTTCTGTTACAGGAGATTTCCCTCAGCATCAGGACATATGGGCTTTAGAGGTGTTGATGGTGAAATCATTTAAAACACTGCCACCTGCTGGTGAGACTCCAACTTGACTAGATGCACAGGTCCAGGTCTGAAAGGGAAATTCCCTCAAATTCATCATCTCTACCTATTGGATGTGACCTTCACTTGTAACTTCTACAGCAGAAGCACATCCGGTAGATCACACAAATACTTCCTTGTCTTTAGATGTGTTTCCTGTTGCAATGCACTGTAAAAAAAAATTAGCACCATTTCCTGTTTCGCTGTCAAAAGTCTTCTGCTCCTGTCCTTTGACTCGTCCTCCTCGGTGTCCAGACGTGTCCTCATATGCAGATTCAAACAGCTTCATGTGACTCTTCTGGTTTCATGCTTGTTCTTTTTTTTTTTGTGCTGCAGGTAAACTATCTCTGGAGGAGTTCATCAAAGGAGCGAAGAGCGACCCCTCCATCGTGCGCCTGTTGCAGTGCGATCCCAGCAGCGCTGGCCAGTTCTGAACCTGAGGCATCGCTACGATCTGTAAGCCTCCCAGTCTGTAACTCTTTTGGTTCAGGTGGACGTAAGGTGGTGGCTCGGAGGCAGAAAGGCTTTCTGCTGGAGTTACAGAGAGCTAGTCTGTCTGCGGCTAGCATTAGCGTGACCGTCGTTTAGGGTATATGTCAGGTGTTGGACCAGCTCTTCTCAGAACAAACCGTCTCTCACATAGAAAGCAGGTCAGAGACAGCAGAGGTGTTGGTGTGCAAGGTTAGACACACCATCTTGGTCAGGGAGCTTCTGCTCGCCTTCAGCTTTCATCATTTATCATTATCCATCCTCTCAGTTTCCTCTGAGCTCTGCTGCTCAGAGTTCTGTTCAAGTGCAGGAGCGGGTTTGCTGACTCCATCATGGCTGCCGCCTTTGATACTGAGATGATAGGTGGTACTGGTGGGCCAGCTGGCTGCTCCTGCAGACCATCTGCTACACTGGACCACATCTTCAGCTGGATCACCTTGAGGAACGTTAGGATCTAGATCTGGGGTCGCCAACCTGGTGCCCGCAGGTCTTTTCCCCAAATAGCACAAGATGTCTGCCATCTTTTTCAATCATAAATGCATGAATGTAGATTTAAAAATGACATTTTTATTTAATATTCATTTAAATGTGTTTATTAGACATGAAGTTAGTTTAAGAGTTGGTTTAATTGGTTCAAAGGTCAAGGTTGTAACAACCTGGTAGCTCTCCTGTGGCTCAGTACCCCTGAAGGAGCTCGGTTGGTGACCCTGCCCTGATCGAGATGTTTACAGATGTTTCTGGTTCCCAGCAGGATTCACTCGTTCACACCAGATCAGCATAATGGCTCTAAAGATAATCTCATCAGATATTCCTGCTGTGTGTGGTGTGTTAAGATTGCTCTAGTTGGCCCTTGGATCATAAATCGAAGATATTCAACATGTTGCATTGTCTTGCTCTGATTTTCAGGATAAACAAGCGTGCTGCTGGTTGAGTGTAATGTGTAGCCAGCTGCTCACTCTTTTGTTTTATTTGTTTTGTTTATTTACTCCAAAGTCACGTTTGGTTCATGTGTCCTTCTTGCTGAGCGGCTGCACACCTGTAAGGTTGTTTAACTCCTTGTGAATCCACCCTCAGAGGATGAAACACCTGTGTCGCATTTCTGATGCTTGTTTTTTATCTTCCCAGTGCTACTTTGATGACTTCACATACCTGTAATTCTCCTCTGTGGAGCAGACTGATGATGAAGAATGACATGACGAAGAAGCAAGGCCTTCATTAAGTACCGAGGACAATAAAGATGGACACCGGCGGCTACTTCTCCTCCCCCATCACCTCTCATCGAAATAACAAACCCTTCTAAATCCCATCCCAGTGATCTCCGATCCGATGATCGTTCCCCTCTGAGTTCCTCGGTTCTCCTCTGGGCCTGTTAGAACGTACAGAAGGTCTGCTGTAGGTTGTAGATATGCCGTATCAACTGGAGTCTGTATCAGTGTCTTTGCTCGGCTCTCTCTGAGGTTCTGGTCGGACCCACACAGAGCTTCCATCACTTGTGTGTGTGTGTGTGTGTGTGTGTGTGTGTGTGTGTGTGTGTGTGTGTGTGTGTGTGTGTGTGTGTGTGTGTGTGTGTGTGTGTGTGTGTGTGTGTGTGTGTGTGTGTGTGTGTGCGTGCGTGCGTGCGTGCGTGCGTGCGTGCGTGCGTGCGTGCGTGCGTGCGTGCGTGTGTGTGTGGAACAACAGGAGGTGCTGTAGGTGGGATCACTTCACCTGCATGGGACCTGTGAGGTTTGTTCTCCACTTTCTTCTCTTTTTTTAACTGATTTTTTTTCTTTTACTTTGAAACTTGAGGACGTCGTTTCATCGGCCGTGCTGCAACAACAAGGACAGGTCATGGTATGCTACTATGCATATGCTCCCAACTTTAGATTTGGTGACGTCTCACAGATGAAGTGAAGGACGATGAAGAGCATCCTTCTCTCCGTCGTATGTTCTTGTTTTGATTTAATTCCTTTTCAGTAACAAGCAGCAGGTCTTACTGTGCTCTAGCTTCTATAATAGAAACGCAGTCTTTCTAGGTATTTCAGTACTGTGTAGGTATTTTAAAGTGCACCTAAACTTGTTGAGCAAACCCACGTTCAGAACAACATTGATGTGACTTAATAATTGTTATTATTATATTGGAAAATGTTTGTTTATTTGAGCTTTGGCCGGCTATTGGAGCATGCAAACCAGACACACCGTACCACAGTCACTATTAATGGTTTTGAAATGCTGCATGTGTAATTGGTCGTCGGGTACCTGGGCGTGTAGATTAACCAAACACATATGCATGTGTGTGTTTTTGATGTGTGTTAATAGATATTAGCTGAGTGCATCCAGAGGAGTCTCCTCCTATCACTCACATTCAGCAGAGAAAACAGGAATATTATCCAGGAATTCCTCACTGATGGAAGCGATGAGCATCAGTTTCCAACAAGAAAAAGCATTGAATGTTCGGATGCTGCCGCGGTTTTTGTTTTTCAACAGAAAAGGCACAGAAAGTCAGAACTGCTGCAGTAACACTGGGATGCTTTTATTGTGTTTTCTACGGGTGGACCTTTCCTATCCAGACATGTCACATGATGTAAAATTTCTGCTGAACACAAAATTAGCAAATTGTGATCAAGTGCCAAATAAAAGCTAAACAGTATTGTATACATTTATACTGTACAATTGTTATATGTTGAACAAATGTTTGTAATTGTTGACTTTTTGTAGTTTTGTATGGTAACTAGTGACGACCGTTTTTCAGCACAAGAACTTGTTTTTGGGTCGGTTTAAAAGGCAGCAATTAAATCTACATTATATGGTGTGAACGTCTTGTGTGGGCCTGAGCTTCCTGGTGACCGCCGAAGCTGTGGTGAGGGAAAACGGATCACAGACGGCTGTCTCTGCACCGTTTGGCGCTGGAATATCCCGTTTTTAATTTGAGTGGGGATTTTACGATGCATTAAATATTAAGATAAAAATAAATGATTCTAATCTAATGCCATGATATAATATAACATTAAAATGTCAACATTTAGAAACTATGGGTATATTAAAGGTGCAATGTGTAAATATTCTACAGTAAATAAACTCAATCACGTTGGAGGGAAGGTTTTACTGAAACAGATTTCCTCAGCCGGCTGGGGAGTTGTCGGTTCTCTCCTTTCAGTAACAAAAGACGTAGGCTTTGGTTACAGTCTGTGGCCCTGCAGTGTTGCAGAATCTGCCTCGTAATTCAACACCGGCCGCCAAAATGCAGCAGTATGGTGTAAACAACTACAGACAGTAAACAGGAGAGACCCAGAAGCCACGCCATTTTTTTCTCCACACTCATCTCGAGTAAAGAAGGCTAGAGGCTAACGCTGACCTAAAAATGCTAACGGTGAATTAAAAGCTACAGTGAATCATTCCTGTGCGGAGCCGTAACTGAAACCTAAGGTAGGGCGAGGGCTGCAGTACCCACATTTGACCACAAGATGTAATTCTAGAGTCTTAGAGCCCCCAAGGCACTTTACAACACAGTCATTCACACGATGGTGGTGATGAGCTACATTGTAGCCACAGCTGATAGACGGGCACCACTGGTCCCTCCGACAACCAGCAGCAGGCAGGGAGGGTGAAGTGTCTTGCTCAAGGACACAACAGCTGTGACCGACTGAGCAGGGCTCTAGCCTGCTCCTGGTTACCGGGCAGACACTTGACTCGTCTGCCACAATTACCCGCGTTATTCTTACATAGTGCACCTTTAAACTAGGTAGTAGACACCTGAGAACTATCAGGCTGCTCATTTAGCAGGAACAAAATCAGTGATTCATGTTGGTTTTTAATTCTTGTTAGTTTCTGTTGCTGCCATACAACTGTCGCCCTCTTTTGGTGGTTTAGTGGAATTGCAATTACTGTAATGTATGGTTTCTGTAACAAAAGCCATTTTTAAATATAAATAAATCTAAAATCAAAAGACTTAGTTGTGATGCTGTGACTTAATGAACCTTGAGACGTCTTTAAAGAAGGCGGTTGGAGATATTTGTGAACAAATTAGCAGTTAGCAAAGCTTCTGGTTCAGAAAAGATTCAAATGTCTCCATCTTGTGGCACAACAGTGACATTACCACCGCTACAGAGAAGTCACCCCTGAGCTCTCCTCTGGTTCTCGAAACTTCATAGATCATCCCATCAGCTGACCTCAGACGGTTAAGGGGAGTGAAAACCCCATAGCCTAGACGGGTAACGGGGAGCCAGACCATAAATGACCCTAAACTCGACTCTTAACATCAACAGGTGACCAGTGCAGCAAAGCCAAGACTGGAGTAATGCGCTCCGTCTGTCAGCCGCATCCTGCAGCAACAGGAGACGAGCGAGATGAGACTGGGAACCACCACAGTACAAAGAACTACAGCAATGGAGTCTGGATGTAATAAAAGTGAATCACCCTTTAA
Source organism: Nothobranchius furzeri (assembly GCF_043380555.1). NCBI lineage: Eukaryota > Metazoa > Chordata > Actinopteri > Cyprinodontiformes > Nothobranchiidae > Nothobranchius > Nothobranchius furzeri. Next base: position 49,382,716 of record NC_091745.1, read on the forward strand.
AGTTCTTAACCCTGCTGATCCTTCAGTTGATAAAAACTAGATTTAGTCACCGCACCGACTGGCCTGTCCATGATAAGATCCCTGGGGATGGAGAGTTTGGGCAACAACCCTCCTTCCATCAGTGAGAGCGTTGGTGATGAAACATATGACATGGACCCAAACATCACCTGGGCGGTGAAGGTTCTGGAGTAGCCTAGCCAGTCATCTTAAACCAACCGAGAACCTGTGGAGGAGGCTAAAGTCTGGGTTGCCTAGCAACAGCCTCAAATCATCACAGCTCTGGAGAAGATCTGCGTGGAGAAAGGTCTAAATAGCAGCTACCGTGTGTGTCAGACCTGGTGAAGATGGCACACTGCTCAAGAAAAGCCCACATTCAAAAGGTTCATCTAATCAGCTGCAGTGGGGTTCCTGAGCCTTCAGTTGTTCGCTCAGTCAGGCTGAGTCAAACACCAACAGACCTCCATCCTGAGGTGAGACAGGACACACGCATGGAAAACTAGATTTATTAAGAATTTACATTTGAATTAAAAACCCTGTTAGAGGGTTGAACTCTGGTCTCTGAGCTCAAAACAAAACAGGTATAAATAATAACAACCGTAATAGCAACACACACGCACCAGGCAGTTTGGTCTCCAAGGACCTGGAACGTCTGAAAATGTGCTGGTTGAAAACGTTAGCGACTGCATTAAGCTACTTTAGAGAACATTTTCCCCTTTCAGTGTCAAAAACAACTTCCACCGAGTCATCCGGTTATTTACAGCCCCTGACGGAGGAAACGGGGCGCAGAGGAGCCCCTGCTGCTTCCATCCTGGTGGTGTTGATGTGGGTTCGATCACAGTCTCAGCTGCTTTTTACTGCACCTCCTGGGAGTTTGTTAGTGATGTCACACTATTTCACCACAGCTACACAGATTGGAAGAAAGGATCCCTTTAGGCTCCGGCTGCAGGTCGTCTACCAAACATGGAGGAGGTGCTGGCTGAAGCTTTCTACAGCAAACCCTGCTGACTGTCTGGTTCTGTCCTTTAAAACTAACCGCCGTCATAAAACGTCCCCCGGCCTTGTCCAGCAGGGATCCTCTCGGACTGGACCGGACCGGGTCACGAGGTCCAGGTGAGTCAAAGTTCTGACAGAGTCACACACCAAGAGTCGGCCGAGCTCTCTAAAGACAGGATGAAGGTGTCCTCATTGGAGTAGTGCTGAACGATGTTGTCGTCCATGTTCACCAGAACCCTAAAGATGACATCACAAAAAGGAAAGGTTGGCTGACGTCTTCATTACGGAGAGAGATGCTGCTAATGTTCTTCAGACTCAGGTCAGCTAACACCTGGCTCACAGCGGTGAAGTCAATATTATTATTGTTTGTCTCTCTGAAGCTTCTCACCCTTTCTTGCTCTTTTGGTGAACTTTGGCCATCTTGTTAACAGGAACTGCATATTTGTCTGAAATCTGTCGAGTAAAGAGAACAAATGTCTGGAACGACCGAATGTTTTCTGTGGCCGAGGACATCCGTCCGACCAAACAGCTGACCGGGTGGTACTCACAGCCTCCATCAGGGCTTTGAGGGTCGGGGAGCGCAGCATCAAAGCATCAAACACTTCGTCACTCTCCTTCCTCACGTACAGCAGCACTGATGAAGCCGGGAACGGGAGGGCCAGAAGATCTCCGTCACTCATTAAACCATAACAAGATCTCAAACACAACAAGGTCACGCTACCTTTCCTTTCCTGCTCCACTTTGGTCTTCTTGGGCTGAGATGGACAGACGTCATCCTGACATGACGTCCTCTTCAGGGGACCTCCTCTGATCACACACACATCATTTTAACATGTTGCTATCCCTCACTCGACTTCTAGATTCACAACTTTTAACTGTGAAAGATTTTGTTAGAGCAGAAGGATTCAGAAAAGGCCAGATCACCTGTCGGCGACTACCTCCTCAGTGCTGATGGCAAACACCTGCAAGAAGACAACAACAACAACAAGTTTGAATACAAAGCATGACACAGTAGTGTTCGTTTGTGGTTCCTCACCTGTCCTGCTCTCTGCAAGTTTCCAAAGTGGACATCAGGTATGAAGAGGACCGGCTGGGAGTCCAGGTCCAGCATGCTCCTGAACAGAGTGCTTTCAGCTCTCTTAATGGGAGAGGTCGACCCGGAGCTGCTGCTTCTGCCTGTTAAAGAAGAACATGAGCTCAGCATCCGTTACCAAGCAACCACTCGAGGCACGAAGCAGAGGAGGGTTGTTTGGGCTGCTTTTCTACAGACTTGAGCCTGACTTTCAGTGTTGTAAATCAAACGTTCTAATCATGAAAACCTTTTGTTCGATTTATCCTCCTGAGCTGCTTCTTCTCCTCGTCCCGGAGCTTCCGCTCAGCTCCCTTCAGACACAAACAAACCACAGTAAACAAGGTGTTTTCCATTGCAGTCGTGATGCTAGCGAGCAGCTTTCCTGTGGCCCGGTCACCTTGTCGCAGAAGACCTTGATCTGAGCGAAGGCCCTGTGGATGGGCCTGCTGCTGCAGCTGTTGTAGCTGTAGGTGTCGATCTGGATGATCAGAGGCGTCCCCTTCACCCCCTTCTGAGAGGAGAAGTCTGTGCTGAGACAGTTTACAGAGATAAAGACCTGGAGAAACACAAGAAAACAGGAGCGGGACCTCAAACCAGCAGCCGACTCCACATCATAGACTGTGGTTCTTCTCCTTGTTGGTTAAAAGGAAATGTTCTGAGATAAAAATACAGATGTTGGTTTCTAATGAACGGGTGACCTGTCCAGGGTTAGCATCTTCCTCCCCCTACAGCACGATGGCTGCAGCAGCGATTCTGAGTTCTAGCCCTCGCTGAGCAGAACATCTGGAAAGGATCATCCAGGACCGACGGTCTGCTGCAGACTTTAAACAACTCAGCTACCGGACATGGGAGCAAAACAAGATGCCAGGACATCTTAGGAGCACAAGGAACAACTTCTGGGTCGCTCCTGTTTACTGGCTTTGGTTCTTTAAACAACTCTTGAGCTTTTTACCTGCCGGCGTCAGATTCCATACGCCAGTGCCGCAGCGGGCTCGCGGTAGGAAGGATCAGAGCTGACCCCCCAGTAGCCTTCCTTCCTACACGACTGAGACTGTTTAGTGATCATTTCACCACATTTCTTACTTATTGCTCCTTAAAGACTTCCTTCTTTCCTCCTTTCTAGCGCTGCATTCCTCTACATGCTCTACCTGCACTGAGCCGAGTTCCTAAATGTGTAGAAACGCCTTCAGACACAAACGTCGGCCTAAATGTGTTCAGACACAAGTCGTGAGAAACCTCAAACGTTTTTGTTCATGACTGCATTCAGGATCTCCTGGCTGAACGAGTTCTGGAGTTAATGTAATGAAAAACATTTTTATCACCAAAATAAAAGAACCATCTTATTTTATATTTTAAGGCAACGCAATCAGCTGCCTTCCCGTTAATAAAACATTAGTCATGTTCATACACACTCGACATCTTCCTGTAGATGTTGACCCGACTCAGGGTGGGGTGATGTCTCAGCAGGCAACACTCATCATACACACTCGTCTCATTAGGCCAAACTCGCACAATGATGATAAATCGGCTGCAAATTCAAGTAAAAACATGGCCATGAACGACACACCTCTGAAACTCCAACCACACCCAAATCACAGAACAGATCCGTGTCCATCAGATCTACATCTATCCGTGTAAACGCCACTACCTGCACTTAGCTCACACATTAGTTACGCAGAAAGCAGATTCTCATGCTCCATGCCAAACCACAAAACCAACATAAACACCTGTAGATTTTTCCTGTTAAACAGGATCGACCGCTCCAGCAACAGGTCGACGGAGACGGATAACGGTAGATCCTCCTCACCGTTCCCACTCCGCAGCATCGTGCCTGAACCTGCAGAGGTGAGGGCCAATTGCTGCAAGCCTCCTACACGGCTCCATGAGCTCCCACCCCCACAGAGCAGGGACATTTAAACGCCCCACATGTGCTGCAACGTGAGTGGGAAGCTGCTTGCTCCGTGTTTACGGGTGTGAAAGCGTTCACGCCGATTCCTAAAAGGCTAAATGTTCACGAGGGCGCTGAGAAGTGGCACTCGCTCCGACAGGCACAAACAAACAGAAAAACTGTCATCTGCAGGAAAGAGCCTCCTGGGATGTGCTGGTTGTTGCCTAGCAACACACCAACCAGGCCAAAACACAGATAAAAAAGAATACTTTAGGTTTGTTTTGGTCTACGGGGTCTTCTTCGGGATAAGTTTGGTTTAGAAACAAAGCTTTTGTACAGAATAAGGTCACGTTTGACATTTTAGTTTGTCAATGTGAAACATCAAAGTGCAACAAAAGAGCAGAAACTAAAGAATCTGCAACGACGTCAGATACCGGAAAAGAAATGTCTGATAAATACATGAATTCAAAGGAAATCTTAAATGTCCCAGATTGAAAAGTGGTCAAAAAGACAACGAGTTCCTTTTGTTTATCTTTGTTTACTAGTTGTTCTTTCATCTGCGACCAACGGCAGGAACCCCGAATGCTGCTTGAACCCGGGTTCTCTTTAAGACGGACGGCCTCGCTCTTTCTGGGTGTGTCCTGTTTACGTGCTGTCCTTACAGAGCTGAAACCTGAGCTGGTTTGTCCGCATGTGTCCACTGAGACATCTGGACCAGAAACAAAGCAGGACACATTCTTCTGGCCTCGGAGGACAGAGAGCTGTGAAAGGCTGGAGGCAATGATAATCCACAGGTAAACGTCAGGACAACCCTAACGCCAACCGAGAAAACAATCAAGCGCCTCAATATTCCTCTCGCTTTGTTTTTCCTCCTTTCTTACCTTGGCCTCTTCGCTCACATCCCAGGTGAAAGACACGGCGTTGTAGGCGATTTCCTCCACGTTCCCTATCGTGCTGAAGCTTTCCTTGTAGTCAGCTGAAAGACGAGTGGAAAATGGGAGGAAATACCCTCAAACACATGGCAGCAGAATTATTTAGTTATTAATCAACGCTTCAGAAACTGGTTCATGTTTGGATTTGATGGTTTTCAAGATACAAATAACGTATTGTCACTGATGGTTTCAGAGAGTGAGCCATTTCAGGACTGTCATTTCAATGCAAATAAGCTGCTGATGGCCACACCCCAATTATGAGCCGAGCTGCTGCTCCGCCCACATCAACAGATGGGAGGGGTCTGTGCTATTTCTCCCTCTTGTGACATCATAAAAAGGAACGTTTTCAAACAACTGATTGTAGCATGGTTCCTGAAACTTGAACCTGACAGAAATGGATGGATGGTTTTAATATAGTGTTCTTAGAGACCCATACGGAAACACAAAAGGATGCAAAAAGTGAGATTAGCAGAATATGTCCCCTTTAAGTACGCCAGAAACGTGTTGGATGAGCTTTTGTGGATGACCTTGTAGGCAGGAACATGTTTGAAATGCTTTATCTAATGAGTGGAAACTGGTGGTGTCAGTGTGATGGTGTGGGCCTCTCTACTTCATCTGAGCGAGGATGACCATCTCTAACAGATGAACTCATCCCACCACCTTCAGCAAACCAAAACTACAGTTTTGTTTAGAGGTTTGTTTCCTTTGTTCTGAACAATATCGCCACATTATTTCTTACTAACCCACCTTAAAATAAAGTAGAACTGATCGTTTAGACCAAACAGAATTCTCATTAGATTTTAGTTTGCAGGACAGCAGCAGCTCAGGAGGTAGAGCGGTTGTCCAGTAATTGGAAGGTTGCAGGTTTGAGCCCCGCTCAGTGTGTTGCTGCCGTTGCGTCCTTGGGCAAGACACTTAACCTCCTCGCCTGCTGGTGGTGGTCGGAGGGACCGGTGGCGCCTGTGCTCAGCAGCCTCGCCTCCGTCAGTGCGCCCCAGGGCAGCTGTGGCTACACGGTAGCTCATCACCACCAGCGTGTGAATGGATGAATGACTGTGTTGTGGAGAGCCTTGGGGGGTTGTAGAACACAAAGAAGGTGCTATATCAAATACAGGCCATTTACTAAAATGGCCTGTATTTGATATAGCGCCTTCTAGACTCCTGGAACCCCTCAAGGCGCTTTACAACACAATCAGTCATTCACTCATTCACACACACATTCACACGCTGGTGATGATGGAGGCGAGGCTGCTGAGCACAGGCACCACCGGTCCCTCCGACCACCACCAGCAAGCAAGGTTGGTTAAGTGTCTTGCCCAAGGACGCAACGACAGCGACACGCTGAGGGGAGCTTGAACCTGCAACCGTCCGATTACGGGGTGAGCATCTAACTCCTGTGCCCCCGTCGCCCCACCGTACTATTATAGCAACAAAACATGTCAACAGTGCTGTCCATGGTAACAGCTAACTACGAAGTGCTGTTTAGAGTAATACAAGTCACCACACAATGTTAGCTTCCTCATGCTAACAGTAATGCTAACGTATCGCTACAGCTAGCAGTTAAAGCAGACAACTGGAGTTGACTTCTCACAGGGCACCCTCTAGAGGGAAAATGGCCTGTATCTTCCCACCAAAGGGTCCAGATGTGATACTGATGAAGAACATCCCTATAGGTTCTCAGTCCAACAGCCTTGTTCTGTATCTGCCACTCAGTCGAAACCCGACACCTGACTTTTTACCCAACAAACCCACTAGCAACTCAGGAAAAAGGCTCCTGTCACACACTCGTTTGCACTGGTCTACAGCAAGGCCACGTCAGTACCATGATGGCTGCCACATTACAGAAACCAACTGGCTCATTCCTTTGAGTTTGAAACCGCAGGTTGAGACCTGCCTCCTGCTGATCCTACAGGATATGGCTGCAGTCCAGGCCTTCACTGATTTCTCCTCCTAAAGTTTATGCAAATGCAGACTCACTGGCTGTTCCCTCCCAGCGCTCCTGTGGGAACCGAGGACTGACAGTTATTCAGAAGGAATCATGTTTCACCTCAGACTTAAGTGATTGGACTCTTCTGCAGCTTTGCCACCTGCTTGCTCTTTTACTTTAACTCAACGGGTCGAGGTGAAAGTATTTACCTAAAGAGTGCTACTCAACACCGACATGTGAAGGCCCATAGGCCATCTGCTCCGCTCTGAAACAAGTGAAGGCAAAAGAGCAGCTTACCGATGTCCAGGACTCTCTGCTTGGCAGTGTGCTGACGAGAGTGCCAGTATTTCCAATTCTTCAGCTGATCGTCTCTAGACTTGTCTTCTCCAAAAACAACCATGATCACACTCTAAACGAAGCAAAGGTGCAGTGTTACTGAGCCAGAGCATCTCAGTCCTGAGCTTGTAGATGGATCTCCTCTCTCACCTGTACAATACTGTCCCTCTGCATATCATCGTCTCCAACAGCATGCTGCTCACCACTGGAGGAGCATCCATCCAGCCCATGGGACTGTGTGGTGCCACTCATCCACACCTTGCCTCTGGGTTGACAAAGAGATGGTCTGAAGCCAGCCTTAGACAGCGTCAAAGCATAGAACTGGCCCCGGTTCAGGTAAGCCATCGGCCCTTCTCCTTGTCGCGGTCGTAGGGACATGTTGGCTTCCAGGTTGTACCTGAAACCATCTCTGTAGGTTCAGGAGGACATGTACAGACATCCTTAGGAACGTGTGATTTCTGACTTAAGAAGTACTCGTGAAATGTTGGCCTGGAGCTTTTGGGTGGAGACAAAGATGTGTTGGTTGGTTAGTTGCCTTTTTCAAGCACCAACAAACAGGATATCACAATATGAAGTTAAGATTATGTCTAATCCTAACTCACCAAAACAAAAATAATCATTTCTGACTATTAGATCAGCTTCGTTATGCCGTCATCAGTGGGAAGTTTACGCTCCCTCTGGCGCTAGGCCAACGTAGTCTTAAACCAAACATTGTCTGACCACATGCCTTTCTTTGCTGTTTGGATCATTTCACACTTTAATGTATAAAGTGAACGTACCCAGGTTGGCTGTAGCTGGACGTAGCGACTCCTGAGGAAGGACTTCTCTGATAAATCTGTGAAAAACAGCAACAGATGCACAGATCAGACCTTAGAGGAAACCTCTAAAACAAACAAAACAGCAAAATAAATCACAAATCAGACCTCTCCCTCCACACTGTCCTCATACGTGCTGTACGGAGTGCTGCTCTGATCATCTTTCTGGTCTCCAGCGAGGGGCATGTCATAGCGGCTCTGCTCATAAACCATCCTTATGTGATCTTTGGATTCCTTTTGACAGGAATTACCGGAACAAGAAACTGCCGTGGATGTCTCCGACTTGACCAGAGCAAGTGGTAGACTACCCTCACCTTCCCCTTCTTCTCCTTGGTCATCTCCTGCGACGCTCAACGCTCTGTGCTTGGAGCTATGAAGTTCTGCAGCAGTACTGCTGTTCATGGACAGGTTAACTGGCATGGATAAAAGAGTCTGACAGCTGTGATACAGCAGGTCCTGGCTTCTGCAGTTGTTAGGCATAGAGGTGGGGGGGTCCACGACTGCAACACCGCTGCCAGTGCGTTTCCTCTCTCTGGGAACCTGTTGGGGTTGCAGCCAATAGGAAACATAAGACCAGAAAAAACCTCTGAGCCAATTATGAGGACACTTCCTTTTCAAAGTGAGTCTTATGCACCTTGTAGTAGTCGTACAGCAGTCCCAACGCAGCTGCGCTGTCCTCATCTCCGTTAATGCTCATCATGGCCTTGGTGGCAGCCGTCAGTGGGTTCTCCAGATAGCTCTTCCATGCCTCATCCTCGCTGCTGAACACTCTGCGGGAGGCCACCGACACCTCATTTGGCACCACCACCACCAGCCGTTTACTGCTGATACAAAAGGAGAAGAGAGGAAGTGACGGCGAGCTTCGTTGTTACAAGGAAGCCGATCTGTCATCACCAGCAGGCATTATTCCGAGCCAACGGGTACCCCTCAGGCTGTTTCTCATCTAACTCCAACGTCATCTCCTACATGAGGTGTAGGGGGGAAATCTCATCAGATTAACTAAAACAACTAAATGAAAACTCAAAAACATATCTGAGGACATTTGGGGTAATTACACCATTCTTGTGCAACCTCAGGGTTTGCTTTATGGTAACAAACAGTCCTTGACCTTGATTTCAATAATAACCTGCGATACAAGACTCTGTTTGGTTCGTCTGAAACCAGAGCATGTGTGCTCTCTGGGATGCACCACGTTTGTTAGGCGACACCTGATCGTTTACAGCAGGAACTGATTCACTCGCTCATGAGAAAACATAGAAACGCTCCTGGTTTGCCGCTCTCTGCAGGCTGCTGTCACCGGCTTTCATTCCCTAAATTTAATTTCAACCGTCTTTCCTGAAAAATCAAACATGGAACCCTCCCAGGAAACACCTGGATGTTAGGCTCTGTGGCCACGCCGAGGTAGAACTTTGAGTCCGTTTAGATGAGTGGTTCCCAACCACACACACACACACACACACACACACACACACACACACACACACACACACACACAAGAAAAGTGATTAGTGAAAACTATACAGTCATACCTGTCCGGTTTCTCAGAGCTCTGATTAACCTTTCGGGAATATTTTTGGGATTTTATAATCTTGGTAATCTCACAACCTTAGCACAGACAACCTTGAGGGGACCCCCTGCAGCTTGGAATCACTGGTCTCGTCGCCTCACGAAGGGCTTCAGTTCACTTTTCCTTTATGGTGAACAAAGTTAATAGTTCCGAAGGAAACTGTGATCAAGTTGTTCTCAGAGACTTTGTCTTACCTGTCCAGGTCCATGATGTCTTTAGGACTCTGCAGTTTTCATGGGCAAACGACAAACTTTCCTTTGTAGTCAGAGCAGGTGACGGACGACCAGAACCGTCTCGGCCCTCGCTTTCAACAGCCAATCAAATATTCCCACCAGCTACAGCCTGATCTGACACCTGACAGGTAAAGACAACGGACAGCCAAGATGACTGGTTTAGAAAAGTGCATTTGGGTTTGGTTTCTGGTCAGAAAAACAGCGGAGATTACAGATGCAGCATCTGGGAGGCAGGACAAACGAGGAAACGGCAGGTAAGTCGCTGATTGGTCAGAAAGTTGTGAGCAGGTGAGAAAGCGACTCTCCAATTGGTGGATTACAAAAGAACGATCCACTCAATGTGGGAAAATTCAAGATTTTACTGTTGCTCAAATTAATTCACTTGTTTTATTAGCTGCATTAATATTAATTAATCTAAATTATCTGATTTGAAACATTCATTTCCAGGTTTTGGAAAACGACCCAGACAATGTTTACGAACGTTTACCTTCGTGCAATAAAATTCACTGAAAGAAACCTGCAGACAACGCAACTATTTTAACTAAACGCTTTGAACAAACTGTGAATATCACTTGTTTTCACGCACAAAATAAGTAAAGATTATTTTATGAGGAAAATGTGAACCCTTTTCATTTTAGGATTAGGATTGGGATTTTAGGATGAAAATCAATGACCACCATCGACATGACCACACACACGCACACCCACTTCTCGTTTATCCACACTATCGACATCCACACTGATAAAACATTTCTGGTAACGGAGGGAAATCGGAGTCATAACAGGACACTGCACCCACGTGCGTTTTATGAGTTTTTATAAATTCGCTAATTCCCGATGACGTATCAGATTAGCGCTAAATCTTATTCTGCAGAAAATGTATAGTAGGAAGAATTTGGTCCAAGCGTGCAGAGTTGCGCCGTGACATCTGGTGGTGGGCCTTTTTCTACACACTGCTCAGAGAAAGTTATTATCGATTTTATCATTTGTTGGTTGTTTATCATGTTTTATAAATCACGAGAGCAGTGCTGAATTCAGGTGTTGTTGTTTTGTTTCTAATTATAAAATAACAAGAATTATTTACTGAAGGACCCTGAACGCATCATGATTCACGCATTGAGCATGCGCATTTCGACCAGGTGGGTGGTGTCTGGGATTGAGAAGAACATGTTTCTGGATGCTGTCCTAAAATACAGCGTGTGTTGTTACAGCTGTGTCCTGATGCTGAGTCTCTCCTAGATGTTTAATGTTTTCCACTGCTAGCTAGCACGCTAGCTGTGCTACAACCGGGGCTAACGAGCGCGTGCAAAATAGTTTAAAATCACATCAGTTTTTTTCACGTCACATTTATTTATGAACACAGGCCATTCTTTACTAATACACTGGTGTTGTGCAGTGTTGTTTTTCTCACTGGTTCTTGTAGCGAAGCGTCCCTAAAGTGGAGCAGCGTCATTAACGTAGGAGCTGCTTATGTGACAAACCTGAAACTTCTGCCCACCGGCGCTTTGCTTGTCGGGTTTATACAACCTTTCTGTCTATAGCTGCAAACATGCCTGCCGTCTAATTTTCTTAGGGGAAATTCACAAGTTAATCGTCTTATCTGTGACCCAAAAACCTGCTATTAGCCTAGTTCCGGGTCTTTGGATGTTGTACATCTGCACTGATGAGACGTTAAATTGGAACTAGCTCTGCTTCAGCCAAGCCTTAGTTGGTGAAACTTTCTTGGTTTGTGGTGGTTTCCATCACCTTTTCCTGAGTCAGAGTTTGCCAGCGAGGGTTTACAGGTTATAACTTGATGTGACTTGATGTGCTGATCAAATTCCTGCATCATTTCTCAGGTGTAACATCAGAAATGGCCCGTGGGCACCAGAAGCTTCAGTCCCAGCAGAAAAACGCCAAGAAGCAGGCTGAAATAAAGAAGATCAAGGGTCATAACCAGAAAGCATTTAGTGTACACATGCACTGTATGAGTTCATCAGTAAGTTTGGGTGCAGCGAAGTAGAAATGGCTATGAGGTACCAGGTGGTACGTTAACGTCCACGTTTATCTTCTAGATCTCAAAGAAACTGACATTTTACTGATGATGTCATCTTTGAAAACTAAACAGATTTGTTGTTACATGGACACTGCAACTTTTTACTGTAAAAGTACAGATTTGATGTGTATTTCTGTCAAAAACTTCAGTAAAAGCTTTACAAAACTTTAAAGACTGAAGCCATTTAAACTCTACACTTTTCAGTGAATTGATTCTTATAAAAATTCCAGATATGGAATTGAATCGATTGGTAAATTGAAAATTTGATTACATTTTTTGCCGTAGTTGTACGGCTGAACTCGGAAGGTCATTTTATAGTTGGGTCTGAAAGGGTTAATGCAGTTTCCCCCTGAACTAGTTTCCCCCTGAACTACCTTACCCAGTGTTGTGTCACTGAATTACAGGCATGTCATTAAAGTGACAATGTGTTTACTTTTTACCATTAATCTCTTGAAATATCCATCAAAATGTTTATGAAAATGAATTACAGGATGCCCATTTGTTGAAAAATTTTAGCGACTTCGCAACATATAGCCATAGAAATCAGGTCTAAAACATCTGGGAGTGTGTCTAAGGCCCAAACCCAACACTCACACTTCCAACCTTCAACTGCGCGATCCCGTCCATGGGTGCGGGTGTGTATGGTGTCCCGAATCTTAAGGTCAGAAGTTGACCACTCCCCTTTTGCACTCTTAATTTGCACTAAAAAAGTAGCACGAACAGCATTGAGGTCGATAATGCAATGCTCCCTGTCCCAGTTTAGCACATATTTGCACACTTGTGCACTACGCACTCAAAGCCTTCCTGCACACTTCCTCCAAGTGCACTTCACAGAACACCGTTGGGATGGAGCCTGGGCCTAAGTCTCTGGGCAACGCTATGCTTTCTACAGGAGCCCGTGAGGACAAAACACATTTACTGACGTGTAACAAGGGGTTACAAAAGCTTCACCATTTATAAACGTTGTTTTACACATTTACCTCTTCACCTGTTGTTAGTGATGAAAGGGAGTCTGATGTCATTTTGCTGGAGGTCAAACGATCTGATGAAGTACTCGTTCCAAAATTGTGCATCCAGGAATTTTTGACCCTAATGGCCATCCATTGCTAAGGTCTTACTCTTAACACAAAAATACAACTTGCTGCAATGATTTAGGTGTGTACCTATCACCAGGGAAAATACACCCAGTCACTTTGAGGAAACGGCTAGAAAAGCATTTGAATAGCACTGACCCATATCGATACCCAGCTCTAGTTCATCAGGAGTGTGCATAATCCAAAATCACTTAACAGTTACCTTAAATATCAACTACAAGTGTAAACAAAGAGCAGCAACACCCACACCCACACACACTCTTCTATTAAAATATAATCCACAGCTTCAGTAACCTCTAAGCTTCCTCATTATTCAGTAGCTCTGTCATGTTCTGTAAACTTTCCTCCTCACGTGACCTCTTCGGTCATTGTGCTTTGCTCTTTTTTTTAATGGTGAAGCACGTCTGTTTTCTACCATTAGTAGCACCAGTGTTCTTGCACATTTCATTAGATTTTGTGCTTTTTCTTGTAGCCAAACCAAATTTAAACACCTGAAAAGGTAAGCTAATGTGCTGCTCTAACACTCCCTGGTGAGTGAGCTGCAGTTATCAGCCATAAATGACTGGTGTGGGCATTTGCTGCTAGCCCTGCTGGATCTTCAGAGGAACGGAGCGTTTGGCGGTTACAATCCTTACTCCATTTTCTACTCGATGCTTCTGCTTACATCAATGCTTACACAGAGCCACTGTTAACAGGTGTTGATGTAATATTTATATGTGACGATACTTCTCACACAAAACAAACGTTCACTTTTGCTTTTCAGTTTTCCCCGCTGCATGTTTTTGTTTGCTAATAAAAGCAGCATAAATCAACCAGCGGCTTTAATCAACAACATTAGGCAGCTAAAAGCCTTTGTGTAGGTTCTAATGTTTCTCTTTTTGTTTATTCTCAGACACAAATGCCTGACCCAAAGACCTTCAAGCAGCACTTTGAGAGCAAACATCCCAAGTCTGCCATGCCCCCCTGGTTAGATGGTGTGGAGGCGTGACGTACTCACCCCTCCTCCGAACCCTGATTCAAGACTAGAGTCTTTGGACGTAAAATAAGTGTTTCAAATGATATGTCTTCTTTTCTACTTTGTCTCTTTGGGTGATTGAATTGGTGACTGAGGGGTTTATGCAGGGATGGTGCTCATCTACTGACCTGTGGTAATTTACTCAGATTACTTTACTGGGACCTCTCCTGCAGAAAGTTATCCAGATCAATTCCTGAAGAACAAAGCAGACATCTCCCCTCTGTTGACTTGCACCAAAAAGCCTCCAGGTTCCTGAGTGTGAGACATTTCAGTCTGATCCTTTTAACATGTAGAAGAGCTCGGGAGCTGTTCCACCTCCTCAGGTCCCCAAGTGGTGCACAACAAGCTGCGAAGATGAGTTTTCACAATCACGTTTGTTGGAAGTCTTCTGCTTTCAGCACATCCAATTTAGACCTTTGACAGATTATATTTTATGAGCTCCATTTGGATCCTTGATTAATAATAATACACAATATTTGAGAACAGAACATTCTAGAAAAGGCAGATTTAAAACAAGCGTAATGTATTATTTTGGGCATGTTTTTAAGGCTAAGCTGCACTGAGACTTTTGCTGCCTAGAACATTTCAAGAAAAGTGTAGATGTTTGTGTGAAGAACATGTTCAACACTCTGTGCTACGTGAGAACTGAACTGCTCTTTACACCCAGCCCTCATTTTTCCTGAGCAGTATTCAATCCACATCCTGGGGAACGTCTTCTAGGCAGAAGGAAAGGTTGACTAGAGGCAGCGGTCCCACCCAGGGCCGAACTGCTTAGGGTTTTCAGCCTAAAACACTTTTAGTGGTTTCCTGTTTGACGTGGTTGTACTAAACGATGCTGGTAAATTATTCTGGTTCCCAGTAAACCGTGTCATAGGAATGCACCGCTGTGATTCGATACAGAGGTAGATCATCACTGATGGAGATCGCTGTGTAACCTGTGTGACAGTGTGAGTGTCCTGTCACAATGTCCCGATTGACATGCGCCCTGGCTACTTGGCCAAGGGGATGTCCCTTTGGCAGACTGGTTAGAGCGTATGACTCTCACCCGGGAGTCTGGGGATCGAATCCCACCCGGGTCCTCGTTTATCCACCTTGCCACACCTGTCTCACGGTTCTAAGACATGTAAGTGTTGTCTGTGAAGGTTCTCAGTCATCCAGGTCATTGTAGTCTAAGGAGCTTTGAAAGAAAAGCGTCTGGACTTCTTTGAGTTGCTTGAAGACGTTTCACAATGAGCTCACCCGAAACTCTGGCTGAATAGGACCCACACCCACCCTCACACCTTGGCTCGTGTGTTTATGTAGAAGATCATCGGGGGTCTTTTGTTCCCTCTTCGGGGGGAAACTCCCACTGGGTTTGAATCTGGGACTCTCCACCATTTGACCTTAGAACTGAAGAAGCCTCTCGGATGAGAGGAGAAACGTCTTCAAGCAACTCAAAGAAGTCCAGACACTTTTCTTTCAAAGCTCATTAGACATGTAAGTGTTCCAACACAGAAGCTGCATTAAAAGTCTAAACTGCATGACGCTGTAACTGAGCTCTGGTTCTTATGTTTGCATCAGCTTCCTGTTACAGTTAAATTCATACAGAGGAGCTTTTGTCTGGGACCTTCTGGTGTTCAACCACTGTATCACTGTGCTTGACTGACAACCAGCCATGTTTTTACTTTTGTAATATCTGTGTAATGTATAGAATTTTAATAAAGGTATTTTTATCAAAGCCAACTTGTTTTCATTGGGTTGTTTATGCAAACATCTATGGAGGGTTGATGATGTTTTAGGCATTGCTGGTTTTAAACTCAAGTATTTTAAGTTTAGGTGTTAAATCATCCACATGAATAAATCTCTAAACTCTTAAATTAGATTACACACACTTCACATGTTTTAACAAAAAGCCTTGACCTCCTTCAGTTGGTCCAGAACTCTGCAGCGAGGCTCCGAACTGGAGCAAACAGAAGAGCACACATCACTCCTGTTCTGATGTCTCTGCACTGGTTACCCGTTAACTTTAGAGTTAATTTTAGAATCCTGACTAGAACTTTCAGGGCTCTACATGTTCAAGCTCCTCCCTATATTACTGAACTCTTAAAGCCTTATGCTCTGTAGCGTTAGGAAGTTTATAATGGTCTGCCTATAACAGCTGCCCCTTCACACAGTAACATCGCCAAGGTCGGACGCTTGGTTCAGTATGTTTACATTCCAGGAGAAGAGACATAAGAACAGAAGAAGAACGCTTTTCACTGATTAATCAAAGTACTTTATTTGTGATAAGCTAATCAAAGCATTTGTTGATCATTAATAATCAGGTGAATGATCTGTGAAATAAAGATGTCATGAGTTATGTGTTTAAATGAATAAACAGGGCTGCACCAGACAGACTGATATGCATTACCATGGAAACGCATGACACATTGTTTTCAACCAATCAGAACTTTCGTCTGTCGTAGAGAGAATCTGGTTTGTTTATGAAAGTAGTCCAATCCGGTTTACTAAGATTCATAAACAACTGGGAGATATAAAAAGAAGGCAACGCCATTTTAAGTCAGTTCCACGTTAAGTTCCACGTTGACATCAGCTCTGTTCGATCCGAGCTCCAAGGAGTTACATCATACTCTCAACATTGTTTTCAACCAGCTCTCAATCCATCACCGCAAAGAGGAATACAGGCTGGCCATCTGTATTTCCTGTTTTAAGCTGAGATCTGTCAAGCTGGAGACTTCCGTCGTTTGTACCAACGAGACAACCGTCCTTCAAAATAAGAGTGAACTTGCTGACGCCTGCCCACTACTACTGGAGTTATCCTCAGACGGGCGTTGTGTGCTGTGACCGCTGTTTCAACCAGCTCCAGTACAACCGAGGTCTTAGAACCTGGCAATTCCTGATCTACAAGGGAGACTCCATCTACGGTACGTGGCAAAATGGCGGATCATGTCATCAGCTTCTGAAGCCTCGTGGTAGCCTAGTCATAACAACCAGATTCGCTACGTCAGCCTAGAGATTCTGAACAAAACACACCCACACACACCAACACGAAACATCTAAATCCATATGCATTCATCATTGAGATAGTCCTGGTAGATTGTAAGAATTTATAATTATAGAAATTAAAGATTCTTAAACGATCCCAACTCTCTCTCTCTTCTTGTCTCTCAGTCAATACAGAGTGTTTAAGTAAACTCCCTGATGATAAAAACAACCACTTCTGATTGATTACTTAGATTGTATAAATATACAAAATCAGATAATTAAATTATCTAATTACAGTATATAAATATACAACTTCAAATCACAACAGCTCCAACCCGAGTCCTCAGGTCCACACACCAGAACCTTCTTGAAGTTCTGTATGATCTGTGGCTGTATGTCTTGGACACTCCGGTGAAGAGAGGAGCAGAGCTGTTAACTGACCACTGCCTGGTGGTAAATTGGCTTTGATGGTGGGGAGGAAGCTGACCAGACCTGGTAGGCCTAAAGATAATGTGAGGGTCTGCTGAGAACATCTGGAGTCTCTGGTCAGAGGGAATTTCGATTCCCACCTTCAACAGAATTTTAACATGTCCCAAGGGAAGCGGGAGACAGAGAGTCTGAGTGGGCCATGTTCTTTGCTTCCATTGTCTTTTTTTTTTTTTACCGTGTCCTGTCTAGCTGTGAAGATATCAGAGCTGATGTCTGAATGCCGAAGACAAGCCTTGCAGTTTTATTCTCGTAGGTGGAGCGTTACACCTTCTGCTATATTGACCACTCCTGATACCAAAACTTTATTAGAAATTGTTTCAGTTGTTTAAAATCCCAATCAGACATGGAGAGAGAAGGAAGAGGTGGGGGAGGGGGGTTCACAAAAACAAACAATAAGTGATGAACAAGAATCACCTTCTAGACCTGCAGAGAGAGAAAGGGACACACAAAAATACAAGACCAAAATATCACTGCGCCAACATGAGGATATATAAAAGTAACAATTTTTGCTGAGAAACACATGATAATAATTCACAGTGCATTTAGTGCCAACCACAGCCACCACACAGGTGATGTGTTGAAAATGCTCAAGTCCGTCCTTGTGAGAGCACCATGTGAGCACCTGTGTGCGTAAATGCACTTTTATATGTAAGGGTCCTCTATAGGAGCGTCCAATAGTGAGTGTTAGGGCCTGAGGGGCCACAGACCTGCCCCCAAAGATGTGTGGAAGATGGAGGAGTTCCACGCCCTTGAGATTCTTGGGAGACAGGGAGACAGCCGCTGGAGAAGCCCCAACCCCCCTCCCGAAAGGCTGAAAGGGTGTAGTGCTGATGCGTGTTGTTAAAGGGCATTCTATGGTTGAGTGGGGGGGCTAGGGTGGTCAGCCGCCATGACAATGCTTCCATTGTCGAGGCAGCTGACCAAAGCTGCGGTTGCATGGTTGTCGGTGCCTGTTGTAGTGGCAACCCCTGAACCCACTGGTGGACACCAGTGCTGTCAAGCTGAAGAAAGGGTCCTATCAGGTCTTTTTGGCCTATTAGTATCTGCAGGCTGCCGTCACCTGTACCCATCACTCCAAGCTCGGGTGGTTATGGAGGTAAAACCCCAGGTGTGGGAGGAGTTTGGTGAGATCATGGAGCAAGATTTCTGTACGGCTTCAAGGAGATTCTGGTCCACCATCTGGTGTCTCAGGAGGGGAATGCAGTGTGCTACCAACACTGTTTAAAGTGTGGACAGTGTTCTGCTGACCTCTACTCGGGACGTTGTGGAGTACTTCGGAATACTTCGATGACCTCCTCAGTCCCACCGGCACGTCTTCCAGTGAGGAAGCAGAGTCTGGGGACTTTGGGTTGGACTCTCCAATCTAGTGCTGAGGTTACTGAGGTGGTCAAAAAGCTCCTGGGTGGCAAAGCTCCAGCGGAAGATGAGATCCGCCCAGGGTTCCATAAGGCTCTGGATGCTGTGTTGGTTGACGCAGCTCTGCAGTATTGCGTCGACATTGTGGGCAGTTCCACTGGATTGGCAGACCGTAGTGGTGGTCCCCCTATTTAAAAAAGGGGACTGCAGAGTATGTTCCAACTGCAGGAGGATCACACTTCTTAGCCTCCCTGGTGAGGTCTATTCAGGGGTTCTGGAGAGGAGGGTCCATTGGATTGTTGAACCTCGGTTTCAGGAGGAGCAATGTGGTTGTTGTCCTGGCCGTGGAACACTGGACCAGCTCTTTACCCTTAGGGGATCCTGGTGGAGTTCACCCAACCAATCTACATGTGTTTTGTGGATTTGGAGAAGGTGTTTGACCGCATCCCTTGGGGGGCCCTGTGGGGTGTACTTCGGGAGTATGTGGTACCAGGTCCTCTGATACGGGCTGCTAGGTTCATGTATGTGATACGGGCTGTTAGGTTCATGTATGACCAGTGTCAGAGCTTGGTATGTATTGCTGGCAATAAATGGACCTTGTTTCTGGTTGGAGTTGGACTCCGCCAAGCCTGCCCTTTGTCTCCAGTTCTGTTCATAACTTTTATGGACAGGATTTCTAGGAGCAGCCGAGGTGTTGAGAGGATCCATTTTGGTGGCCTGAGGATTGGCTCTGCTTTTTGCTGATGATGTGGTCCTGCTGGCTTTATCAGACAGCGATCTACAACTTTCGCTACAGAAGTTCGCAGCCGAGTGTGAAGCAGCTGGGATGAGAATCATTTCCTCTAAATCAGAGACCATGATCTTGAGTCGGAAAAGGGTAGAATGCCTTCTCCAGGTCATGGACGAGGTACTGCCTATAGTGGAGGAGTTTAAGTATCTTTGGGTCTTGTTCACAATTGAGGGGAAGCTGGAGCGTGAGATCGACAGGCGGATTGGTGCTGCATCTGTAGTGATGCGGACATTGTACCGGTCTGTCGTGGTGAAGAGAGAGCCGAGTCAGAAGGCGAAGCTCTCGATTTACCGGTCGATCTACGTTCCTACCCTCACCTATGGTCACAAGCTTTGTGTAGTGACCGAAAGAATGAGATCATGAACACAAGCGGCCAAAATGAGTTTTCTCCGCAGGCTGGCTGGGCTCTCCCTTAGAGATAGGGTGAAAAGTTCGGTCATCCGGGAGGGGATCGGAGTAGACCCGCTTCTCCCCCACATCGAGAGGAGCCAGTTGAGGTGGCTCGGGCATCTGGTTAGGATGCCTCCTGGGTTCCTCCCTGGTGAGGTTTTAAAGGCATGTCCAACTGGGAGGAGACCTAAAGGAAGACCCAGGACACGCTGGAGGGACAATGTCCCTCGGCTGGACAGGAAACGCCTTGGGATTCTCCAAGAGGAGCTGGCCCAAGTGGCTGGGGAGAGGGAAGTCTGGGCCTCTCAGGGGTAGGATTTTAGGAAGTTCATGCTTCATCCTATTCCCTTTTCAACTTTATAGACATTTTAGTATACATTCTAAGGCTACATGACCATGTAGCTTGTCTTAAGTTGTATAGGATGTATAATTTTATTGTATTTCTATTCTTTCATTTTTAATTTGTTTTAAATAAACTAAACTAAATATCAGATAAATCTTTCATCGCTCACTATAAATTAAATTGTTAAGAATCTTTTTTTATTGTTCAGTCAGCCCTTTAGCTAGCTGTGTAACAAGGCATTTGTGGCCTTTTTGCTTGCGTAACATTGGATGTAACAAAAAAATGCTGGTTTTATGGAGGCGGGTTTCATTGCATAAGTGGTTAGTTAAGTCTCTACTGATCTTTAGTGAGAGGGGATTATAATCTGCATCAGTTTCCCTGTTGGCTTTGACAGCATTATTGCATCTGAAGGCCAGGCTGTGTGACACACTTCACTGCAGAAAGATCCCAGAACTCATCTTGTCTCTATGTAAACAGCGGGTCAGCATTAGGAATAACTGGGCCGACGGGTTTTCTGAACATGCCTTTACAAAGGGTTGTTTCACCCTGAAGACAAACGTTGTTGGTTAATAGCTCCACAGTTACTGATCCACAATTACACACAAGCAGAAAGCTGGATACAAACACACCAGATGTGAAAAAGAGAAAAAACATTGTTTTACTTGGGAAAAAAGTTTAGTCCTCAAGAAAGGTTTAGTTATGAAACCACAGATACATGGGACAATCTCAAAAAGACAGAAAACCCTATTAATCAGTCTTTAATGATAACAGAAGACAATCATGTAAAGGAGAAAAATATAAAGCTCATCTTTAGAAGTGGTTTTAAGTCTAGTGCTTTTTGGAGGAACCAAAGTTTGGAATTGAAGTAATCCTATGTTGAGTAATGGTGACGTCATAGCTATTTGGACCAAATCTTGAAAAAAACAGACTTGTCTCAAGATCTTGTAGAATCAGTTAGCACTCCAAGTAGGTGAATAATTCTGAGCTTAGCTTAATGTTTGTAAAAGACCAAAACCACTTTTGTGTTTCTATAGTTGGCTGCAGCAGCCTTCCTGGATCAGCTTACAAACTACATTAACATTAATGTGTAATAATTGCATTTGAAATTTGTTTCTTAAGGTATTTTGGAAACAGACAGGTTTGACTGTTGTGAGGCAAGCATAAAATTGTGTGTGTGTTAGTGGTGCCTCAATATCCATGAATTTGCAAGAGTTATGGTCTTTTTTGTGTTTTCTAACATTGGCTAAGTTTAGCAGTGGTAGCATCTTGAGTTGAGCTAATTAGCTTAGCTGCAGATGAACATTTAATGACAGAATTACTTTGTGAAAGTTTCTTAAATGGTTTCGTAATTTTGTTAACAGCTGACTTCGGTGGCGAATGGTTGACCTAAAGAGCAAGTCACCTCCCACCAGAGTCTTACTCCACTCCCATTTCCTGTTTGAAAAATGCAACAAATGCTGCTGCCAGCCAGACCGAGAGGGTGGAGCCACTAGCAAATACACACACACATAGGCTCACAATGACATTGTGACATCATAATGTTCCAGGTAATGTTATAGTGTACCTCTTAGCCAATAGCAATGGCAGATTTAAATTCGAGTTCAGAGTTTTTACCTGTAGACGGCACAACCCTGACATGCAGTTTTAGGCAAAATATTAAAATTTTAACTAAAATAAACTAAAGTGCCAAATGATTGACTACATGTGTCTACAGCACAATTAGACACTCATTTATGGAGTTTTCTAGCAAAAAAAAAAAGTTGATTTGGGGGTGACTTGCTCTTTAATGGTAATGTTATAAACAAAGATGGTGCATGATCAGTTAGCACACAAAGTGCATAATAATGAGTGGCACATTAATTTTAGCCGATTGTCAGAAATATTTCAGCTTTGTGGACATCTAAGATCAGCTGGTTATGGCATCCCTGTTGAATCAGGTTGACTCCAAACATTTATCAGTTGTAGATGAACATCCAATTATTGTTTAAATTATGTTTACGGTATTCAAATTCCATTTTTGGTTCTTTTTTTAAAACACAGGAAAGGTTTCTCTTTACCTTGCTAACGTTTTGTTTGCCGACTGCAAAACAGCTGATGCTGGCGTCACTTCCTACTCTGTCTATCCGCGGCAAACGAAACGCAAGGTAAAGGGAAACCTTTCCTGGATTTTAAAAAAGAACCAAAATTGGAATTAGAAACTAGACATAGTAAGAACACACCAAAAAGAATGACGGTATTCAAACATTAATGATCCTGTTTCAGATTCTGTACATTTTTCTGTTTTGAACTTATTCCACAATTTTTGAGCTATTTCAAAAAATTTGGTATCAAAATGTTTAGCTCATCCAGTTCTTGCGCGGAAAGACTTTTGGAATTGATATCTTTAATATTTTTTATATATATTCTGCTTTTTCTGTGAGTTTTTGGCCCATTGGAATACACAAGAAATCCTTTATCCATCCATCCATTGTCTGAACCCGCTTGTCCATGTTGGGTCGCGAGGGGGCTGGTGCCTATCTCCAGCGGTCAATGGGCAATCAGGCGGAGTACACCCTGGACAAAGTGCCAGTCCATCGCAGGAAATCCTTTACTTTTTCACAAAAGCCTTTCAGCTATTTGACCTTTGTAGCGTATTACTACATTCTAGAATCAACACTGTTTGCTATCAGTTGTTAGATCCTGAGAATGATCAAGCAAATTAGCACATGAAGCTTATAAAATGTATAAATATCCAGGATACTTATATAATCGATAGAAGTTCATACACCAACCTGCGTGGTCTATATTTAATCCAAAGATTAATATTTAATTTAAGATCATTAAATTCAATAGCAAAAGTTTATTTATTTGAATCAGAAGTTAGGAATCTTTGCTTATTCAATAACCAAGAATATTTATACCATTCTGTGTTTCATTTCAAAGATGAGGCAGTGTTTAAAAGTTAAGAATTTATTACTAACAATTTCAAACTTGACAATTTGAAACGACAATTCAGAAATGACTATTTAAATGACAATTAAAAATGACAATTCATGGATGACAATTTACCAGCTTTGATATTAAACTTGGTATCAAAGCTTTACCTGTGACTGGATGGAAAGCTAAAATGAAATGAGAGCTTGGATTCTCAGAAGGTTTCTTTCAGAGAGAGGAACTCGTTCTGGGTGAATGCTTGTTTTGCAGCTAACTCGGTTGTTACTTAGAGAGAACAGCATCAAACACAATCTGTCGGTCGAAAGTATCTACCTCACCCAGTTTCAGGAGACCCCCTTCTGGATTCGAGATGTCAGGTGGAGATGATTTCCTCCGGGCACGAGGCTGGTAGAAGGACCTCAATGTGACCAAATCAGTCCTGGGATGTCTCTGTGGGTCACACGACTGATGAAACTATTTGAGTCTCAAAATCAATAACTCTGATGGAGTTTTGCGTCAGCTGGTTACAGGTGCATTTATTCAAAGCTATTCTATCGGCGTGACAGATCAGCAGGTAGAGGCTTCAGGGCAGCCGACCCTTATCCTCAGGATGGTGGTTGGTTCACGAACTGAAGTTACAGCTGCGGAAGATTTAGTTTTAACAAAGCCTCAGAACACGCCCTCTCAGAGCAAGAAAGCTTTGGTCATGAGTCAAAGACATGTGATGGCAGTTTACTTTCACCCTGGATACCCTCTGTGTTGGATGGATAAAATGGAGGATGACCTTTTGGTTTACTGAACACACATAACCGATTATCACAAAAATCATACCTAAAGCATAATAATTCATTTCAGTAATTAAAATACATTTACTGAACCAAGTGATTATTTATGATGATTGTAATAAACAGTAATAAAGTCAAAGAGTTTATTAAAATTATTATTTTAAATTATTATTGTGATCTTGAAGTGTCCTTCAATCTGAGACGGAACAGCAGCAGATAAAGATGATATTCAGCAGACATCACAGCTCCTTGCTTGTTTAATTTGCGGGGCAAAGTTACAGTCGACCCAACTGACCCAGCTGGGAAAATGTGACCTTTGTCACAAATTAGAGGCCCTTCGTGACGCTACACCTTTAACTTCTTTTGGCATTCTTTAACCTGGAGAATTACTTAAAGCAGTCACAAAATATAAAGCTATTACCAAATGACTTAGCTTCTTGATATCTTTTACCATTTTTCTAAAATCACAGCTTAAGTTTTAGGTTTGACTTTGGATCTTTCAGAAAATGACACAACCATTAAAATAGTACCAGCTTGGCGGCCTAGTGGTAGAGTGTCCACCCTGGGACTGGGAAATTAGGGTTCAAATCCTGAATGGGTCATACCAAAGACTTGGGGGAAAAAATGGGACCCAATGCCTCCCTGCTTGACTCTCAGCTTTTAGGGGTTGGACTGGGGGGTTAAACTACCAAATAGTGCGGCCGTGTCAGCAGCTCACCGCTGCCCATGGGGATGGGTCAAATGTGGAGGACAATTTTCACCACACACCAGTGTGTGTTACAACTATGGCAAAGTAAGGGAGAGATGACCCAACTTTGCTCCATTTCAGTCCATGTCCTGGGAGAACTTAGATCCTATTGAAATGAGAAGCACACTGGCTAAAAGCTGATAGATATACCTGAGTTTTGAGCTATAATTCATAATGTACTCAAAAACTTGTGGTAGTAGCATTCATTTGTGAGAGACTGTTCGAACCTAAAAAAGTTACTCCCCACCCTAAGGCCATGTGACCTTGAGCGGAGCTGAACATTCTTTACAGACCAAAAATCTGTCCACCAGTTCATCACAGCAACACATGACAAGCGACAAGTGGGTGTTAGCTGTATTGCTCATTTCACAAATGCTCAATCCTTACAAGCGGTTAAGGTCACTAATTAATATGCTCTTAAATAATAAAAATACCACACCAGTTGCTATTACTAATGAGGAGAAATGATAGACTAAAATGTAATTTCTAGACTTTTTGAGGAATTTTTATTTGTTTCCACTAATTAGACAGAAAATCACATTTAATAAAAATTAATAAGCAAAATTTGAGCTTGTGGCCTACTCCTTTCCTTTAAATTATTAATTTTATTTTTCCCTTTCCTCACATTTTTAATTACAATTTTTACCTTTCCCCGTTTTTATACTTTTAATCATTTTAATCCATTTTATTTTTTATTAAAAATGTTTTGTTCTTGTGAAGCGCCTTATGATTTTATCTTGACAGGCGCTATATAAAATATTGTTTCTTCTAAACAAAATGTATTTAAAATTCATTGTGTTAGAAAATTTATATTTATTTTAAATCATCTATATAGCTTTTATGTTATCAGAAATGTCGAGAGGAGCCAGTTGAGGTGGCTTGGGCATCTGATTAGGATGCCTCCTGGACACCTCCCTGGTTTTCCAGGCACGTCCAACTGGGAGTAGACATAAAGGGAGACTCATGACATGCTGGAGGGACTATGTCTCTCAGCTGGCCAGGAAACACCTTGGGATTCCCCCGGAGGAGCTGGCCCAAGTATGCTAATGACAATAAATGTAAAATAATATAATTATGATAGGATAGCGATACCAGAAGAATGGCTTCTACAACGAACTGCCCACTTTTGTCATTACTCTTACATACCACTGGCTTTTGTTACATTTTCATCTGTTTATCTGGATCAGAAGGTAGCAGCCCCAGCAGAGAAGCCCAAACTGTCCTCTCCTTAGCAATTTCCACCAGTGGGCTCAGCACTCTGAGTCTATAGACCAGTGAACCTCAACTGGCGGCCTGCGGGCCACACATTTCCACCAGGCTCCCCAACCCTTTGGGCTCTAACACCCCCCAATTGGGGGACTTTGAAGTTTAACAGCAAAATTCATGTCCCAAATATCAATAACTGTTTACATTCTCCAAACACATTAAAACTACAATTAAAACAGTTTAGATTGAAAACAAAACCATTGTAAATATTAATAAATTAATATACAATAATACTTGAACTTTAAGGGCATCTGGCCCTCACGGTGTCTGCTGGAAAAAACTCTGGCTCTTGAACAGATTTGGTTGAGGACCCCTGCAATAACTGATAATGAATGAAAGATAAATAACCTTCACTTGTAGAGTGCCTTTCAGTGTCAGAGGACTCCAAAGTGCTTTACACTACAGTGCATCATTCTCACAGTGATGTTTGCAACCTTATGATTACTGGAACAACTGCTCAACCTGTTGAGCTACTGCTGCCCCTAAGACCTCATGTCAAACTTTCCACATCACCCGATGATAGTGAGCTATCGGTGGCTCGTTCAACATGGTCTGGTCATAGACCGGATGTGTGACTGTGTACAGGTTCCTTCAGGTCTTCCTCAGACTGCTTCCATTACCTCTACTGCCCCCAACCACCTTAAACTGACCTTGGTTCCTGCTTGCTACTATGACCTTCAGGGGGTATTCAAAAAGGCACAGGGCACTACTCTATCTCTGCATTGACCAAATGACTGTACCATTGACCTGTTGCCTGGAACTGTGCTGCCCAAGGGATGTCTCTATTTGATGTCAGCTCCTGAACTCCAGGTCATAAAAGACAATGTGAACTCTGCCCTTAAGGCTGGCCTCTTCCCGTTCCTCATCATTTCCTGCTACGGGCCTCTGTTAGTTTGTCATCTGGGGACCATCCCCAAGCTGACAGACAGTCTGAACGGGTTATACAGGAGTTGGAGAAAGGCTTGTACATTCTTGCATCTGGATATTTGTCCTTCTGGACTAGACAGCTATTTTGGGTGGAGTTTGCCCACAACAGCCTGCCTTTCTGTTCACTGGTTTTTCCCCTTTTCATTGTATTCATGGAAACAAGCCACCCCCGTTCCCGTCTCTCCTACTGTTCCATGGCCAAGTTGAAAACCTACTGATCACTGAAAATCTGTTAATTATCTGCAAAGATGGACTATACATCTCATGTCACATGAGCAATATAACAGTTTCCCTAACCCTACATGTGGATTTGGGTCAATTGTATCATTAATGTCTATATAACAAATGATGAAGGTCCAACTAGAATGACAACTGTTGCCTGCTGCTGCACAGAAGGTTTAATCAGAAACTCAGCAATTGTTCTGGTAGACAGAGGCTGGGAAGCTATCACGTATTTGTATGCATTTGCATTCAACTTCAGCATTTTGGCCTGGGTGAAGGTGAAAACTCACTGAACCGGTTCCTTAGACTTTTAAGACCTAACTTAACTCTTTCTTGGCTGTAAGAACCTTGTTTTAGTGTTTTACATTCAATGGAACACAATTAGACTGGGTAAAATCCATCTTATTTGTGTCTACTTCTGTCCTGGCCCTCTTCTGCCAGCACATTACAGTTAATACTATCTGATCTGGCCTTAAATAGGTTACAAGCTCGAAATATTTGCCCAAGGGAAACCGTGTGACAAGGCAAAAATAGCTTCACTCTACCCCTTGGAAACCAACCAGAATGCAGAAATAGCTATTTCTAGTAGGTTAGGAATACTGTAGCCATATCTGCTGCTCCAGTTTACGATGCCCTCTGCTTTTCAAGTTAGTAGCTAATATACAGCATTTGAGACTGAAGAAATAAGTGTCAGAATCACACTTCTACATGCTGAGCTCAACTGTTTTCTTAAGTAAAACCTTTGGCTGCTCATGAATGTTCCCTTGTCACACCACGTGTGACATTGCTGGTTCTAACAAATCTTCAGTTGTTGTTTTTAATCATATTAAACTTATTCTAGCATAGTAAAACGCGTTAGAACCGTAGGTATTAGAAACACGGACGTTTCTCTTCCCTATGTGTACCGCAATGAATGACAAAAGACAGCTATTTTCAACCACTTGAAAAGAAAACGACAACTCCCAGATTTCCTTGCGTTTGGTTGCCACGGTAACGTTTGACGTCAGCTCCTCTTCGCTCCGACGCTGCTCCGGCCTTTCTCTTGGACCGGTGTGATTGGGAGGAAACCCCGTTGACTGTGTTCATTCGGACAGGCTGAGAGAATCAGCTGTAGTTTGGTACGCAGACATCCGGCAGGACTCAGGTATGAACTAGTTTAGCGCATCACAGTTACACTTTTGAGCGGCTATAATTTATTCTCGTGTCGTTTAAATTTACTGTGAAATTCGCGTGTCTCGAGTACAGTTGGCTGCTGCCGTGTTACGTGTGGCGGCGGCGCTCACCCAACTAAAGAACAATGGCCAGCTTAGCTAGCGTTACAGTTCGGGATGTGTCTAATGGCTGGTTTCTTACGGGAAGGCGTGTCAGTGTCGTGTAGACCGAAGCCTTTTTGCCACTGCTGCTAACAACTGCTCAAGCTGTTTTATGAGGTAATGTTTGATTCTTAGTGTGTGTAATCGATAATACGGTTGTGATTAAAACGTATTGTTCCGATGAATGAAGAACTTCCGTTAAAATGTTTGTCGGCTATGTTACAAAATGATCCGGTTTACGTGTTTTCTTAGTATGTACGTTAGCATTTGTGACCTGGTGTTCCACGAATTTAAATTGTTTTGGTCACCCATTCAGATTTACGTGGTATTAAAAAACTAGATGGTCGGCGCAGAGGCGCGACTAGCCGTGTATTCTTTATAAAATCAGCTGCAACTTGTGTTTAAACACGTCTTCGTATAAGAATGCTTTAGTCCGAGGTCCGGTAATAAATGGTTACGTCGCAAAAATCTGCACGATTAGCAGAGTATCTGTTTCAGGAAATAGTTGGCGCCAGATTATTCTGGAAACTGGTCACGAGGGCCTTGATATGGTAGTTGCTATTTACTGACTGGATTGTGTCGCTGTTCAGATGATGGTATTTTGAGTTTACGAGTGAAGCTTTTGCTTTATTATGTGCCAGGAAGTGAAGACTCGTCGAAGTTTGCCACGTCTAAGCGGCACACACTTGGAACTTTGGTTTCCGCTTGTTAGACGAGCCACAGGTAGAAGGATGGGTGTGGTGAGTGTGAATGAGTGAGTAAGAGAAGAGGGAGCACGTTTAGTCCTGAAGGCTAGGCAGCAAACATGATTTCTCCCGACCAAGCTCCATCGATTAAAATAACATTTATGCTTATAATTAAATAAATGTGCTCGTTCTTTTTTTGCCTTGCCTAAATCCAAATTGTACAACTTTTTCATGTCTAAACGCTTCTGATAAGGCGAAGGTGTTTCACACCTGCCCCTCCCTTTGTCAGGAACACACGAGACATTTCGGTGCAAGGGTTCACACGGAGCAGACGCCTCTTTTTATCACCATTTATAGTATTAGTTGTGTTTGACTGGGTTAGAATAAGCATGCTCTTTTTGTATTCATGTTCGTTTATATAAGCAGTGACTTGGGGTTGAATGTAGTTTAGTAAAAGTTGTGTGTGTGCGTGCGTGTGCGTGTCCCATGAGTTTCAGGCATATGTCTTAATCATAGACCTGAATAAAGAAAAAGTGAGTATCTCTGGAAAAGTAGAGCCACAGTGTCCTGAAACATTGGCCTCCATGTTTTTGGAGTCTTCGATGTGGAGCAGTAACTCATTTTCCCTGCATGTAATCACGTTTTAAGTATAAAAAACAAAATAGACACAAAGGCCAGTGTTTCCCCTAGGAATTTTTCCTGGGGGGTGCTTATGACACATCTCACCTTTATGTTAATATTGTTTTATTTGATGCACTCCACTTTGAACTGCACCAATCCAGCAACTGCTGCATTTTATTAACTAGTATTAAAGGTGAATACACCAATATTTGCACAAGAATAATTTTTGTTTTAAACTCTCAGTGACACACTTTGCAGGGAGGATTTGGCATTTCATTTTTCTTGGCGTCTGGAAAAGCATCTCCTTCTGCCCCCTTTATTTGACTTTCTGCTCCCTTTATTTTGGTCCAAGATCATTACTGGGCTGGCCCTATTAAACATGTTCTACACCCCTGCTTAGTAGACTTAATGAAGTATTTTTAAGCTAGTATAAAAATGACTGAGACACAAATTTACATATTTAGCATTATTGACAAATATCTTTGATTTAATTTATTTGTTAAGAACATCAAGATGCATTACAGTGAACATTATAATAAAGTACATTTTTCTAGTGCAGAGGAGACAACCCATAGAAGCACTGATTTGATCTCATTTCAGAGAAAAATAGAACAGGTCAGATGCACCTAATAAATAAAATTACTAACATAAACTCAGGAATCTGTTTCTTTGCTTCATTGTTCTGGTGCTGAAAATATCACTAATGCGGATCAAAGGAGATACACATAGGGATGGGCACCGAATTCGGTACTTTTTAAGGTACCGACCGAATTCCATAGTACCGACCGAGCACCGATTCACGTCATTTCAAACGGTGCCTCGTTTCGGTACCCGTCCATCATAACGAGAACTTGCCAAGACAGCTGCGCATGCGCAAGAGCGTTTTGTCGTCGCTCGCTGCGAACCAGTTGTAAACAGAGCAGCATGGTAGAAAGAACGCACGCTAAAGCTTGGGTCCGCTTCACTAAATGTGATGGGTAACTGGGTGATGATGAAACCAGCGACAAAGATCTAAGTGAGACATCCTCATCTTAATCTGCTCTGGTAGGTAAATTTAATTAGCTTGATATTTTAGCTTCCGTTTCGCTAATGGTGCGTTTGCTTTCTCCTCGGAACTCCGAATTCCCGACTAGAAGAACATGAACGCGCTCTAAAGTTTGGCTTCACTTTACTAAATGTGACGGGTGAAGACGAAACCAGTGACAACGATCTAAGTGTGAGGCATCGTTTTAATCTGCTCCAGTAGCTAAATAAACTAAGATAACGTTAGCTTGATATCTTGGCTTCCATTGCTACCATTGTTATCAGCTAATGGTGCGTTCGCTTTCTCCTTGGAAATTCTAACTTCCCGGTAGGAAAAAGGACGGTAAAAGGAATGAAGTTAAACAGTAAATTTAGTTCACAGCAAAGATGTTTGCTTCAGTTTAATTATCAGCTTATAAACTACAAGGACAATGTTAAAATACAAACAGTTGAATGTTATTTATCGTGATATTTATCAAATATTGTTATATATTGAGAAAATATATATTTAATTATAAAAGAAAATTAAAATAATAAACAAAATTATCGAAAATTGGTACCGTTAAGTACCGGTATCGATTCGTAGGTACCGGGAATTGGTACCGGATCGATTCAAATGTCAAAGGTACCCATCCCTAGATACACAGTAGAGATGGGGGTGCGCGAGGTGAAAAGTGTAATGGCTGCGGAGCTCAGAGAAGTCTGTCATATGTCACCATTTGCGTAGCCAGAAACTCATTTGTGGGTGGGCCTAAGAAAAAGTAAGTGGGCACAATAAATGTAATTGAAAACAAGTATATTTTTGCGTGTGTGTCCTCCACATGTGCCCTAGCTTCATAATAACAAGGCGCCAAGCTTCAGCACTGGCCTGCGCACGCCGATATGTTTCGTATTTGATCATTTTTAACGGTGTTGGAGAAATCTGAAGGTGGCGAGTCATTCTGGCAGATTTAAGACCCTGTCTCATGCAGGTGTTCTGACATTGTAAACCTCACACACAGAACATTGTGGATGTAACTAAATAAATCAAGAAATGATTCCCATTCAGGCTATTAACAGCGCGCTGAAGATCTGAAGTTCAGAGTGCGTCTGTCAGAGGTCAGACGCGTTCCAGCGGAACCACGGCTCACGGGTGCACAAGTGAGCACATCTTGGCTGTGCAGAAGTAATTTTACAACATTGGTTTAAATAGCGCGAGACGCGGTGACTTGAGCGGCTCATGTGTTATTTTGTAATTATGTTGTTTATTTGTTTACATTTTTTCCCTTTAGTCTTAAAAATTCCAATATTTGCCCATAACTTCTTATTTTATGTCTGTTTGATGTCATCATTTTAAAAATATTAGATCAGATGATACTCAGTACTCAAGTAGGCTTCTAATCAGATACTTTTTTACCCTTACTTGAGTAATAAACCCTATATCAGGAAAATATCATCCTCGGTTTGTGTCCTTCCAGTGAGCTTTGCAGATGTGGGAAAATGTCATCAGGCAGTAATCATTGTTAAATTCATAATTATTCTCGGAGAGAGACCAACTCTTATCTTCCCCTGGGAGCCCCATAATGCATAGCGTCATTTAAACATGGGGGTGTCCGCGACACGGTTTATATGCAGGTAGCGGCGCTGCAGCTGCTTTATATAGCGACTCGTTGCGTTCTCCCTCAACCCAAATCCTCGGATCACGCATTTTAGCTAAAACGCTAATGTTAGCTTGCCTTGCGTTGACTGTAGAGTTGTGGGTGATGGTCACGCAGATGTGTCATGAGATTTGAAGCGTTGCTGCCTTTCACAGACACTTTTTCTGCACGTGCTGCAAACAGGTTAGCCGTCCGTCTTCTATAAACTCCCTCAGCATTCTTCAAATATCTAAAAGATGCCCGTACTTCCGACTTTGTCTTCTTTGAGGGATAAAAAATGTCCTCCTGAGCGCTGCCGTCTCCTCCTTTGGCCATTATTTCAGCTTTAGCTTCAAGAAAGTTTTGCTTGTAAACAGCAAAGCGCGCATGTACCGCCGGCAACTTCAGCAGATGATACGGTGGCTGGTAAGGGTCACCTCGCCTACACCACAGCCACGGTAAACCCACCAAGATAATATAGTTTTTTTTTTTAAAAACAAGACGGGTATTGTCAACTTTTTTTTTTTTACCGATGTTTATCGCTACACTGGTTACCGTGACAACCCTACCTGATCGGTCTGCTTTGATCTATTTTGAAAACTCCGATCAAAACCAATAGGGGCGCTATCGGCTGATTATGATCAAATGCCGATCCATCGGTGCATCCCTAATATATATATCCATGCCCTGATGTGGGGGCTGGGGGGTGCGTCGACATGGTCGGGACATAGAAAGGGGGTGCGCGGCTAAATAAGTTTTGGAACCACTGCGCTAGGGTGATGTTGACACCAAAACAAAGCGGAGACTCGCCTCTTACATCAGGAAGAATCCGCGCATTTCGAGCTTCATCCGTTCTTTCATAATCCGTTGTTGAATTGTGATCGGCAGAAACTTTTCCGGTTCGTGCCTCACATTTTTTTTACAGCAGCGGCCCAAAACGATCTAACACATGGATTTTCTGCTTCCTGATCACATGACGTGTGACGTACGTGGATGAAGATCGGCTTTAGAGCTGGGATCTTTGTTCTCATGGTGTGGGGGCTCGTTCAGACGCCCACACAGTAAAAAGGAAAAAAAAAGCAAATGACGACTTTTGTTTTCAGTGGCAGCTAATAAGTTAAGGGCTTGGCCTCTAGATGAGCTGAATGTAGTAATGAATAAAAGAGATTTAACCCTTCCTCTTTTTATTGTCCTTTTACAATTTCATCCCCCAAGTGAGCAATCATGAGCAGCACACCTCATATGGAACTGGTGCAAAAGGCGAAGCTGGCCGAGCAGGCTGAGCGCTACGACGACATGGCTGCTGCAATGAAAGCAGTGACCGAGGAGGGTGAGCAGCTGTCCAATGAAGAGCGCAACCTGCTCTCTGTGGCCTACAAAAACGTTGTGGGTGCCCGTCGCTCCTCTTGGCGTGTGGTTTCCAGCATCGAGCAGAAGTCGGAGGGCAGTGAAAGCAAGCAAGCAAGGATCAAAGAATACCGGGAAGTCATCGAGAAGGAGCTGCAAGAGATCTGCAATGATGTTCTGGTGAGAATATGTAATAAGAGAGCTGCTACTTTTATTTGTTTTTATCCACTTGGTATGTTTTTTCGTGTCTTTCGTAAACACCACAAAAGCTCTGAAACAAGTTCAGTGTTTTCTTTTCATGGCTGTTAAAAAGGTAAGCAAGACTTGTTAAGTTTACCATCTGAGTTTAATTATCTGTTTACAAATAAAACGATTTTGAATTCGCTACTGTGCCTCCTCCGTGGACGCTGGGCTTACGAAGCGTCGGTCGGGGGAAACCCTGATACTGAATATTGCATTAATGTTATTGTGTTACAGGATAATGCCAGTACCAGTTAAACTGAGGAGTTAACACACCGTTACTGCAGAGTGGATGAATGACCTACAGTAGTGTCCCGTTTCACATCTGAGGTGTTTAAGTCTGCCACTAAAGAAGCTGTCTGTGGCTTCCACAGTAAAATAGTGTGTGTGACGGGTTTTCCAAGATAGAGAACAGGAGTGATGTGTTCGGTTCCCTTGGTTCTTATTAAGACTCTAGCAGCAGCATTCTGAATAAGCTGCAGCTGCTTCACGGCTTTTTTGGGGGGGGGGGGGGGGGGGGGGGACCAGTTAGGATAGTCCAGCCTGCTGTAGATGAACACATGAATATGTTTCTCCAGGTCTTGTCTGGACATGAGACTTCTGAGTAGTGCTATTTGATGCAGATGATAAAACACTGATCTTGTTAAAGCCTTAATGTGACCAGTGAAGCTCAGGTATGAATCAATTATGACACAAAAAGATTTCTAATCTTTATTCCTCTGGAGCAAAGCTGAGCAGTAACCTCCATCCTAGCCTTCTTATCTCCAAAGGCAATAACTTCAGTCTTGCCTTTGTTTAACTGGAGGAGGTTTGACTGCATCCAGTCATTAAGTTGCTCCAAACACTGATAGTGGGTCTAGAGGACCACGGTCACGAGGTGATAGAGCTAGGTAGATCTGGGTGTCATCTGCATAACTATTTAATTTCATTTGACTTTATTTGTAAAGCCCCTTCCACAACCTTATCGGGCATCCAAGGTGCTGGAAAATACAGCAAGCAACATAAAACCCAATAAAGAAAAAACTATGATAGGTAATGTTGAATTGAGCCTTGGGGGACTTGTTTCTCTCTTTCTTTCTCTCTCTCTCGCTCTCGGTCTCTCTCTCTCATCACATTTAATCGTTTTGACAGAAGAAAATAATATATTGCGATATTGTAACTGCACATGCTTTAAATTAAATTGTAACGACTCATAATAGTATGAAATTTCTTGAGTGTAGTTTTTTTACTTTAATACTGCCATTTCAGCAAGTTTAATATACATCCCATGTGTAGATCCTATTCTTATTTTCTCAGCTTGTGTATTCTCTGCCTGAGGTGACTCAGGGTGGTAATCCTATCATTAGAGAAGATGACCCACCAATGTTCTGCATTGCTGACCTCCACTTCAGCTCAAAGCCTAATGGAGAGTGAAAGAAAGGGAGGGCATGTGGGGCAAGTAGGTTTAGGATATGGCTGAGTTTGTTTCATCCAGCTGAAGCTGTGTGTGTGATTACTCTTGTGCTGGGCGGTACAGCACACGTCTTAAGGCAGCTTTTCCAAACTCTTCAACACACTGAAGGTAACCACATCAGGCCTGGCCTTCTTCCCAGGACACATCCTGCCTTAAGTGTGCATGTCTGTTCAAGCAGAAGATCTGCTCTGAATTGACATGAATCTGGACCTGCAGCTTATTTTATGGATTATTTTTTGGGGTATTATGTTTTAGTGAACACATGGGGGTGGAAATCTTTCCTGAGCTCGCCTGCGCCATAGAGCCCCCTGGATTAGTCTTTGCACCCTTTACATCTGCATACTTATTATGTATGAAATGAACAGTCACACCGAGTGAAAAACCAAACATCAGTTTCACATGGATACAGGTGCATTATTTACATTGTAAGTATTACAGTTCACTGTCTGAAGTACTTTTGCTGATGTCATCAAATAACTTAAGTCCCAGATCAACGGCCATTTTGGAGATACGGTGGTGATTAACAGGGCTTGGTCAAACACAGATCTTTACACCTTAAGTCCCTCAAAGGCTGAGATGCTTACAGGCCAGATGGGGAAAGGCAAGGCAGCTTTATCTGTATAGCACTCTTCATACATTCAATTCAAAGATACTTTATTAATCCCAGAGGAAAATTAGAAAAAATCTAGTGTGCTTTCCAGGAGCAAGAACACAAAACAACCCATTTATTAAATCAAATTCAAAATACACAAAATTAGTTGTAAGAATGAGATAAATAAGGCAAAGTTAAAGGCTGAGCAGTTATAGTGCAGCAAAATAAATTTTGGTAGCCTATAAAAGTGTTTTTCACAAATAGACCTCTTTGAGTCATTTTCATTTCAGATACTGACCAGATGATTCTATTTGTCATCATTTAACTGTTTTAGCAACCAAATCTGTTTTAATTGGCTCCAGAAAGGCCAAGGACCATAATCTCTTTGAATCTTGTTTCCAGGAAAACAAATCGACTTGATGGAAATCACGGAAGTGTCATTTCTGTCATGATGCAGTAAAACAATCTGTGGCCCTAGCACAGGTTTTCTTAGGTCTGCATATTGCTGTAGTGATATTCTCATTTTAGCTGTGCCCTTGCCAGCGGCCCAGTTCTACATTCAGATCCCAGAAGGGTTCTCTGATCTCTAACACCAGCGTTCAGCAAATACAGGCCCTCGTTGGCCCCTTTTTATTTCATGGTGTTTGTGGTGTAAATGATGGGTGGTGCTTAAGCAGTTACAACATGGTAGAAGTTTTGTAGCTGCACTAGAACGACATTGTGGCACAGCTGGTAGCACCCTCACCTTAGCGTGAGAAGGTTGCAGGTTTGAATCCCGGCTGTGGCCTTTTTTCATGAAGTATTGTGTGTTAGATTTTTCTGGGTTGTTCAGGTTTCCTCCCACAGATCAAAAACATGTATGCCAGGTTAAATGGTGTCTATATCGTCTCTAGGTGTGAGTGAGTGTGTGACTGGTTGTGTTTGTCTCTGTCGTAGACTGGCAATTTGTCCAGTGCGTCCTCCGCCTCTTGTTTAATGTCTGCTGGACGTGGCCGCCAGCTTCCCCAAGACCCTACTGAGGATGGAGCAGTTAGGATGCATGGATCCTGCATTGCATTTCTCAGGCGTCACCTATGTGTGTTGGTGCATGGAGATGGATGTAGTTATTTTCTGAGTCTGAAACAGTTACATTCTGACAATAAACTAGAAATTACAAAGATTTCAAGTTGACATGATCTAGACAGGGTTTTCTAACAGAATTACTGCTGCAGCATTGTTCTTTATATTTAAAATGCAGATTTAACCACTAAAATGTTTGCAGAAATAACTAATATTTTTGTTGTCAATAATGGCTTCCCCCTTGCTCGTTTCTAGTTTGGATTCAGGTTAGCAGCATGAGCAGATTATCTAGCGCTGCATGCTTGTACTGTCAAGTGCCAGGCTGAGCTGTGTGAGTGACCTACTTCCTCATCAGGAGTTCAGCAGCACAGCTCCACCCCCACCAGCTTCTGTCCATGCAACCCATCGTCCTTGTCCGTCCCCATCACTGGATTCCTGTATTGGCCATCCTCACTCTCTTGTCTGTTCAGCTCGCCCCTTTCTCCTCCCCTGTGCTCTCATGCCATGTTCAGATAGATTCACTCCCTTCTGTGGTCCCTGAAGCATCTGTGATCTAGCTTATCCACATTGTCACGCTCAAACCCTGAGGCTGCTGCTGGCAGCCAACTTGCCTTTACTCATGTTTAAGTCTGAAGAAGAAGAACAATTTTTTATAGCACCTTTCAAGATAAAAGCCATGAGTCACTCCACAAGAACAAAAAATAAGACATTGTTTAAAAATGAGGGGGGGGGGGGGGGGGGGGGGCAGTTTTAGATTAAAAAAGGTCTTTAAAAACAATCATAGTTTTTTTAACTGCCCTGGTGAGATCGATGACTGTTTCAGCTCAAATGTCAGATGAAAAGTTTTCTGCATATGAACAATTTTGTTTGCAAATATGAAATTGTAATTTGTTTCATTTTTTCCACCACAGGGTCTTCTGGACAAGTATCTCATTCCCAAGGCGTCTCCAGCAGAGAGCAAAGTATTTTATTTGAAAATGAAAGGAGATTACTACCGCTACTTGGCTGAGGTGGCTACAGGAGAAAAAAGGGATGGTAGGTAGCTTTTTAGATGTGCATCACCATGGAACCTGTTCTTTAGGTTACACACATGTTAATCACCCCAATAGTCATTGATGACCTAGTGAGTATGGATCACTAACTGCAGAAAACCTTGTTACAGTTGGCTTTTCACGGCATTTTTCTTTAAAAAAGGACGAATGACACAATCATTCAGTTTTATAAATCTCTTTTTATGCCATTATAATTTATAAGATAATTCAAAAATGTGTGTATATCCACACATGCAATAAAAAATTAATAATAAAGCACAGGTATGCACAGAGAAGGTATAAGCATGAGTTAAACTTTAGAGTATCAGTTCACCTAGCTGCTTGTGTGCAAAGCAGTGACATTTAACTTGGACCTAATTAAGTCTGAAAGTGATCATAAATGTTATTAAAGTAGGTAAAACTGCTGTGATTTTCACATAATCTATATACACACACACACACACTACAGGCCAAACGTTTGGACACACCTTCTCATTCAATGTGTTGCATTTATCTTCATGACCACATCAGGAGATTGTCACTGAAGGCATCAAATCTATGAATGAACACATGAGGGGTTATGTGTTTAACCAAAAAGGTGAAATAACTAAAAACATGTTTTATATTCTATTTTCTTTAAAAAGCCACCCTTTGCTCTGATTACACACTCTTGGTGTTCTCCTGATGAGCTTCAGGAGGAAGTCACCTGAAATGGTTTTCCAACAGTCTTGAAGGAGTTCCCTGAGGTGTTTAGCTCTTGTTGGCCTCTTTGTAAATGGTCATGGTCATGAAAATAAAGAAAACACACTGAGTGAGAAGGTATGCCCAACCTTTTGGCCTGTACTGTATGTGTGTGTGTGTGTATATATATATATATATATATATATATATATATATATATATATATATATATATATATATATATATATATATATATATATATATATATATATATATATATAGAGATATATATCAATCTATATATGATTGATAGATATAAATAGATTGATATATATATAGATATATATAGATATAGATAGATGGATGGATGGATATATATATATATATATATATATATATATATATATATATATATATATATATATATATATATATATAGATTGATAGAGATGGATGGATGGATACAGTACTCCAGTATAAAAGCGACCGCATCAGCAGGGTATCCGAGGGGTCTTGAAAAGTCTTGAATTTGATTAAAGGGAAATTAAGACCCTTAAAAGTCTTTTAAAAGTCTCAAATGAATTTAGTAGTCTTAAATTAGGTTATTGATGTGAATTTAAAATACATTTGTCTCAGATGTTAACTTCAGGATTCAGTTCAAGATCCTGGTTCTGGTCTATAGGGCCTTACATGGACAAGCACCATCATACATTGGTGATCTTCTCAGTCCCTACACCTCCAGCAGGTCCCTGAGGTCCAGTGACCAAATCCTACTGGTTGTGCAGCACCAGGCTAAAGGTCAAAGGTGACAGATCATCTGCTGCTGTGGCCCCCAGACTCTGGACCATCCCCCCCCACACACACACCCAAATCTGAGATCAGTGGACTCAGTGGTCTCCTTTAAACTCACCTGTTCAGACTTTGGTGGGACTTTCATCACCGCCCTCTCCTTGTTCTGCTCTTACTACCTACTCCGCCTTTCCCCACAAGCCACTGGTCTTTCCTATTCATTTTCTCTCTCCCTTTCCTTACATAATTTTTTAATCACAGTTTTTATGTATTTTTTCTCATTTAAACAAATTTTTAATCATTTATAATCTTTTTTTATACTTTGTTTTTATTTTATTTTTTGTGTGTGTGATGCGCCTCGTAATTTTCATCTTCAGAGGCGCTCTATAAAAGATCGTTTTCTTTCTTTCATACTTGCAAAATTGGCACTTTTTGGCAAAAATGGCCGTTTATAGGGAGCCTAAGTCTCCTCCCTTTCCGGTTGGCTTGCGAGTCCCCGGAAGAACGAAATAATGAATGCAAGTCAATGGGGCAATCTGTAAATCTCTAAAATTCAGACATCATATGTGAAGTCCATGGCACATAACAAGCAGGATTGGGAAAATAGCATTTTTAGCTCTATTGACTTGCATTCATTTTTTCGTACTTTAAGGACCCATGGTCCGGAAGTAGATGGGTGTGACTTAAGCCTGGTTTATGCCTCTCCGTCAGCTTCACAAGGGACAGACACACGGATTGACGGAAGCGTTTTGCTCTCATACTTCTCCGTCTCCTGGGGAGTGTTGCAAAGCAGTTGCCCGGCAGGACAGCAGAGGGCGTAGCGCTGTTCTGTGGTATCCTGTCATGTATTGGTCCAAGATCGTATGTTTATATTGTGTTTTTTGTGTATATTAGAGACTTTTAACACGGACATATTTTGTCTCTCATTCTCCCACCGCTTCATGCACTCCCCACCTCTAAACCCACGTTTCCTGTCATCTCCGTCCACAAATAAAACGCTTGCTGCGCATCTTTTCACTCCTCCACTCACGGGAGAATTAAACATTCATATTTTTAGAGTTTTTTTCGCGAGATATTCTTCAAGCTTCTCCGTGTCTGTCACTAGTTTTCCTCGGCTCTCTTTACAATGGCGGCGCTGTAAACAACAGCGGCGTCCTGACCAATCACAAGCTTGCGTAATCCGTCTCGTTCGACGGATGTTTAAAAAAGTGGGCTCGACTCCGTACGTACTTGCGTGCCCTACGCAAGGACGGATAATGGCGTTGCGTGTCTCCGCACTGACGCAGACGGAGAAGCATAAATCAGGCTTTAGGCTCCATACAACGTTCATGTGACTCAAGAGTTTTTGTTTGTAGGAAAGGTGAGTTTTTGATCTGGTTTCAGTCGCTCTTTATGAGAATCAATATCAGAAAAACGAGAGTGTTCATCCTGTTCACAAACCATCTTTGTCAGTGGGTCACAGGTCATCATTTGACCAGTCACGGAGACAGATAGTCAAAAACGTGCTGCGGTAGCCAGTATCGCGGCGCCGCTACTACTGTCGCTTAAACATCTCGCAGCGGTTGGAGCTTAAAGTTTGTAAAATCAAATAAAATCCCCTCCAAGTCCCAGTTTCCTGTCAAGAACTTAATCAGGTTTGTCTCCTTTCAGTTTCAGCCTTCACTGATGTTTCCTGTGGCTTGTGGTCTTTTTGTTTGTTGGGGGGAGTTGGGTTCAAGTGTTGGTCAAAAACAGGTTTTCT
This sequence comes from Nothobranchius furzeri, assembly GCF_043380555.1. Taxonomy (NCBI): domain Eukaryota; kingdom Metazoa; phylum Chordata; class Actinopteri; order Cyprinodontiformes; family Nothobranchiidae; genus Nothobranchius; species Nothobranchius furzeri. The sequence continues at coordinate 49,424,008 of NC_091745.1, forward strand.
AGTAATTAGACAGGTCCAGAGTCTGGATCTGTTTTCAATGAGATGTTATTAGTGGAAAACAAATAGATCTAAAGATCTTCCTGGTACTTTTACTATCATTCTATTGTGGAAGGTCAGCACAAATATTCAATGAAAACTTTAAAAAGCTGCTTAAACCTTCATTTTCTTATGGTGTCCTGTCTATATATAAAATCTGTTGACGGTTTAAAATAATTTAAGGTCTTCAGAGCCACACTAGAAGGTCCAAAGAGCCTTGGGTAAGCTGTGGTCACTGGTAGCCTGGCCTGCCAGACTCGTCCTGTTTAAATCTGCCCCGAGAATGAGTCTGGTAACTCACAGGCAGAGAGGCACTTGAGGGGCTGGACTAGGCAGCTCAAAAATGACCAATCACGGTATCCACGGGTTCTTAAAAAGTCTTAAATTTGCTTTTCCAAATTTAAGGCCTTAAAAATCCTTAAAAATTACAAATAATCCTTAAATACAGTTTCCAAAGGTCTTAAATTACCAAAGACCCAATAAACAAGATTCTTTCATTTCTATAAAATTTTCATGAATTTCTAGCATTTTTTCTGTTCAGCATTTTTTGTGTACGATATAAGCGGAACCGTACACGTTCAGTTGGTTGTGAAAGGGGCCTATTTTTAGATGAGCTGGTTAAGCTAGTTGGAGCTTCTACCATGGGGAAGGGCAAGTTTAATGGTAACTGGATGGCTAATCCCACGTCCGCGATGTGGTTAGCACCGGTTCCAGGCAATAGCTGGAAATTATAGCTTAAAATAAATTTAAAAAATGGCTTAAATTTGGTCAAAGTGGCCTTAAAAAAGGTATTAAAAAGTCTTAAATTTGGCTCCCTTAAACCTGCAGATACCCTGCAATCAGAAAAAAGGCTGAAATCCCGACTGTACTGCACGATGCGGTAGATTTCTAGTTGTAGTAAAAAAATTGCGTCTGGCAATGGCGCAAACATCTTTTATTTTGTTAGAAGAAATGCTTTTAGCGCTTCTACTTGTGATTTTAAAGACATTTGAGTCATTTAGAACAGAGGAAAGTCGCAGCAAACTCCGCCGCTGTCTTCGTTGTTTATGAGAAACTGAGCGCCCCCGTGTGTGACATCTGCGACGCTGTAGTTTTTTTTAGCTGTAGTAAAAATGACGTCTGGCAACAGCGCAAACATTTTTGTTTTGAAGAAATGCTTTTAGTGCTTCTACTTGTTGTGGTTTTAAAGACGTTCAAATCATTTAGAACAAAGGAAAGAGCCGCAGCGAACTCCACTTCAGTCACCATGTTTATGACAAACTCGGCGTTGTGGTGTGTGACGTACGCTACTCAGCCCTGATTGTCTCGGTTAGAATTCTCACGGGGTGGGGTTATTTGAATAGGAGAGTTCCCAGACTCTTTCTCTGTGCAGAATTAAACAGAGGAGGGGTCTGGCAGGCCAGGCTAGGTCACTGGAGAGGGACTGGGAAACGGTATTAAAGCTTTTGCTGTTTGCTTGTTCAAGCTGAATCAGATAGAACATGAATTATATAATAATAATTTTATGTATATTTAACAGTGATGTTGGAGATAAAAGGCAGAATGGATAAAGTAAAAACATTTTTTTATCTCGTTGCTTTGAAACGTCCCACAGTGGGTGAGTTGGGTTCTGGTCATCCTACTAAAGAAAATGATTACAGTCATTTGGAATATTTTCACATTAGTCTCCTAATAATAATTAATTTTTAAATGATGATCCCTAATCAGTCAGTTTGATGTATTTTTTAGCTCTCTTGAACAGTATGACTGGTAGACAATTGCTTGCATTTTGCAAAAAAAATCACAATAAATAATTATTCTTAATAAAATAAAGGCATGTAAATGTCAGCGGTCACCACAAAGCCCACTGTAGTGTAGATGCAAATCTGCAGCACGCAGGAACCTTTCATTTTAGTTGTCACACGTTTCACAGCTTACGAGTTTGCAGGTATGAAAAATTGATGCATGGAAACTACTTTTATTTTTTGTTCTTCTATGCCAGCTGTTTGTGTTTTTCTACCACGTGGCTTTACTTATTATTGCTACAGCCTTGCTGTCCCAGATGTGATGCAACCCGACAGTTGAAGAGGTGGAAAACGAAGCCATGCAGCATTTAAAAATAGTATACGAGTGTTCAATAGTTGGGTTAGCTGATTGCAGTAAAGTCTTAATCTTGTTTTTGGGGGGCTTAAAGTCTTAAAAGTCTTGCATTTAGTTTTGAGATCCCTGCATATACCCTGTATAAGTAAATGGAGTACACATATGTTAAGATAAAATAAGAACAAGTTAAAATCGTGAATCAAGTAAAAATGCCTAAAACGAACAGAGTGATCAATCATTTACGGCATCAGTGAAAAGATACGTTTTCAGCTTTACAAACTTCCTCCGAGCATGCTTCTCTGTGGCAGAGCGCATCAATAAGAGTTGGCGTTTGTTTATCTTTCTGAAAACATCCTTTTTAAGGTTTTTCTGGTCTTACTTTGCTTTTCCCCTTATAGACATTATTAAGGATTCAGAGAAGGCTTACAAAGATGCCTTTGAAATCAGCAAAGAAGAAATGCAGCCTACGCATCCAATCCGCCTTGGTCTTGCTCTTAATTTCTCTGTGTTCTACTACGAGATCCTCAATTCACCTGAAGAAGCCTGCAAGCTGGCCAAACAGGTAATTGTTGTAACTGTGCAAACTACTAATCAACGTGTAGATTCAACTACAGCTGGGATGGTGGGTTATTTCTTCAGCCCGTTGGGCTGGTCTAGAAGGCAAATGTCTACAGCACTGACTCGTAACTAACACTGTAGCCTTCCAGGCTTTAACATGTGTTTGAATCCTTCAGGCCTTTGATGATGCCATTGCTGAACTCGACACGCTGAGTGAAGAATCGTACAAAGACAGTACACTAATCATGCAGCTATTAAGAGACAACCTGACTGTAAGTTTCATTTCACTGATCAGAAACATCAGATGTTCAGATAATAGATCAGAGTATCAGAACCGGGGGGTTGTGTTCGCCAAATGTTTTCCGTATTGGACTGTTGTTGTTGAACAGTGACTCAGGGTGTCTGTGGGGTCTTTAAGTCTGAACTTTAATTTTCAGATGCCTACATATACCCTGTGACTGTAGAATCTGAAGGTTGTCGGTCATTTTGACAGATTGCAGTTCACACCCGACGCGTGCAGGAAAACATTAGACTGTACGTCGTGACACCTGCGCGAGCGTGTCATCATTTATTGGACTTATGATTGGAGGTAGAAAAAATAACGCGCAACTCAACATCAGAGGTGACAAAATCAGAAGATTTACATCTGAGGATTTTCTCACACTGTAACATCGTTCTCAGCGAATGCTGCTGAGCACAGGTACCACCGGTCCCGCTGACCACTGCCAGCAGGCAGGGTGGGCTAGGTGTCTTGCCCAAGGACACGGCAGCATTCTGAGAAGAAGGAAGTTGAAGAAGAAGCTGCACTCGTACCACAGCTGGCGAAATCTTAAGACGAGCATTTCATTCTAGCGTTGATATATTACTGGGGTACTCTGGTCAGGTTGTTCGGACTAAATATTTCTAAGTGAATGCAAATTTAAAGGTAATGAATATTTAAAACAAAAGTGACGGAGAAAAACGATCACGACCTTTTGTTTTTACCCTGTTGGTTAAAATGGTGATGTTTTAAATGTGATGCTGTTTAAAACCCAAAGACAAGAAAAGTGATGAAAATGTTGTTGAAACAGAACAGTTAATGTTACGCCGCTAAAACCAGGACTTGTTTGGCCATTTTTGTTCCAAAATGATGATTGGCTGTTTCAGATCATGACTTGGGAGGCATTAGAATAAAATTGTTGCACTGAGATATGGAGACAAGATTTGGTTAGGGAAGATGAGCTTCTTCGTGAGGTGAATGGTGACCAAACTCCTCATTCTTCTTTTTCTTTGATCTGTCTTCAGCTCTGGACTTCTGATAACCAGGCTGAGGGAGAGGAAGCAGAGGAGCCCAAAGATTAAGCCACCTTCCTAATGCCATCCCTGTCTGCCTGCCATCGTCTAGGATCTACATCTTGATCATCCACACTTTGACCATCTCATTGTTGTCATCAAACTCTCGCCATTGTTTTTAGGTTTCTACTCATCTCACTACTTTTGGTTGGCGGTCTGTTCTCTTGTAACTGTGGGTAAAATGGGATGGGCAGCGAGGGGGAGTATTGACAGTATGATGGAAGGGTTCGTGTATGTTTGGGGGATGATGGTGAACTGTTTTTTCTGACTCTGGGTCTTCTAAAGTGTGGGAGCACGCGTTCTGAAATTATGAGACATGCAGCACCTGAAGTTTAAACAAACAGAAAAGATTGGATCCTCCGGTTAAAATGTAATTGTGAGTAAGACACCACATCAGATTGGACCGCAGCTATCACTCCATACTAAACATAAGGAATTACAGCAGAGGTGAACATGTTGATGAGGCGTGCTGGAGATGGAGGGCAACATTTTATACCGGTTACATTCCATTTACCGTTAGATGTTAAATTTTCTACTTTTTTTTTTTTTAAATAATTTCTGGGGGGCTGCTTTTTTATGCATATCTATTTCTAGGTTTAGAAAAACTGAACAAGAACACAAGCTTGTATTGTTTTGTATGAGCACCGCAGTAAGAAAAAACCCACCCATTTTTCTATTACTACTGCTTTTTCAAATTTAGTTTTTCTTTCGGTCGAAATTGTTGGTAAGGGGTAGTTTGTGGAGGACTAAGGAAGGCTGTTGGGCTTTGTTAGCTTTGTCTTTGACCTTGTCATACTGAACACTTAAGCTTAACTGTTATTTGGGGAAAATGTGTAATTTCATGTAAGTGGAATAAAATGTTTAAAAGATTTAATTTGTCATTTTTAAGTGGTAAACTACTACTCTCAAGTGCAAACGCCAGGTCTAGTCACTGGAATAATGGATAGTCTGTTTAAGTCTTGCATAAGGACCCTTTACAAGCCCACACATCACAGACCCAACTAGCCCTCCACAGGTTCATCATTTATTCAGACAGGTCAGAATTGTTATAGATGGGCGGATTTGATTTCCAGTGCAAATACTCGTGTACACTTGCTAGACTTTATTCTGGAGTAGTAAGAAAATGCACTGCCAAGTACAATAAACTATTAAACTGATCACTTGGTCTGTTGCAATACTACCAATCTACTGTAATCATCTGTTACCAGAATTCCTTCATCTGTGAGGTCTTAAAGGTCCATTTATATAGCCAGAGACATGTAGGGTGTATGAGGCTTGATGTAATGCCCTGATTGATCCACACTGGTGCCTGTGTGTTAGAAGAGTGGGATAAATAGGTCACTGAGGTCAAACAGGTTGGCTGACATCACCTCTGGAGACAACACTTCCATCCCGGACAGACCCTGATGTCTGTCATGGGTTTTTTCTTCCACACATGAATAAGAATGAGTGATGGAAAATAGATTTCTAAAGAAAATGAGCAATAAAGCCATCACAGCTCTGAGTTTGAGCACAGGTCAATGTCAAGCATGTAAGCCTGTCCAGCTCGTTTAATTTTAACCAGTGTTAGGCCTGTAAAGAGTAATCCTGACCTATCTGGGCAAGCCAGACTAAATAAATTATTTAAAACTTAGCAATGCAAGAATGGACTAGTTCAGTAGACTAGGCTACCCCTGACCCATTTTGACAGTAAATGTAAAATATCGCGAGATTTGAGAGGTGAAGTCGTGATGGTGAATGCACCACTGCTCTGACGTTCTTCCTTTCAGTCTTGTAATCCGTCTGCGTAGGGTGTGCTCCGGAGCTAGTCTCGGGACACTTTTTATTATTATGAAACAAACCTAAAGCTAGAGAGCACACGCAGACATATTTTTATAAGAAAAATAAGAATCGGTGAAGCAGGATTTGATTTGCCAACCCCAAAACGCGAAAAAGACGCTACCTTCAAAAAGAACGAGCATCGGAACGTCGCTAGTAGGCTACGTAGCTAGCATCATTGTTGAAAGCGTTCAAAATTAATGTTAGCTGGTAACGTTCGTCCTCACTGTCTTTAGGATTGTGTTTCTTATGCTGTATTAAGATTATCTGTTATCCTTAATCTGCCGGTACTTAAGGCCTTTTAGTCATTTAAAGCGCTGAAATTCCGAAGCCTTTAGGTGAGCCATATCGGGTAGGCCACGCGTCGACATTTTGCTTATCAGGCTGAGCAGCACACGTTGTTGGCTGGTAAATTGTGTCTGCCCTAATTTGTGTTGAAACAATAGAGAAACAGCCCATCGTTATTTAAGTTATTCGCCTCTATAAAACCGAGTCCAGTTGTTTTCCACTAGACGAGTCAGCGGTCGCAGACATGAATCCCAGCGCGCCCAGCTACCCAATGGCCTCCCTGTACGTGGGAGACCTGCATCCAGATGTTACCGAGGCCATGCTTTACGAGAAATTCAGCCCGGCCGGACCCATCCTCTCCATTAGGGTGTGCAGAGACATGATCACCCGCCGGTCTCTTGGCTATGCATATGTTAACTTCCAACAACCAGCTGATGGTACGTAACCCTAGTGCAACGTGACAGACTAGTTTAGAGGAGACGGGCTTTTACCATTGTTGTATAATAGAATACCATTTATTTTCCTTTAAGCTCACAGGTGTATTTAGCGTGCACCTCGTGACACCCAGTGTTTGGGAAGATGCTACAATTGTTGCAGATGCAAACTAAACCGATAAATATCTTCCAGCTGAGCGAGCCTTGGACACCATGAACTTTGATGTGATCAAGGGAAGGCCTCTCCGCATCATGTGGTCCCAGCGTGACCCCTCCTTGAGAAAGAGTGGAGTGGGAAACATCTTCATCAAGAACCTCGACAAGTCTATTGATAATAAGGCCCTCTATGACACCTTTTCTGCTTTTGGAAACATCCTTTCCTGCAAGGTAACTATGCAGTTAAGTGTGTGTGTGTGTGTGTGCGCGTGCAAACAACTACTCTGCATGGGTGAAGGTTAGATTACAGCAGGGATGTGTTAACCACGCATGGTGTTTGGGAATGTTTTAACCCCCTTAAATCTTCCCTGTTCAAGGTGGTTTGTGATGAAAATGGCTCTAAGGGCTACGGCTTTGTGCACTTTGAGACCCACGAGGCAGCTGAGCGTGCCATTGAAAAAATGAACGGCATGTTGCTCAATGACAGAAAAGTGTAAGTGCTATTGCTGTTACACTTTAACTACGTTTTATTAATCTGGACCTTTCAGATGTAATCATTTTGAATTTGAGTGCATCTTGTTGAGTACATCTAACAATCAGAGTCGGTGCGCTTACTTTTCAAAATGATGACCCACTTTTTAGAAGGTGCCAATATGTCAAAGGCCTTAAACGATTAGACTTTATAACTGTTAAAATGTATTTTTAATAAGAATTAATACAAATATTAACTGACCTTTTTCCACGTGTCAACATTGTTTGCTTGCATGATACTGAAGTGACTAAGATGTAATCTAGTTAAAGTTTGTACAGAAAACCATCAGTTACTGTGTATTTGAAAGCATCATTGTTTTATAACAGCTTTGTGGGACGCTTCAAGTCACGTAAAGAGAGGGAGGCTGAGCTCGGGGCACGTGCCAGGGAGTTCACCAACGTTTACATCAAGAACTTTGGCGAGGACATGGATGATGAGAAGCTCAAAGAGTTGTTTGGCAAATATGGTAAGACACCAGCATTTCAGAGGCATAAGTTGCCAGGTAACAAAGTGTGATCCGGTTTGTAAAATGTGTCGATTACACTTTCTGTTTTGTAGGACCTGCTCTAAGTGTGCGTGTAATGACGGATGAGGGCGGCAAATCCAAGGGGTTTGGCTTCGTTAGTTTCGAGAGACATGAAGATGCACAGAAGGTTTAACAAAGTTTCATGTGCTTTGTAAGGTGCATCTTTTTTCTTTAAATAAATGCTTTTCTTGATTTTTTTTTTTTTTTTTTTTTTTTTTTTTTTTTTTTTTTTTGCATTAGGCAGTGGATGACATGAATGGCAAAGAACTGAATGGCAGACAAGTGTATGTGGGCCGGGCACAGAAGAAAGGGGAGCGTCAGAATGAACTCAAACGCAAGTTTGAGCAGATGAAACAGGATCGCATGACCAGATATCAGGTTTGTTGGGGGGGTTACTTTTCTCATGCACACAATGGAAGGTCCTCATGGGTTTTTATATGTTTGGTTTTATATTTTCTACTCATGAGTTCATTAGTGTGATAACCTAAACCTCTAGCTCACTTTATTTTTCATGATACCAAATTCTTTATTCAGAATTTTCACACAAAGCTGAATATTTTATCTTATTTTTTGTTTTTGACTTTTATTTTTGTCATTTTCGTCACACCAGGGTGTCAATCTGTATGTGAAAAACTTGGATGACGGCCTGGATGATGAGCGTCTGCGCAAAGAGTTCTCTCCATTTGGAACCATCACAAGTGCAAAGGTAAAGGCACTTCACTGTTCTGGAATTAAAGGGAGTGGTTTCATAAACACGTTTTCAGTGGTCTCTAGAAGGAATGAATACCCAGGGCACAAAACCCCGGACTCAGCAAGGCCAAGTCTGACATCACAGCTGAGCTTTAGACTGCAGGTTTTATGGTCTTATATCCTGATGGCTGGACATCTCGCCTCAGTTTGGATAACAGCAACACGACCCTTGCAACGTGAATGATACACTATAGTGTAAAGCGCTTTGGAGTCCTTACTCTGAGAGGCGCTATACAAGTGCGGATCATTTATCATGTCTTTATCTCTACAAATAACACAAGCCTGGAGGAGTTCTGCCATAAGGTGAAGTAGCTAACGCTAATGGTTTGCTTCGTTTCCTGGACGCTAAACCAACAACAGCCTTCCCCGTCACTAGGCCGTAGGTCTGTCAGGTTTTTCTAACCCCGGTTTAATGCTGAAAGCATCAGCGGCGCGGGACGGCGCTGTTTCACATAGAATCCATTAGTCTGTTTCAAACGAGCGGTGCAACAATTTCCAGGTGCGTCCCAGAAGCAGCAAGCCGCTACAGATAGGATCGGGTTTTATTTTTGCTGCGAGCCGCTTCTGGGGCACGTCAATTTCCGCAGTTAACATTGGGCCAGACAGGACATCGCACACTGTTTCAGTGTAAAATCTCCAGTAATTTTCGAAATAAAAGAACTGCAGCAAGGCTATTTCATATGTATCAAGCTTATGTGTGACCCATTGGTTAATTTACCCACAGCATCGTTCCAGAAGTGCAGTGATGTGTTTTTATGGCTTTAATCCTGGCAGTGGAGAGGAGCAACATCTTATGACATCAAACAGCGATACCAAACGTGATTTCCTTCTTGTTGGTTTAATGACGGATTGCACAAACAAGCCATGACCTGAAGTCTCGAGGGATCGTGTGATCTTGCGAGTCCAACGAAGAGCACAGCGAGGACGCCGTACCGCTGCCAAGACTCCCGGTGTGAAAAGGACTTTGAAGTTCGCGGGTAAATCGTTCTGCTGCCGTTTTGCACCGCCAACGCTTCCAGCGTGAAACCGGCGTGATCCTACGCAAGAGGGTGGGTAGGGTTTCGAAAAAAAACTTCTGAATGTAGCAGGGTGACCTCTTAAACCTGCTATCAGTTAGTAAGCCGATCATCAGCAGAGGCTGCTGCAGATATTAAGAGCCTGACTTCCTGTTTTCTCGTGCCGACGGTGCAGCTGCCTGCCATCCACTGGTAATTGGCCGTAAATGAACCTGTTACCTGTGGGCGTGTCATCCCTGCCTGCTGTTGGAAAAAACTAATGAATGAAGTTCTCTGAGGGCTGATGACGATTCAATTTATCTTTAAAATGATCTCGTTAATTCAGAAAAACAGCATTTTATTTTTTGTGGCTGAATGCATTACGCTTCCTTACACCTTTACAGGTCTGAAACTAGTATCTTCTGTTTCAGGTGATGATGGAGGGTGGCCGCAGCAAAGGCTTTGGCTTTGTGTGCTTCTCTTCACCGGAGGAGGCTACGAAAGCAGTGACAGAAATGAATGGACGTATTGTGGCTACAAAGCCTCTGTATGTAGCCCTGGCTCAGAGAAAGGAGGAGCGTCAGGCCCACCTAACCAACCAGTACATGCAGAGGATGGCCACAGTTCGTGCCGTTCCCAACCCTGTCCTCAACCCCTACCAGCCCGCTCCTCCTTCAGGCTACTTCATGGCTGCTATACCACAGGTGAGCTCCACCCAGCAGAGAGTGCTGATGACACTCCTTCTCGTGGCAGTGACAGACGCGCTCTAGTGCTGATGTTTCACTGATGAATCTGGGCTTTTCTGTTCTCAGGCTCAGAACCGTCCTGCGTATTACTCTGCCAATCAGTTGGCTCAGCTCCGCCCCAGTCCCCGTTGGGCCACTCAGGGGGTGCGTCCTCAGCGTAAGTACCTTCCATGTCTCGCTGTGGTCCTGTTCAGAACAGGAAGGTTATTAATAACTTTTTAAAAATGTTTTTAGACTTCCAGAACATGCCAAATGCTATGCGTCCATCAGCACCCAGGCCCCAGACTTTCAACACCATCCGGGCTACCACAACCACCAACACCCAGGTCCCACGGATGATTGCTTCCCAGCGCATGCGTAAGTCCAGCGTACCTGAACATCTAGCCACTTTTTGTACCCAGTTTTACGTTCTTGTAGTTTTGATTAAGCATGTTTTCCTTGATTCTGCAGCGAATCAAGCGCTCAGCCAGCGCCCGGCTGGTGCTGCAGCCGCCGCCGCCCCGGTGCGTGCCATGCCTCAGTACAAGTACGCTCCTGGTGTGCGCAATCCTCAACAGCATATGGCATCCCAGCCACAGGTCACCATGCAGCAAGTAAGGATGCCTTTGACTTTTCCATGGAAGGCGCCACACTCTAATCTGTTTTCATTTATTACCATAATTGCTGGTGCTTCAAATAGGTTACAGTAATCACATTACTGTGGTAATGATTTCATTAGCTGACTGATATTTGTCCTAAATCCTTCTTCCCTTAGCCGGCAGTTCATGTCCAAGGCCAGGAGCCCCTGACTGCCTCCATGCTGGCTGCTGCACCTCCTCAGGAACAGAAGCAGATGCTGGGTTAGTAAATCCTCAGCTCACGTTCACCAACGGCAGAAATGGACCAGCGTTTTCATTGGTCATTGTCAATCATGCTGACCAGTTGTGTGTATTTTCTCAAAGCGGTTAATTGGTTTCTGATTTCTGCCTTCTTCAGGTGAGCGTCTGTTCCCCCTGATCCAGAACATGCATCCCAGCCTGGCAGGAAAGATCACTGGTATGCTCCTGGAGATCGATAACTCAGAGTTGCTTCACATGCTTGAGTCACCCGAGTCCCTGCGCTCCAAGGTTAGTCCGCTCGGTTGTGTAGAAAAGGTGGTTACAGTGGGCTGATGAGTGTTTTGCAGAAGGTTAAATGTTTTGTATGCAGTGGTTTGAAGGAAGTGTGTTTTTTAGGTGGATGAGGCTGTTGCTGTGCTCCAGGCCCACCAGGCCAAAGAGGCTGCTCAGAAGTCTACCACCCCTGCTGGTGTTCCCAGCGTCTAAGGTCTGCATGCTGGAGAACTGGCTGTGTACAACAACATTATCATCACTGTGCTGTTAACATTCGTGTTCTGTATATGCTTATTTTCCAGATTGAGCATTTTGAAACCTGCTTCACCGATGGAAAAAGAAAAAAAAACAAACATCGAAAAACCCAAAACTCTGAAAACATCGTAAAATGATAAATTATTTCTTAAAAAAAGCCAAACGATTGACTCCGCCAGGTCTAGGGATGGTTTGACTAGACCTTGATCATAAATAAAAAAAATTTGTTTAAAAAAAAGCAAAATATAGAAAATTGAAAATGATAAATTTGAATGCATTCCTCTGTTTTATGTCATTTTATTGTGTCAGTGCTCAGAGCATCAGTCATGTTCAGGTAAACTATTGCTGAGCATGTTGAAGGGTGATCTTTGAACTACTGGCTGAAATAAATTCATTCCAAAATACATCAGTTTCTTTATTTGGTGCTAAAATGTTGATGGCACTAGGAACACTGATAAGTAATGTGAAGAACATCTTAAGCATTTTAAAGAAGACTTGGTGATTGCAACGCTACAGTCCTCCACCAGGTGTCCTCCGTTAAGATACTAGGTACACTAGTTTATACTAAGCAGGATTTTGGTTAGTGTCTATCCAGTTAGGCTCAGTCCTTAAAACTTACACCATGTAAAGGTGTTTGAAAAGAGCAGAAGGCCTTCTCCAAGTCAGGGATGAGGTCGGTGCTGCATTTGTAGTGATGCAGGGCGTTGTACTGGTCTGTCGTGGAGACCAGAGACCTAAAGGAGATCTCGGAACAAGTTGGAAGGACTACGTCTGCTGGCTAGTGAACACCTTAGGATTCCCCCAGGTGGCTGGGGAGAGGGAAGTCTGGGCCGCTGGATGAATAAGTGGATGAAAGGTGTTGCCGTCATAACGACTGCTACAGGTAAGCAGTATTTAAAAGCAGAACATTTTGATTTGAGTGCACATCCAAGTTGTAAAGAGCAAGATTGTTTCTCAACTGATGTCTTAAGAATCAGGCTGATGTAGACCTCTGCATCTAATCAATCTGGGAGATTGGACCATCAAAACATTAACAGCAGTTAAAAAACTGGGTCTCACCATTTCAGCTTAAACAGATCTAACCCGCCAACCAGAGGATTACAAAGTTATGATTCATGATCATGGGGTATTTGATTCCAGTCACTTGAATATTTCCTGTATTATTTTATGATTAAACAAACCCATCTGCCACTGCCTGTTGGGAACAGATTTTTTATAGCAGTAAGAGAGCAGTGTGTTTTTATGAATTTAAGTGTTTCTACTTAGACCAACATGTTAACATACTGCTGCACGTCAGGGCTTCTCATGACACAATCACTGGCTTTGCATCAATCCTCACTTAAGGGGACAGTAATATACCCTATAGGTCAGGCTGCAGGGTTCAGGTTCAAAGAGCTGGGTGTCATCTGCAAAACAATGGAACTGGATGTCAAATTTGCAGAAGATATTACAGAGAGGGAGATGGTATATTATGAAGAAGAGGGGACCCAGGACAGTGCCCTGGGGTACACTAGAGATTACTGCGGAGAAATGTGGTGAAAAAGATTTTACCGGATTACTGAGTGTGGCCAGTAAGATATAAGATTGAAACCAAATAGTCTCCTACACCTACCTCCTGCAGTCGCTTCTGATAGAAAACAGACGGTGAAACTCTAGGATTATTAGAAAAGCCTGACAGATCTACGTCACACTGTCACTTATCATTCATGGACTCGCCCATCTGGACTCAGGAGAAGACTGTTGTTGGTTTAGCATCCAGGGGCCTCATTCATCAAACGTTCGTAGAAATATTCCTAAATTCGTTCCTATGAATGGAATTTAGAACGTTCGTATGAACAGTTGCAATTCTGATTTATGAAACATGCGGTGGCCTCCCGTACGCACGTTCCTCTGCACCTGTATGATGATAAATCCCACCTGTGCTACCCATACTCGTGTCCGTTCTCAGTTATTTACATACAGAAACACCCTCAATTAACCATATTTGGTCACGCCACATCCTCAGCTCGTGAGGGGATTCCTGCGTTCTAAATGATATTTTCTTCTTCTACCGGTTCTACCCAGAATAGAGACCGAGACATTGGCTGAAAATCACCAAACAAGTAGCAGAGCTTATAGCTGTTGGGACAAAGGAGAGGCTCCTGTCAGAAACGAATACTTTCATGTGTTAAATCGTAGCGTAACTGGTTGTTTTCTACATTTTACACTAAAGGAGTCGTTCTGGGTGTTTGTTTTATTTGGAAATGTCTTCTTCTGAGCTGTCATTCAGTCTGGTTACCTTGGCAACGCGTGTGGGGGAGCAGAGGAGGTTCTTGTAGTTGTAAAATAGAAAATGAACTGGAATCGGATTTGTGAGGTTAGTCTGTCTCCACAAAGCTCCCAAATCCCAGCGTAGCTCCAGAAGGATCTCCTGTCGGGGGGCGCTCATGGAAACGCGTTTACTCCAGACAGCAGCTCTGTTAAATCCTTTATAATAATATAGAAACGCACCTCAAGCAAAATCACGAGGTGTTTCACAAAGACGAAAATATATTATCTGATTTCATTTAAAATAATTAAAAACATAATAAAAACGGGAATAGAAAAAATGTGATTACAAAAACACGACAACCATTCCACAAAGTCAGATTCCTGTTATTTAGCACCAGTTATGTGACTCAGCTGTTTTTCCACCTAAATAATTATTTAATGGGTAAAATAATGAGTGGATGAGGAACATGTGTGGATGGCTGAGACCTTCGGTGTTGCGGTTCCCTGTGTTCTAGATGCTGTTCCTACGCAAGTTTTCTGATGTTTAGAAACATTTCCACCACAGGTACAAAATGATGAACGCCACACAATGTGTGGTTCGTACACATGCACACATCTGTTCGTAAGTACGGTTGATACATGAGGCCCTTGGAAACAGCAGAGAATGTCTGGGCTAGTAGAAGCTAACCGTTAGCATTAGCAACTCCACCACACAGCAGAACTCCTCCAGGCTTGTGTTATTTGTGGAGATAAAACATCAGTGTTGCAAAGCAACAGTCGGCGGTAGAGTCGTGTTGATGTTAGCCAATCAGAGGAGAGATGTCCACATATCAGGAAGTAAGACTCCAGAATCAGATCCTAGTCTGAAGCTCAGCTGTGATGTGGGTTAGCTACAAGAAATGGCGTCCCCTCCCCCTCGATAATGACTTACGAAGCATTCATTCCTACTAGAGACCACTGCAAATGTATTGAAGATATAGTTATGTTGACCTTTAAATAGTGGTAATTTCCAGCTGTGCAATCACACCTGCTCTTTTTTTACTTCCTCTTGTGTCACTTTGAATGATGATGAACTCACTGGATCATCTCCAACAGGTGTGTGTCTCTGTATTACAATCTGGTGCAAAAGTTCCTTCATGCCAATAATCCAACCCAAAAGGTGAAACTAATCTATGAGACTAATTCGATGCAAAGCCAGATGTTTCAGTCTTTATTTCTTGTAGATCTATGATGGGTTCTGATAACTGCCTTATTGGTAGTTATTTTTAATAACTGGTCTGTTTAGAATTGTTATTGTTCTAGCTTTTTCTTTTATCTATTTATTTTTTCCCCATAAATACATTTGATTGTGTGTACTGGATATATGTACATTATCATGATTACTACATATGCCCATATAGCTAAATACCATTGGTGAGCCACAGCTTAGCAGGACTTCTTTTCTCTCTTTTGTTTGTATTGTGATTATTTCATAATTATGTAAACAACTCTGCAGTCTTGTTTATTTTTGGTTGTATGATCTGAGGACCCACTTGAAAATGAGATGCCACATCTCAAGCGTAAAATATAAGTTAAATAAATAAATTTGCTATAACTGTGATGATTATGGCTTACAAATCAATCAAATCAAAGATACTTTATTAATCCCAGAGGGAAATTAGAGTTTCAGTACACACAATTCAGAGATCAGACATACATGGGCAAGACACTTGACAAGAATTGGTGACTGTGGTCATTCGCAACCCTGAGTCACGCTACCTTAATAGAGATAAGAGGGGTTACATGAGGACTGGTTCAGGTGGAGGGAAATAAAGGCACTTCAGAGTTACCGTCCACCAGGAGAGCAGCTTTGCTCTGCAAAAAAAAAACACCTCAGACAGAGATGCAACAGACTTCAGACAACACAACTTAAGTGTCCACTAGGTGGGGTGGTGGGTTGGTACTATCCCCACTTCAGTTCCTGCAGCCACGATAAGCAGCGCATGTCACCTCAGTGTGGATAGGGGGAGGAGCATTGAGGGTTGGAGGGTTGCAGTGACCCTGGAACGTTTGGCCTTCCCGCAGTCTCGCCCAGGCTGGGAAAGGAAACAGACTTGAGTTGCCATAGCGACGGCACATTCCACATATCTTCTGAGGGGGGAGTTTTCGTTGGAGCCTTGCAGGCTCAAGGACGCCAGATTCCAATTAGAAATTGTTTTGGGGCCAGACAGAGATAATTTCCTCTCTGTCTTACAGTTCCTTGGTCCTCAACCTCTCAAAATTCCAATAATGGACATTAAAATATCCCAATCCGTGCTGATTCATCCACTCTCCTGAATGGCATCCATCTTTTGTGCCAATGAATGAATCTCGACCACAGTTCCAAGCTTACAATTCATCTTGACAATTATGTGAGTCTGTGAATTCACAGTGCGGTGCAAACCATCTCTGAGGTCCGGGATCAGGTCAATATTCCTCGACAGCTCGTTAATTTTCCGGTAAGCCAGGCAGCCTCCAAGGCCAATGAGCAGGAAACCTGACACCAACGCCACGAATATCCACACGTCTTCAGAGTCTTCTACAGAAAGCTGAGATA
Source organism: Nothobranchius furzeri (assembly GCF_043380555.1). NCBI lineage: Eukaryota > Metazoa > Chordata > Actinopteri > Cyprinodontiformes > Nothobranchiidae > Nothobranchius > Nothobranchius furzeri. The sequence continues at coordinate 49,440,429 of NC_091745.1, forward strand.
AACAAATCAAGTTCCACTGTTTCCAGGAGTCCATGATGTGTCCAACTGGGTCTGTCCCAGCGGGGCATCCGAGAGCCCCTTCTCCCATTCTTATCGTAGAAAATTTTTTATCAATCGCGTTGAGAGACCAACTGACGAGATCCATTTTATTGAATTTCAGTTTCCAGTTTCCAGAAAAATGCAGAAGCAGCCGTGCACCCAGCACACAGAGACAGACAAAGGGCCTTGAGGATAAGATATGGAGGAGAGGAGGAAAAAAAGTGTCTGCACCACTTCCAAGAGCCGGAAGAAGCTTTTGAAAACCTCACATTCAAAATCACAGACCATTAGATTACTGTGAAAAGGTTCAATATGCTAGACTCAAAGCGTCTAATAGGCTAATAAATTCATAACACCTGCAAAGTGTTCCTGGGCCTTTAGATGGTCTCTCAGTCTGAGCTGGATAACTGACTTTTGCACCAGAGGCAAGTTTTTCCAGTTTCCCATGTAAATCATGTATTACATACCAGTTTTCCATGTGTCCCTCTACAAAAATTAAAATACATTTTAAAAAGTATTTTGAGGGATAAGGTCCCTTGAACTTCACTTTTGTATAACAAATTGTTCATATTTAGTGTATCAAACATATTTCTATTTTAAATCCATATTCATGCAACATTTATGCCACTTTGTTTTCTCATATATTGGCATGCTTAACACACACACACACATATATATATATATATATATATATATATATATATATATATATATATATATATATATATATATATATATATATATATATAATCTATGCGCTGCGATGGACCGGCTCTCTGTCCAGGGTGTACCCCGCCCATTGACCGCTGGAGATAGGCACCAGCACCCCCGCACCCTACGTGGACAAAGCGGGTTCAGACAATGGATGGATAGGATATAATTTAATAAAATGATAGACCACCTACCTTTTATTAGTAAACACATCAATTTTTTACAATATTATTTTCTTGCTGCCACCATTGGCTGTCAGCCACAGGTAAGTGGACAGAAATTTGGTCCAAATCTCGCGATAGGGTTTGATATTCTGAGCTTGAACGAGAACAACGAACAACGGAGCGAGTCGCGAGAGCTTTTACCGTTTGCAAACGAAACGGGTCTGTGGGACCAGAAGCAGGAAAGACAAGTAGCGCTTCTAGTGTGGAAGGAATTGACGGGACAACAGCGAGTCCAGTAAGAAATCGATATAACACCGGTGGAAAGCAGACCAGCGGTCTTTGTTACTGCCTCCAGGACAAGTGTCACTAGCAACAGACGGTAGGCTCTCTTTTCGTGTCCAGCTAAGCTTGCTAGCCAGCTGCTAACGCTCCCTATGTTTGGTGTAGTTAAGCTTGTTGGCAGTTTTGTGGCCATTAAGCGGACCTGTGGAATAAGTGGTACTATACTCTGCATAATTCTCACTGTGTGCCTGTCCAGAGGGAGACGTACATCGATAAAGGTCAGTTGGTAGTGGACCGTGAACCAGCTAACCGAAATAAGTTAGGGACAAACTTGAAGTACAGACCGAACAAGCAACAGTTGCCTGCGTGATTTTTAAGCTCCAACTAGCTGCTCACTTGACCATTAGCGTCAGTGTGTTCTTGGTTAATAGTGCCGAGGAACGTTCCGTCTATTGCTTTAAAAATATTAACCCAGGCGTGTTAAATAAGCCACGGAACACTTGTGCATGGTTAAATGGTTTAAACGCCTCCTCCTGGGTATTTAGAAGTTTGTTTGGTAATTTCCTGCTTATTTAGTCGCATCTTTTGAACCGCGGTGGTTAGCTTGAAGTTGGACGTTGGATATTCGACAGACATTGGTTTACACGGCGATAGTACGGCACAGACAGCGGGAACCTGAGTTCCGAGGATTCGCTAATGGGAACGGTGGTTCGTTTAGGGACTATCAACAAATTTGTAGTCCTTTTAAACGAGTAGTACAAAAAATAAATAAACTTCCAGAATAATTTTCTAAATGACTCAAAATTACTTCTGACTTGTGTTACAAAACTACATTTACAAGACACAACAATTTTAACACATTTCACACAATCTGATCTTTTTTTATTAGGATTTCATTCCAAAATTAAGGGATTTTTTTTCAATAGCTCCTTGGTAAATCAGTCTAAATACACAAAACCATTTCTCAATGTTGTTACTAAGCCAGCCCAATGAAACAGCAGTTTTTAACACCTTTCATACAATCTGATCTTTTGAAGATTTTCATGAAAAATTCTGTGATTTCTTTTAATACCTCTTAGGTTAATTGATTTTACTGCTCAAAGCCATTTCTCAATTGTGTTACCAAGCTAGACCATGAGACACAGCAGTATTTAACGACTTTCATACAGTCTCATCTTTTTTTTTTTTTAGGAATTTTATCCAAAATTACGGGATTTTTTTCAATATCTCCTAGGTAAATCAGTCTAAATACACAAAAACATTTCTCTATTGTGTTACTAAGCCAGGCCAATGAGACACAGCAATTTTTAACACCATAATACGATCTGATCTTTTTTATTAGGATTTTTTATCAAAAATTAAGGGATTTTTTTCAATAGCTCCTAGGTAAATTAGTCAAAATACCCACAACCATTTCTCAGTGTTGTTACTAAGCTAGACCAATGTGACACAGCAGTTTTTAACACCTTTAATACGATCTGATCTTTTTATTAGGATTTTTATCAAAAATTAAGGGATTTTTTTCAATAGCTGTGAATTAGTCAAAATACCCCAAACTATTTCTCAATGTTGTTACTAAGCTAGATCAATGACACACAGCAGTTTTTAACACCTTTCATGTGATCTGATCTTTTTTATTAGGATTTTTTATCAAGAATTAAGGCATTTTTTTCAATAGCTCCTAGGTAAATTAGTCAAAATACCCAGAACCATTTCTCAATGTTGTTACTAAGCTAGACCAATGAGACACAGCAGTTTTCATCACATTTCATACAATGCAATCTGTTTTATTAAAATTTTTTTTATCAAAAATGAAGGGATTTTTTTCAATAGCACTTAGGAAATTAGTCAAAATACCCAGAACCATTTCTCAATGATGTTACTAAGCCAGACCACTGAGACACAGCAGTTATCACGTTTCACAAGATCTGATCATTTTTATTTGGATTTTTATTAATAATAAAGTGATTTCTTTCAATAGCTCCTAGGTTATTTGATGTTACTACTCAAAATCATTTCTCAGTTATGTTACTAAGCTACACCAATGAGACACAGCCGTTTTTATCACATTTCACAAGATCCAACATTTTTTATTAAGATTTTTATAAAAAAATAAGTGATTTCTTTCAACAGGTCCTATGTTAATTGCTCTAAACACCCTAAACCATTTCTCAGTGATGTTACTAAATCAGACAGATTCACATTTCATACAATCCGATCTTTTTTCTTACAATTTTTATCAAAAATTAAGATTTTTTTCAATAGGTCCTATGTTAATTGCTCTAAATACTACGCCAGACCAATGAGACATAGCAGTTTTCATAACATTTCACAAGAGCTGATCATTTTTATCAGGATTTTTATCAAAATTTAAGTGATTTCTTTCAACAGCTCCTAGGTTAATTGATTTTAATACTCAAAACCATTTCCCAATGATGTCACTAATGGAGACTAATGAAACACAGCAGTTTTCATAACATTTCACAAGATCCAACCTTTTTTTTTTTTTTTTTTTTAGGAATTTTGTCAAAGGATGAAAAGCTAAGGCTGATCCTCCTTCACCTTATGTAATATGAAAGCTGTAAATGTCTTCGTCGGCATCTTGGGTGAGGTTATGCACTCTGGGCAGGGACATCTTAAACATCCATCTTCAGGCAAATTGTTGTCTCTCTCCCTCCCAACAGTTGAGTCAAAAGATAAGTTGGGCCCTCGCTTCTGGAGGACATAAAGGAAATACACGATCGCCATTTTAGCTAGAGAGAAATACAAACAAATACCATGGACCTCACCCTTGAACACTAAAAAGACCACCAGAGGCCAGATGATGCTCAGTAACTGCAAGGACCCCAAACTCACCTTGCCCAATGTGCTGACCAGAGCCTTGGTGCCTGTGGCGTTTGTCTTTGTGAAATAACAAAACATAAACCCCATCATGGCACATGACTAGATTAGAGATAAATTGGCCTTGTCACTTACTGATGAAAATGTTCACCTGAAACATGAGGCCAATTGAAATTAAATGGACTGCGTACCAATGCGATTGACTACAACTTGATATCAAGCCAGGTGGTGACGAGGGACGTTCCGATTGAGAAAGGTTACCATTGACGAGATCCCCACTCCAAGACGGGAGGAAGAAGAGCATACCACCTAAGAATTTGTGGGAGGAGAGGTTTGATTGAGGTAAAAGATTAATTGCAATGGCCTGAAGCTGTGTTGCTGAGCATTGAGAAATGGTTTTGAGTATTTACAGCAATTAGCTTAAGAGCTTGCTTGGTAGTAATATTCCCGCATTAGCCCCTCGCCTCTGACGGCTAAACGTGTGTCAGCCCCGCTAATCCTTTTGGAGTGACTGTGGGAGGACCCCCCGCAAAAGAGTGTGGTTGCTTTAGTCACGTATACTGCGCACCGGGTGTCGGCCGGAAGGAAAGCCGGCTGGACGGACGCGGAGACTGTGGAGCTTTTGGCCGTGCAAGCGGACGAACAGATTAGTCACCTTTTTACGGGGATGGTGAGAGACAGCCAGCTGTTCAACAGAGTTGTGAAAATACTGGCTGAGCGGGGCGTCAAGCGGGACAAAAAGCAGGTCACATCAAAGCTAAAGGTCCTGAAAAAGAAATTTCATCAGTCTGACGCGTCTGACGCTGAATGCTCAACCCTGTACGTCACGTACGGGGGAGCCGCCCAGCGACCTCCCTATATCCCGTCTTGGTTGGAGAGGTGTCTGATGGCAGTATATTCTAGCTTCAGCTTTGCTACTATAAATGCCAAAATCCTCCCCAGGGTGCTGCAGCAAATCCTGTTTTTAAAATGCTATGGTCCTATAAAAACAGCTTCTGTAAGTTTCAAAAGGGGAAACCTATGTACAAAATACTATGCAATTTGTACAAGTTAAGAGAAGAGGCTGGTGTGCTTTCCCAAATACTGCACCAGTCCAAGCAAGGCAATTTCTTCAAATTATTTCATTTTAGTAGTTGTTAGCAGAGCACTGTCATTGTAATGACCAATGAGACACTGATATTTAGTCTACCAGGAAATCAATGACAAAAGTTCTGCCTTGCTGGAATTGCAAGCTCTGATTAAATGCGTAAATTCTTTTTAACACATCATTTTCTTCAAATTAATTAATCATAATTAACGCATTAAAGTCCCACCCCTAAAAACACCTTAACGGGCAGCTCTAGTGTGTTGTCCTTTTTTCTCAATGCATTTCTAAAGTATCGGATTAGGACTCAGTACAGTATTGGTAGTTCCTTAATTTTATACGACTCTGAATCAGACCGGGAGCAATAAAATGATCGGAACTAGGGTTTTGCGATTTGTATAATTTTTCCCACCGCCAATCGTCAGTCCAGAAAAACACGATGGACAATTTATTCGTGCATGTGACGTCATGATGCACGGACTGATTTGCGAACACAGAAAAAGCCAAAAACAGATTATTTTTTATACAAGCACAGCACATATGTTTGCTGGAAGAGAAATTTATATTTTTCATTTTGTTTTATTTTGTATTTGTAGTTTGGTAGAGTGACGTATAAATGACCTGTATTAAACACTGTTAAAATGTTAAAAATAAGTCTCGTCTTCGTTTCCCTGTGGTGCCCACTTTTGTGGTATTTTATTTAAGAAAAATGTTTCTTTCTGAACAAAAACTTCTGGGTTTTTTCTTTTATAAGTGGGGGATGGAATGAATCGCTGCTGCGTTTGGACACACCCTGAGGAGGCAGCTCGCTGCCAGAGGTCACATGATCCATTTATCCCTGTCACTTTCATTTTTAAAATATCGAATAATCAGTTGTTCGTTTTAATTAATAAGTCCAACCAAGCTGATCAGAATGCCCCAGTAACATGAACAATGCAATCGATTTAGCTTAAAGAGCAAGTCACCTAGGGCTGCAACAACGAATCGATAAATTCGATGAAAATCGATTACTAAAAGCGTTGGCAACGAATTGCGTCATCGATTCGTTGTGTCGCACAACTCTTCCAAAATCCCCCCGCCCTTCCCACCCGCCGTTGCGCGCAGACCAGAGCAAGTCAGATCAGCGCGAGGGAGAGCCGCAGATCAGAGCGAGGGAGAGCCGGCAGATCAGCGCGAGGGAGAGCCGCAGATCAGCGCGAGGGAGAGCCGCAGATCAGCGCGAGGGAGAGCCGCAGATCAGAGCGAGGGAGAGCCGGCAGATCAGCGCGAGGGAGAGCCGCAGATCAGCGCGAGAGAGAGCCTGCAGACTTGCGCTGCTGCGAACTGGTTCCGCATTGTTGCGCAGCGATCCAGGCAGCTGCTTCCACCAGCGCACGGTCCATTCTCAAAGTGGCAAAACCAAAAAACTATAATTAGCACACGATCGTTCTTGTCTGCACATGTTCTCTATTTTCTGTCTTATTTGTGCCTGAAGCGCGCTACTGCGGAGCTCATCACCTGTGCTGCGGTGATGAGCTCCGCACGCAGCATCGAAAACGCTCTCTGCGCTTTGCGGTCAGGAGATCTCTTTGATCTGCTCAAAAGTAACTGATGAGGTGAAAAGGTAAGAATCCAGGCAACAGATTTTCTGGAGAATTATGAGGAGATGCAGGAAGATGAGAGACAGACAGGACAGGAAAATAGTTAAATAAAAACAAGAAAACACAGTAAAATGTAGGTAGATTTATCTCCACTACACGTTTTTACCAGTAAAAAACAATAAGTTATACACGTCATATTTATACATCTGATACATTTCAGATCACCTTCAAAACTCAGTCACACCCAGGGCCGTTTCAAGACATTTTGGGGGCCAAGGCAAAATGCCCCCCCCCCCCCCCCCCCATAACTGGGCTCCCCAGAAGCCTCTGTGTAATTCATACCCTCTCCAGGAGTGTTAGTTATACAGTGTCTATAAAATCCCCTCAGACATTACTGACATGTTCTAATATTATCAGATGAAAAACTAAATTATCAGACATGCTGTCTCATCTGCTTCTTTTCTAAACTTGCAAAAAGTAACAAAACAATTTGAAAGCCACTATTTGTGGATTCTCTGAAAGTTTCCATGGAGTGTGGGACAACTTATTTTTTCATTGATCCTATCGTCTAATCTCACAGCTGAAACAAGCATCCTTAATAATCTGTGCACAGGAAGCTTACCAATGCTGTAGTAAAACAAAAGGTATAATAATTTATTATTAATAAAACCTTGTTGCAGCACTAAAGCATAAAAATGAGATTTTGCTTTAAATATGCAAAATATTTACATATGAATTGTTTTAGAGCCCTTTTATTGGCAGAATCTGATATTAATTTAGTTCTTACAAAAAATGGGTCCCAACATGGTTTGTGTGGCGTTGCCATAGTGTGATGTCATAGGCACAATCCCCTGTCCTCTTGTTTGGAAATGGAAATATGATCACCCTATATTAAACAACCTGTCCACCCGAGCTTTTGCGCTGCACAGACGCTTCGCTGCCTACGACTTTGAACGTCAGTTGAGAGTCAGTCTCATGCAGACTGACCAATGAAGAGAGGGCCTCAAGTTAAGACCCTCTCCTCACTGGTCAGTCCACACGAGGTGGGTCAAAGGTTACTCTGGGCGGGTTACGTGTTGTCAGGCATTCAAGTATTGAGTATATTTACTGCATATTACAGTAAAATATTCTGTATGTGACCACATTATGGTGATCCTTGGGTCGTGATGATGGAGCCCTTGAATATTGTTGCCCAGGGTACAAGAAAGTGTTAATCTGGCCCTGGTTCCGCCGTCACATTCCCGCAGAAACTGGTTGATCACACCGGGGCCAGACTACTAGCATGTGGTTTTACAACCACAATGTCCTCGGAAGCAAAAACGCTTTTAAAAGGGAGGGAGGAGTCCTAACTGTTGCTGCAGGCGTGTTGTGTGAGAGTGCAGTTATATACTGGTTAATATATTTTTGGGTTCAGTTGCTTTCATGTGGCCTAATGTGAGTCTATTTGGGATCATTGGAATGATCAGCAGCATTTCTTGATGTGACTTTATGGCAGTTGCCCAGGGCATCATCACAAGGACGATGGAATTCATTTACTTTTGTTTTATTTGGTATTTTTTCAGTCATTTTTGGAAATAGTGATTAATTTTGATTAATTCACAGCCTATGTTTGATTACATTTAAAATAAATGTCAACAGATGAGATCAAACAAAACAGATGAGAATTGCCCTTAAGCTGTTTAACTTGGACCAAGCATTTTAGGTCACAGATAGATGTAGCTTAGGGTCTCTGTCTATACACCTTATAAGACAATTTAGGTGATGGCATGTTGTTTTTCTGCTATTGAACTGTTTTCTAATAATGTTGTGTTAAATAAAGTGAAGGAAGGAGAGAAATAACGTTTCCCTAGCAGTTTTTAAAAATTTCCCCATGTAATCCGATTAATCGATTAATCGTGTCGAGACCCCATCCGATTAATCGATTATCCAAATAATCTTTTGTTGCAGCCCTAAAGTCACCCCCAAATAATTTTTTTTTTGGCTAATAAACTAAATAAACAAGTGTCTAATCGTGCTGCAGACACGTGTAGTCAATAATTTGGCACTTCAGTGCATCTTAGTTAAAATTTAATTATTCTGCCTAAAACTGGCAGTGTTCTGCCATTGTCAGGTAAAAACTCTGAACTATATTTGAATTTAAATCTGCCACTGCTATTGGCTAAGAGGTATGCTATGATGTAAACTGGTACATTATGATGTCACAGTGCTGTCATGAGCCTGTGTGTGTGTGTATTTGTTAGCAGCTCCGCCCTCTCGGTCTGCCAGGCAAAAGCATTTATTGCATTTTTCAAACATGAAGTGGGAGTGGAGTTAGACTCTGATAGGGGGTGACTTGCTCATTAAATTAGGAACATTTCACCTGCTGCGGCTCGAACGCACATTCTTCCTGCGCCGCTTAAACCTGAACTGGTCACCTGCAGCTTGTGTGTGATCAAATGTCTCTAGGGAGCTTGCTGAAGAGGTTATGAGCATTTAGACTTTTGCTTCAGACAGACTCATGCCTGTTTAAATAATGTTCTGGATGGATCCGTGCTCTGCTGACACACTCAAACCAAGTGCTGAATAACGACGAGTGCTACTTAAGCCAAAGTTTTAAATCAGGAAACATTTCTCCAAATGAAATAACCAGAAGTCTTCCAGACTCTGAAAGATGGAAGGGTTTCCACTCAACGGCGCACTGTAGTGCATGATGTCGAGCGCATTAGACGCTCTCCAAACCCCTCCTCAGCGTGCAGTTTGCGCATGCATAGCCAGAGGCGGAGGTGAGAAAAGGCTCAGATGCGCTGATGGAGATCTTTTCTTGATTGTTACCTCCGCGATGTTCTCTGTGCGTAGCGTGTAAAATATTAGTCAATAACAAATCAATAAACAAATTACCTCCTGTAAAAAACAACCGTAACTGCTCAGCCCAGTGCCGATGGTCGATTAATTTTTCCCATCGCCAAACCTTAATCGGAACGTCCCTAATTTTAGCACACCTTTAATTGTATGTATGTATGTTTTGGTACATTTGCAGTTCTAGTAGCTGGAGATGGTTTACATTGGAAAACCTTTGCTCAAGTGTGATTAGCTTTATCACACTCTTCCTCCTGTTTGCCATTATCAGCAGCTGACGGCCCCAGGCCACATCACTGTGGATCTTGCAGACCAATCATAACACTGTCTCTTTGCATCAATGCTGTCCAAGGTTAATAACCCCATGTCCTCTTCTCTTGATTGATGTTCTGATTAGCAAAGCAAATGTGCACTTTGACTGACTGAGCAAAATGTCAACAGCAAGCAGGAACATTGAAGTCCTGCAGCTTGTGCAGATTCACATTGAAAAATTGAGCTTAAAACGGAACAAAACCTACACAAAATAGCATCTGGTGAAAGTGGAGATGCTTTTTGACTCGGTTTGGTGAACAGTTTCTGGAGAAGTGCACTGTGTTTGGATTCAAGGGCTGCATCTTTCGACAGACCCAGTCTACGTCGCCCAACTGGGTTCTCCGTCAACGATGAAGGCCAGGAATGAGTGGCTGTGAAATAGGACTGTGTAGCCTTAAGGTTTATTCCCACCACTAGCTCACTGTACGTTGGCCAACAACCACAACGGTGCAAAACAAAGCTAGTGAAATCAGAGTAGGGTTGTCACGGTGTGAAAATTTAAGCTCACGGTTATTGTGACCAAAATGATCAGTTTTCGGTATTATCGCAGTATTTTTTTAGATGCGTTATATTTTCAGACAACTAAATAAACCCTGTATATCAGGAAAATATTGTCCTCAGTTTGTGTCTAAATTTTACCTAAAATTTGTTATTTTGTAATTATGTTATTTGTTTACATTTTTCTCCTTTAGTCTTGCCCATAACTTCTTATTTTTTGTCTTTTTGATGTCATCATTTTAAAAATATTAGATCAGATGATACTCAGTACTCAAGTAGCCTTCTAATCAGATACTTTTTTACCCTTACTTGAGTAATAATCCCTATATCAGGAAAATATTGTCCTCGGTTTGTGTCCTTCCAGTGAGCTTTGCAGATGTGGGAAAATGTCATCAGGCAGTAATCATTGTTAAATTCATAATTATTCTCGGAGAGAGACCAACTCTTATCTGCCCCTGGGAGCCCCGTAATGCATAGCGTCATTTCAACATGGGGGTGTCCGCGACACGGTTTATATGCAGGTAGCGGCGCTGCGGCTGCTTTATATAGCGACTCGTTGCATTCTCCCTCAACCCAAATCCTCGGATCACGCATTTTAGATAAAACGCTAATGCTAACTTGCCTTGTGTTGACTGTAGAGTTGTGGGTGATGGTCACGCAGATGTGTCATGAGATTTGAAGCGTTGCTGCCTTTCACAGACACTTTTCCTGCACGTGCTGCAAACAGGATAGCCGTCTTCTATCAACTGTCCCTCGGCATTCTTCAAATATCCAAAAAATGCCCGTACTTCCCACTTTTGTCTTCTTTGAGGGATAATACATGTCCTGCGTGCTGCCGTCTCCTCCTTTGGCCATTATTTCAGCTTTAGCTTCAAGAAAGTTTGATCGTAAACAACAAAGCGCGCATGTGCCGCCGGCAACTTTAGCAGATGATACGGTGGCCGGTAAGGGTCACCGCGCCTACACTGCAGCCACGGTAAACCCACCGAGATAATATATTTTTAAAAAAACAAGACGGTTATTAATATTGTCAACTTTTTTTACCGCTACACCGGTTACTGTGACAACCCCAAATCAGAGATTGAAATTTCAGGTTTTTTTTAATACTTGAGGCGATATAAGCTTTACCATCCATCAAAACTGATTTACGATTTTTGACCTACAGCTAGGGATGGACAATATATCGGCATCAATATCTGTATCGGCCGTTGTTAGTCATTTTTTAACATATTGGTTCGATAAATAAAACTTGGCCGATATTAACAATCGATATGTTTTCCATCTCGTCTCCATTTGTTTGCCTGTTTCAGAGGGTGAGGGGGTGATGTATATTTGTTTATTCATGTGAACAGTGAATGAAATCATCTCAGAACCATAAATGTGTGTGTGTGTGTGTGTGTGTGTGTGTGTGTGTGTGTGTGTGTACATAATAATGTAAATTCAGCTTTAATAATTTTCATTCTATACAAAATCTGCTGATTTTAGAAGCATTAATGTCAGTATATCGGTATCAGCAAATATTGGTTATCAGCCATAAACTCTCAGTGACACTCTTTGCAGGAGTGGGGGTGGGTGGGTGGGTGGGTTGGCATTTAATTTTCCTTGGCGTCTGGAAAAACATCTCCTTTTGCCCCCCTTTATTTTGGTCCAAGATTGTTACTGGGCTGGCCCAGACTCGCGCTGCTGCGAACCGGTTCCGCCATCACATTCCCGCAGAAACTGGTTGATCACACCGGGGCCAGACTACTAGCATGTGGTTTTACAACCACAATGTCCTCAGAAGCAAAAACGCTTTTAAAAGGGAGGGAGGAGTCCTAACTGTTGCTGCATGCTGTTGTGTGAGTGCACTTTATACTGGTTAATATATTTTTGGGTTCAGTTGCTTTCATGTGGCCTAATGTGAGTCTATTTGGGATCATTGGAATGATCAGCAGCATTTCTTGATGTGACTTTATGGCAGTTGCCCAGAGCATCATCACAAGGAGGATGGCATTCATTTACTTTTGTTTTATTTGGTATTTTTTCAGTCATTTTTGGAAATAGTGATTAATTTTGATTAATTCACAGCCTATGTTTAATTACATTTAAAAATTAGTTGTTTGACAATATAGTTATAATAAATGTCTACAGATGAGATCAAACAAAACAGATGAGAATTGCCCTTAAGCTGTTTAACTTGGACCAAGCATTTTAGGTCACAGATAGGTGTAGCTTAGGGTCTCTGTCTATACACCTTATAAGACAATTTAGGTGATGGCATGTTGTTTTTCTGCAATTGAACTGTTTTCTAATAATGTTGTGTTAAATAAATTGAAGGAAGGAGAGAAATAACGTTTCCCTAGCAGTTTTTAAAAATTTCCCCATGTAATCAGATTAATCGATTAATCGTGTCGAGACCCCATCCGATTAATCGATTATCCAAATAATCGTTTGTTGCAGCCCTACATTACATTGACTATACAGACTCTCAGCATACACCAGGGATATCTTTTAGCAGAGCGCTGATCATTGATGCACACAGCAGGCAGCTGCATCCTACACATGGCCACAGTAACATTTTCAGTGAATTCATCAAAAAATATAATTAACACACGATCGTTCATGTCCGCTCAAATTCTTTCTGGTACTTTCTGTGTTTTATTTGGGCCTGACGCGTTCTGCTGCAGCAGAGCACATCACTCGTGGTCCGGTGACTTCACCTCACTGGTGAAAACATGATTTTCACGTTTTTTTCATGAAAAAAAAACATGAAAAATGATTAAATGAAATTAGGATCCCCCCGAAGGGGAACGGTCACTCTATCCTGTGGGACACCCACTTTCCCAGTTTCTTGCTAATGCCCTGCTTCTCTGACTTCATCGGCCTCCAAATGCAGCCTTCAAAGGATGCAGCCCCTGAACATGGCCACAGTCCTGTTTTCTACATGTGTGTAATGATGTGAAATGCCTTGTTGAAAGTGATACCATAACATTTTTCTTTTCTTCTCTTTCCCTCTTCCCATCTCTTCTTGTCTTGGTCTTTTCCACACATTTTCCTTGCTCCCATCAGGTTCTGTTGCATCACGTTCACAGAAAAAGTTCCCACCCCCTCGCCAAAATCCGGCTCCTAGATCTGACATCGAGGTTGATAAGGAGAAGCCACCATGTCCTAAACACAGATGGGCCCTCTGGAGCCCTGTCCCCCCACCCTGGACCCCCTTCCCCTACTCCCTCTCCAATCCACCACCTTACCCCCTATCCCAGCTCCACCCGACTCCCAGGTCTCTCAGCACATGTGACAGACAGGCTCCCCAGCCCTGGCACCCCGTTGGCACCCCCCTCCCCTCTCTCCGGAGAGATGAGCTTACAGAAGCTGGATGGTGGAAGCGGTGAGGTGATGGGTTCTGACCGGGACCTACAGTCCAATGCTTCTTCTATCACCCTGCCATCTGTAAAGAAGGCTCCCAAGAAAAGACGCATCTCCCTGGCTTCTCTTTTCCGAAGACGAGGGCGTGACTCTAAATCAGGGTGCCTAAGGTCCAAAGAGATTCAGCATCCTGGTCACGGAGAGCTAAATGGAGTTGATGGCATTGCCAGTATTGAAAGCATCCACTCAGAGATGTGTAATGACAAGAGCTCAACCTTCTCTGTGACTAGTACCGGAGTTGCTTCTGCTGCTGTTGCTGCATCCACCTCATCTGCCTCTGGGTCTTCTTCCTCCTCATCATCTATGGTAGTGATTGTAGGGGGGGCCGAGATTCTGGAGTGCCCTCTGTGCCTTCTGTGCCACTCAAGGGAGAGCTTCCCTGACATTATGACCTGTCACCACCGCTCCTGCATCGACTGCCTGCGCCAGTATCTGCGTATCGAGATCTCAGAGTCACGTGTCAATATAAGCTGCCCGGAGTGCTCGGAGCGCTACAACCCTCACGATATCTGTATGATCCTCTGTGATCGAGTGCTCATGGAGAAATACGAGGAGTTCATGCTGAGAAGGTGGCTGGTTGCTGACCCGGACTGCCGCTGGTGCCCCGCACCAGACTGTGGGTAAGCAGCGAATTTATACAGACATGGCACACGAAAGGTAAATCTGTTTTAGATGTTTAGCTTTCACTCATCAGGCTAACTTATTGTTGTTTAAACAGGGGTGGACATTAACTTCAAAACCAACCGGCCAGCCGGGCCGGTAACTCTGAATATTTACCGGCCCCGCCAAGAATCTACCGGCCCCGCTGGTCAGCTGCCAAAACGAGTCAAAATAACAACTGAACCGTTTAAATGTAATAAACCTTTATTTTGTACACATTCACAAACATAATAACGTATTCAAGTTTGAATTTGTTTGTTCCCTCAACAAAACACGATTTTGTTGTCGCATACTTACGGCGTACATCACCAACTCCGCTTTGCTGTATTCGAGCCATTGACTGTTCGAGATGAGCCAGTTCTGCGCAGATTAGACCAGCAGTGATCGGCGAGCAGTGCATGCCTGTTAGATATGTGTCCGAATTGACGCCAACTTGCTCTGACGTCATGCATACGTAGGCAACGATAACCTCGTGAGATCAAGGCGGCCGCAGATTTTGGAGCAAGGCGCTGCAGTTGCTCTCCCTCGGCTGCAAAACCTAGAGGATGATGGGAAACGCCTGGCTCTCACCTGATCTAAGATCTGATTGGTTCATATTTTGGTTTTTTCATATTTTTATCCGGTGGTAGAACATGAAATGTTAGTTGGTCACATGTATTCTGTAAATCATGTTACGTTGATGATGACAACAATATAGGCCATAAAGAGAAATGTGTTTTGTTTTCTTTTGTCACGTTTCCTATGAGCACACTGAAGCTACAGCTGCTAACCTTTACTTATTATTACAGTCATGTTTTCATATAGAATATATGATATCCACAAGCATGTGAGGATGTGTTTCAGCTGCTAGCAGGCACCAGAATTAAAATTGAAAATTGAACAAGTGTGAATGCTAACGCGATATCTTCAGCCGCCGTCACCCCCGAGCTACACATGTAGGGAAGTCCAAGAGATTCAACTGGCAGAAACAACTGGTTCACACCATAGTCTCTCTCTCTCTCTCTCTCTCTCTCTCTCTCTCTCTCTCTCTCTCTTTCTCTTTCTCTTTCTCTCTCTCTCTCTCTCTTTCTCTCTCTCTCTCTTTCTCTCTCTCTCTCATGAAAAGGTTAATTTGTGTTATAATTGTTTGTTGGCTAAAACTTTATAAACATGACTAATGGAGCTTTTAGTGTAGAAGACTTTAGAACCACTATAGTTCATTAATTGATGTGTTTAGTAACTAACGGTGATGTGTGAATGATCATCGGCCTTAGTGTAATTTCATTTGGATCAGTAGTTTTTATCTAACAGTGTTTCCTGTTGTGCAGAGAAGGTTTGACAGACATGTTTGTTTGTTTACATTTTAGCCGCTTCATGCTTGCACAGTGTGGGAGAAGGGAGGGAGGGACAACACGACGCTCCATTCAGTGTCTGTACAGGCACCTGTAGCAGCTCCGTTAGGCATCCCTACAGGCTCCTGTAGCAGCTACCTTCAGCTTCTCTACAGGCACCGGTAGCAGCTCTATTGAGGGTCTCTACAGGCACCTGTAGCAGCTACCTTCAGCTTCTCTACAGGCTCCTGTAGCAGCTACCTTCAGCTTCTCTACAGGCTCCTGTAGCAGCTACCTTCAGCTTCTCTACAGGCTCCTGTAGCAGCTACCTTCAGCTTCTCTACAGGCACCTGTAGCAGCTACCTTCAGCGTCTCTACAGGCACCTGTAGCAGCTCTGTTGAGCGTCTCTACAGGCACCTGTAGCAGCTGTGTTGAGCGTCTCTACAGGCACCTGCAGCAGCTCTGTTGAGCGTCTCTACAGGCACCTGCAGCAGCTCTGTTGAGCGTCTCTACAGGCACCTGTAGCATCTACCTTCACCGTCTCTACAGGCTCCAGTAGCGGCTTCGTTCAGCGTCTCTACAGGCACCTGTAGCAGCTCTGTTGAGCGTCTCTACAGGCACCTGTAGCAGCTCTGTTGAGCGTCTCTACAGGCACCTGCAGCAGCTCTGTTGAGCGTCTCTACAGGCACCTGCAGCAGCTCTGTTGAGCGTCTCTACAGGCACCTGCAGCAGCTGTGTTGAGCGTCTCTACAGGCACCTGCAGCAGCTACCTTCACCGTCTCTACAGGCACCTGCAGCAGCTACCTTCACCGTCTCTACAGGCTCCAGTAGCGGCTTCGTTCAGCGTCTCTACAGGCACCTGTAGCAGCTCTGTTGAGCGTCTCTACAGGCACCTGTAGCAGCTCTGTTGAGCGTCTCTACAGGCACCTGTAGCAGCTGTGTTGAGCATCTCTACAGGCTCCTGTAGTAGCTACCTTCAGCTTCTCTACAGGCACCTGTAGCAGCTCTGTTGAGCGTCTCTACAGGCACCTGTAGCAGCTACCTTCAGCGTCTCTACAGGCACCTGTAGCAGCTCTGTTGAGCGTCTCTACAGGCACCTGTAGCAGCTCTGTTGAGCGTCTCTACAGGCACCTGTAGCAGCTCTGTTGAGCGTCTCTACAGGCACCTGTAGCAGCTGTGTTGAGCATCTCTACAGGCTCCTGTAGTAGCTACCTTCAGCTTCTCTACAGGCACCTGTAGCAGCTCTGTTGAGCGTCTCTACAGGCACCTGTAGCAGCTCCGTTGAGCGTCTCTACAGGCACCTGTAGCAGCTCCGTTAGGAGTCTCTACAGGCTCCTGTAGAGGCTCCGTTCACCGTCTCTACAGGCACCTGTAGCAGCTCTGTTGAGCGTCTCTACAGGCACCTGTAGCAGCTCCGTTGAGCGTCTCTACAGGCACCTGTAGCAGCTCCGTTAGGAGTCTCTACAGGCTCCTGTAGAGGCTCCGTTCACCGTCTCTACAGGCACCTGTAGCAGCTCCGTTGAGCGTCTCTACAGGCACCTGTAGCAGCTCCGTTCACCGTCTCTACAGGCTCCAGTAGCGGCTTCGTTCAGCGTCTCTTCAGGCTCCTGCTGCAGCTCCGTTCAGCGTCTCTACAGGCACCTGTAGCAGCTCCGTTAGGAGTCTATACAGGCTCCAGCAGCAGCTCCGTTCAGCGTCTCTACAGGCTCCTGTAGCCGCTCCGTTCAGCGTCTCTACAGGCTCCAGTAGCGGCTTCGTTCAGCGTCTCTTCAGGCTCCAGTAGCGGCTTCGTTCAGCGTCTCTTCAGGCTCCTGCTGCAGCTCCCTTCAGCGTCTCTACAGGCACCTGTAGCAGCTACCTTCAGCGTCTCTACAGGCACCTGTAGCAGCTCCGTTAGGAGTCTACAGGCTCCTGTAGCAGCGACAGCCAGCTGGTTTGATCCGCTCTGAAAGGCCTTGATCTTAATTTGCAGATCATTTTTTAAACGGAGATCGGGAGCATCCAGCCATCATGTGTCACTCAATACAGCGTCTGTGCAGAAACTCCTAGGAACTTTTATCTGCTGCACTTAAATCACGCAAATAAAAATTAATTATTTACAGGAAAAAATCCACTGAAACGGTACGCAAGTGGACCGGACCGAACAGACCGAAACGGTTCAACACGCCTCCGTGAACCGTTACACCCCTAATCTCAGTGTGGAGAGTGGGTAGTTTTAGGGTAGAGAAGTCATGTTATCCAGTCCGTGTGTGTGTTTACTAATGTTGGATTGTGTTCATTTTGATAAACTATAGTTTAAACTGTAGTTTTAAACAACGCCTCTATCTCCATGCCTGAGGGTGTTTTATGCAGCTGAAAACACGGACTTCTGTAGCCCACATCGGTCGGTACCGGGTCAGGGAGGTCCGCGCTGGGCTCCGGAGACCTGTAGAGGGGTTTATAAAATTAAAATGTGGATTTCTGAAGCTCAGATCACCGTCAGAACCGACCACCAGAAATGTGCAGCTCAGCTGGGTTCCGGGTCGGAACGATCAGAACCGCCGCCTGGACCACCAGGAGAGGATGCGCGGCTTTTAGAAATTGTCTCTGCTCTCTGGGGCGTGTAGCAAACTCATAACTTTATGGTTCTGGTCCATCAGAATTAGAATATTTTTTAATTTTTTTAAAATATTTTTTATTTATTTTAACATCAATCACAAACATAAACAACAACATGAATCCTTGGCTCCCTTTCCTCACATATATACAAGTTCAGATTCAGTTCGCACAACGGTGTCCCTACACCAAAGCTCTAGCAAAGAATACAGAGAAATCCAGTCCAACGTACAGTAGAAAATGTTTCCATGTCCTGGCGAAGGCTTCATCCCTGCAATGCAGTCGACATGTTAGACAGTCAAGAGAGGCATAACTGAGCACAACCCTCTGCCACTGTGTTTTGGAGGGGATCTTGTCAGCTACCCAGTTCAGGAGAAGACACTTTCTAGTCAATATGCTGTAGAGTCTCCTTTCATATTTACCACTGACAACCGGATCGACCACTCCCAACAACAGAAATGAAATGAGGGATTATTATTCGCAAACAAAATTTTGTTCATTTCCCCTCAGATAATCTGCCAGAATTGCTTCACCTTAATACAGGACCAGAAACAGTGCATAAGAGTGCCAACGTCAGTTTTGCATTTCAGGCACTGTGAAGATGCGGTGGGGTTAAATTTCTGCCTTTGGTAGGGTGATATATGAGCTCTGTGAAAAATCATAAGTTGGGTCGCTTTAACCCTATTACATACACCTAAGGTTCTTACGTTTCTCAAAGCATTGTTCCAGTCATCTTCAGTAATGTTAAGCCCCATTCCCACCTGTACCGGGTCGGCCCGGGCCGGGTAGCGTAGGTTGTTTACATATCTGGGTGGCCTGGAATTTTCCCGGGCCAACCAAGGCTCATTCTCGGCCCTCTTCCCGAGGGGTACTGCTTCAGGCCGACCAGGGCCAATACGCCCACTGCTGACAGCAAATTCACACCTTCCATTAGAGCAAGCCTCTGATTGGTGGGTAGAATCAGCCCACATGGGCTTAAGGCAAGGATGTGTGGAATCAACCGGGCCAGGCTGGGGCCGACTGGGGCTACCCGGCCCGGGCCGACCCGGTACAGATGGGAATGGCCCATAACAGTTGAGTTCCCTTTCCCATAGTTCCCTCAGGCAGGAAGATTCCCTTGTTTTATAGCATTTAATGATATTATAAAATGTACAAATAGAAGTAACTGACCTGGCAGAAAACACCTGGCGCTCAGTATCTGACACATCCTGGCATGCCAGAAGTGTAGTGTCCTTCCTGATAAAGTCTCTAATTTGTAAGTATCAGAAAAGGTCCTTTTTTGAAATATTGTATTTTTCAGTCAGTTGGGTAAATGACATCAGGGTAGGTCCATCAAATAGATCTTGTAATTTGGATACTCCCTTATCACTCAATCTTCCAAAGTTATCATCTATAATCCCAGGTAGAAAATCTGGGTTTCCACATATTGGAGTAAAAACCGAGGTTTTTTGTGACCCACCCTCTAATTTTCTTATTATTTGCCACGCTGTAATTGTGGTAATGTAATCAGGTTGGTACAGACAGTTTTGAGGGTTTTCCCCTTTTTTAGAAAAAGCAGTGATTTTAAAGGACGGTTCGACATTGAACTTTCAATGTCCAACCAGAGTGAAGTAGACTTATTGCGTGTCCAGTTAGCCATAATGCGCAAATGTACACTGAGTTGGTAATTTTGAATGTCCGGGAGGTCACAGCCCCCCTCTGCTGACGAGTGACATAAAGTAGCTATTTTAAGACGTGCCTTTCTTTTGGACCATATAAAGGAACTAAACCAACTATTTAATCGTTTCAGTACCTTACGAGGAAGCAGCACTGGTATCTGTATTGGATAGAGAATCCTAGGTAGAACATTCATTTTTAAGAGAGCAATATGACCTATCCAAGACACAGGAAGGGTATTCCATCTATCTAAATCCAGCCGAATACGTTCTAACAGGGGTGAGAAATTGGCTTTATACATCTGATCAAGTTTTGGCATAATGTGTATTCCTAGATAGGTAAAACCTTCTGGTGACCATTTAAATGGGAAGGATCTCACGGGTATTTGTTTCAAGGTACCCAGGGGCATAGCCTCTGATTTATCAAAATTTATTTTATAGCCAGAGAACTGGCTGAACATATCTATTGTTTCAATCAGACAGGGAATAGACATCTCTGGTTTAGTCACTACGATTAGTACATCATCAGCATAAAGAGAGATCTTATGCTCTCTGTTCGCAATACTGAGACCCGTTATATTTTCATTACACCTGATTGCCTCAGCCAATTGCTCAATTATGAGGCCAAAAAGCAATGGTGAGAGAGAGGACATCCCTGTCTCGTGCCCCTTGAGATGCCGAAGCAAGAGGATCGTACCCCATTTGTGAGCACCGCTGATAAAGGAGTTTTATATAGAAACTTTACCCAGTTTATAAAATTTTCTCCCATACCAAAAGTATGTAGTGTGTAAAACAGATATGGTAACTCCACACGGTCGAATGCCTTCTCCACGTCCAGAGAAAGCACGAGACCATCCTTAGACTCCTTCTGATAAATCTGGATGGTGTTTAGCAGTCGACGCATATTATAAGAGCTACGACCATTAATAAACCCAGTTTGGTCTTCATTAACCAAAATAGGCAATAAAAAATCTAATCGGATTGCTAAAATTTTAGACAAGATCTTTAAATCGACATTTAACAGAGAAATGACGCAGGCAGGCCGAACAGAGGAAGATTCTGGTAAAAAAAAACTTTTCCCACAAAAATAACTCTTAAAAGCCTAAATAATGTATGTTTGTGAAAAAAAATGTTTACGAGTTTCTATTATGTTTCTCTGAACATTGGTTCATGGGAGTCTCTAACCTGCTATTTGCTCTTTAACTATACATTTGTTTTTTTTTTACTGAACACCATTTTAAAGCTCGTGCTTATATTTTTAAGCATCTGTCAGAGACGGGTATGATATGCATCCTCTCTCATTGTGAAGCACATCACATTGTGTTCTTTTTTGTCCTCCACAGATATGCAGTAATAGCCTTCGGGTGTGCCAGCTGTCCAAAGATTACGTGCGGCAGAGAAGGCTGCGGTACGGAGTTCTGTTACCACTGTAAGCAACTGTGGCATCCTAACCAGACCTGTGATGCAGCGCGACAGCAGAGAGCTCAGAGCCTCCATCTGAGAACTGTTCGCTCGTCCTCCCTCAGTTACAGTCAGGAGAGTGGAGCTACAGGTAGGCTAATTCAAAACCCGCAAAAATGCAAAGGACGCAGGGAGAAAATGAAATCGCGAGTGCTATGTCTATAAAGAGTTATCATCGCACGTGCAACATATATGTTGCACTATACAGCCCTGTGACTTGCAGTAGCTAAAAAGACAATGTGTGAAGGTGTACTAGCGGTTGGCGAAGGTGAAGGCTCATTTATATTCATGGTCAGGGATTGTTCAGAATTCAGACGCAATGTCAAGGGTGGAAAAGTATTTAGCTTCTCTCACCTTCAGAAGTTCTTGTTCCAGGCGGGCCAACGGCCACCGAGACAAAGGAGCTTGTTGGTTGAGTCTCCTGTAGTCGATGGTTAGTCACCACTTACCATTAGATTTTCTTACTGGCCACAACAGAGCCGAGTAGGTGCTGTTCAAGGGTTGTGTAATGATAATAGATGGTAAATTAGGTTAAGTAAATTGCTTGAAAAGCTATTTATATTATCACCACTACTAGGGCTGCAACAAACGATTATTTGGATAATCGATGAATCGGATGGGGTCTCGACACGATTAATCGATTAATCGGATTACATGGGGAAATTTTTAAAAACTGCTAGGGAAACGTTATTTCTCTCCTTCCTTCACTTTATTTAACACAACATTATTAGAAAACAGTTCAATAGCAGAAAAACAACATGCCATCACCTAAATTGTCATATAAGGTGTATAGACAGAGACCCTAAGCTACATCTATCTGTGACCTAAAATGCTTGGTCCAAGTTAAACAGCTTAAGGGCAATTCTCATCTGTTTTGTTTGATCTCATCTGTTGACATTTATTTTAAATGTAATTAAACATAGGCTGTGAATTAATCAAAATTAATCACTATTTCCAAAAATGACTGAAAAAATACCAAATAAAACAAAAGTAAATGAATGCCATCCTCCTTGCGATGATGCCCTGGGCAACTGCCATAAAGTCACATCAAGAAATGCTGCTGATCATTCCAATGATCCCAAATAGACTCACATTAGGCCACATGAAAGCAACTGAACCCAAAAATATATTAACCAGTATATAACTGCACTCTCACACAACACGCCTGCAGCAACAGTTAGGACTCCTCCCTCCCTTTTAAAAGCGTTTTTGCTTCTGAGGACATTGTGGTTGTAAAACCACATGCTAGTAGTCTGGCCCCGGTGTGATCAACCAGTTTCTGCGGGAATGTGACGGCGGAACCAGGGCCAGATTAACACTTTGTTGTACCCTGGGCAACAATATTCAAGGGCTCCATCATCACGACCCAAGGATCACCATAATGTGGTCACATACAGAATATTTTACTGTAATATGCAGTAAATATACTCAATACTTGAATGCCTGACAACACGTAACCCGCCCAGAGTAACCTTTGACCCACCTCGTGTGGACTGACCAATGAGGAGAGGGTATTAACTTGAGGCCCTGTCTTCATTGGTCAGTCTGCATGAGACTGACTCTCAACTGACGTTCAGTCGTAGGCAGCGAAGCGTCTCTGTGCAGCGCAAAAGCCCGGGTGGACAGTTTGTTTAATGTAGGGTGACCATATTTCCATTTCCAAACAAGAGGACAGGGGATCTGTGCCTATGACATCACACTATGGCAACGCCACACAAACCATGTTGAGACCCATTTTTTGTAAGAACTAAATTAATATCAGATTCTGCCAATTAAAGGGCTCTAAAACAATTCATATGTAAATATTTTGCATATTTAATGCAAAATCTAATTTTTCTGCTTTAGTGCTGCAACAAGGTTTTATTAATAATAAATTATTATACCTTTTGTTTTACTTCAGCATCGGTAAGCTTCCTGTGCACAGATTATTAAGGATGCTTGTTTCAGCTGTGAGATTAGACGATAGGATCAATGAAAAAAATAAGTTGTCACACACTCCATGAAAACTTTCAGAGAATCCACAAATAGTGGCTTTCAAATGGTTTTGTTACTTTTTGCAAGTTAAGAAAAGAAGCAGATGAGACAGCATGTCTGATAATTTAGTTTTTCTTCTGATAATATTAGAACATGTCAGTAATGTCTGAGGGGTTTTTACAAACACTGTATAACTAACACTACTGGAGAGGGTATGGATTACAGAGGCTTCTGGGGAGCCCAGTTATGGGGGGGGGGGGGGGGGGGGGCATTTTGCCTTGGCCCCCAAAATGTCTTGAAACGGCCCTGGGTGTGTGACTGAGTTTTGAAGGTGATCTGAATTGTATCAGATGTATAAATATTACATGTGTATAACTTATTGTTTTTAACTGGTAAAAATGTGTAGTGGAGATAAATCTACCTACATTTTACTTTTCAACACTTTGTTTTGTTTTCTTGTTTTTATTTAACTATTTTCCTGTCCTGTCTGTCTCTCATCTTCCTGCATCTCCTCTTAATTCTCCAGAAAATCTGTTGCCTGGATTCTTACCTTTTCACCTCATCAGTTACTTTTGAGCAGATCAAAGGGATCTCCTGACCGAAAAGCGCAGAGCGCGTTTTCGATGCTGTGTGAGGTGACATCACCACAGCACAGGTGATGAGCTCCGCAGTAGCGAGCTTCAGGCACAAATAAGACAGAAAATAGAGAACATGTGCGGACATGAACGATCGTGTGCTAATTATAGTTTTTTGGTTGCGCCACTTTGAGAATGGACCGTGCGCTGGAAGCAGCTGCCTGGATCGCTGCGCAACAATGCGGAACCGGTTCGCAGCAGCGCAATTCTGCCGGCTCTCCCTCGCGCTGATCTGCCGGTACCGGCTCTCCCTCGCGCTGATCTGCCGGTACCGGCTCTCCCTCGCGCTGATCTGCGGCTCTCCCTCGCGCTGATCTGCGGCTCTCCCTCGCGCTGATCTGACTTGCTCTGGTCTGCGCGCAACGGCGGGCGGGAAGGGGGGGGCGCTTTTGGAAGAGTTGTGCGACACAACGAATCGATGACGCAATTTGTTGCCAACGCTTTTAGTAATCGATTTTCATCGAATTTATCGATTCGTTGTTGCAGCCCTAACCACTACTTGTGACCAATAGCTGTGATACTCTATGTAAATAGAGTATCACCTTGCCTGGTCTTCATTTGTTTTAGTCAGAAGATTCTAAGATTATTTTATTCATTAAGGGATTGTACACACTTCGCTTTGATTCAAGAAACAGGCAGGTTTATAAACAAAATAAGAATTTATTTTACAAACCATTAAGACTTGACAAATTGTTTAAACTATTATTTACTGTGAGTGAATGCGGACTAAAAGATGGGTGTCTGGAACCTGTGTGTGAATATAATGTATTCAGAGTCAGAATCATGAGAAAGCTGAGTTCTGGATGGAGAGAATTTGGTTTGCAAATAAGCTATCAAGTTCTTGTTTTCAAAACCACATGCAGACGTTATCTCGCTGTGTCTACCTCAACAGTTCTGGAAGACCCCCGTTGGATCCAAGATGTCCCGGGGCCGACGACCCCACTGCACCTGGCTCGTAGAAAAACCTTGATGCGCCCAAATCAGTCCTGGGATGTCTCCCCGGATCACAATGATAGATGAAACCAAGCGTCTTAAAAATAACTCTGAAGGAGTTTTGTGTCAGCTTTGTTCTGCAGGAAACTATTCAGCTTCGCAGGTGCGACAAAGGTTCAAAGAGTTTGACGATGTGTCAAACTCCTTGCTGGTTAAAGAGGTGCTAAAGATGGCCAGTCTGAAGCTCGCTCTAGAACTGACAAATTACTCAAAGTCATTTGGTTTTAAAGAATTGATATTATTGTATGGCCAGCCAATCAGGGGCTGACAAGTTTGAGAGATGTTACCAAGCATCTCAGAGACACACCCTCTGTGATGGAGACTCTGAATCTGGGCAAAAGGTTAACTTATGTGTCATGCGTTAACTTAACCTTACTCTGTCTTGTATGAGTGCAAATGGTGATAACCTCATCCAGTAAACATACTAATCATATACCATTAAACACAGATCAATGAACTTTTAATTATTTATAATTGGCAATAACAAAAGTTCATTCAATGATTATTTTTAATTATAGATCTTCTTTCTTCTTCCATCTGGGAATAAAGGAGTTCCTCTGTAAAGGACCTTGGAGGAGAATGTTATTGTTTATGTTTTATTATCTCTCAGAGCTGCAGTCCAGCTGATGTAAGGAAGTAGGCTCTGATTAGAGGGACTACGTGCAGACTCCCAGACTCCTGTGAGGGAAAAAATTGCAGGTTGTCGTAGCCAGGGGTAAGTTGACCTGGCTGTGAATTTGACCTGTGGGATCTGAAAATCAGGCCATTTCGTGACGTTACAGTTGAATGATAGTCTTTTCCAAGAGGCTGTCAATGATTTCCTGGACTGGTCCATCGGACGCCAGGGGAATCTTGTGTTAATGCACAAAAGGTGGCAGTGCGTGTGGTGGGGTAGGAACCCTTACTTCATGGATTGTGGTTAACCCACAGTCTAAGGAGTCGACTGAAAGAGAGCCTCTGTATTTATGTAGGAGCTGCCGCAGTTTGTCCCGCTCAACCTCATTCGTAAGAGCATCGGCTTGGCCCACGACCTGTTCAGTGAGAGAGCGAACATCAGAGGGCGGCTCTGAAGGATGCTGTGGTAGCGGTTCCTGAAGGGCTGAGCCCAGCGGGGAGCTTGTGTTTTCCCCATGCTCAGGGCCACCTACCACAAGACAGCAAAGGTCAAGGTCAGGAGATAGATCGATGGGCAGGGGGTCTTCAACACATGCCCAAAGATCCCCCCCCATTCAAGATCGATAACAGGGACAAGGCATTTCAAAAGATCAACCCAAGTATCAGAGACATGGTACCGAGGTCAGAGATGTACACGAGATGTGTCGATGTCATAGGACCGACTGTGAATAGAAGAAGAGTCCTTAGACTGTGGGTTGGTGCATATCACCAGCTCGTGGACACCACGATCAGCAGCAAGTTGTAGCACTATCAGGATCCCAGCTACCTCTGCAAATTGTGAGGTCTGAGGACCCAGCTGGTAGCACCAAGAGTCTTTCTGGTCAGCGTGTAACCAAACGACTTCCACGCCAGAAGTTGTTTCAGCATCGTGTCGGAATGAGCTGCCATCAACTTACACAGTTGGCAAACCCACACAGAGAGCTTGGTCGAAGTAGTGGTGATTGGGGTTCAGCAGGGTCCGGGGAGGATTGGCTGGCAGGACGGACAGGGCAGTGTCATCTGAGCAATGCTGGCACACAGCCAGACCCATGCCAAGATAAGGTAGTTAGGAATTATTATATCTCCTTCATCCGGTGACAAGGCCTTGTACAGTGTTTCTTGTTTGGAGGCCAGACAGATGGGATGTTTGTGTCTGCAAATTAAAAAGTTAATTTCTGTTCATTTTGATGAAATACTTGACCTTTGGGTATGCTACACATGTGCAAGATGTGGGTTAACCACAATCCATGAAGTAAGGGTTCCTACCCCACCACACGCACCGCCACCTTTTGTGCATTGACACAAGATTCCCCTGGCGTCCCATGGACCAGTCCAGCAGATCACAGAATACCTCTCACAAAACTGTCTGCTTGACCCGTACCAATCTGGGTTCAAAAAGGGGCACTCCACTGAAACTGCTCTGTTAGCAGTGACTGAATCCTTAAAAGAAGCTAGAGCGACAGGCAAATCCTCAGTGCTTATCCTGCTCGACTTATCGGCTGCATTTGACACTGTCAACCATGGCTTGCTTTTGTCAATACTCTAGCATGGGCATCACAGAGAAAGCACACGCCTGGTTTGAATCGTAACTCACAGGACGATCATTCAGTGTACCTTGGCTTGGACAATCCTCTACCGTGCACCATCTTGCCACAGGAGTCCCCCAGGGCTCTGTACTAGGACCTCTTCTCTTTGCCATATACACCACCTCACTGGGTGAGATCATTCGATCTCATGGCTTCTCCTACCACTGCTATGCAGACGACACCCAGCTCTGTCTGTCATTTCCACCGGACGACCACACTGTCTCTGCACGAATATCAAACTGTCTCTCTGACATATCAAAATGGATGAAATCCCACCATCTCCAACTCAAATTCTCTAAAACTGAATTACTTGTCATCCCAGCAAAGCCATCCATACAGCACAATATCTCAATCCAAAATGACTTCCTATTTTTGGCTCCTTCAAAGGCAGTTCAAAATCTGGGTGTTGTGATTGATGAACACCTGACCTTTAAAGATCATGCTTCCTCTGTTGCTCGTTCATGCCGCTTTGCGCTGAATAACATACGAAAGATCAGACCATACCTAACACAACATGCCACCCAGCTCCTGGTGCAATCTACTCTCATCTCCCGCCTCGATTACTGCAATGCCCTTCTAACTGGTCTTCCAGCCTGTACTGTGAGACCTCTTCAAATGGTCCAGAACGCAGCGGCGCGTCTGGTCTTCAATCAGCCAAAAAGAGCACACGTCACCCCTCTGATCATTGAGCTCCACTGGCTACCGCTAGCAGCACGCATCAGATTCAAATTGATAACACTAGCATACAAAGTCCGAGATGGTACGGCTCCCATCTACCTGAATCCTCTTGCAAAGGCTTACGTCTCGGCCCGGCCGCTCCGGTCATCACAGGATTGTCGGCTAGCAGTGCCTATACCACACTCAGGACAATCCAGACTCTTCTCATGCATCGTTCCGCAAATGTGGAATGACCTTCCAAGCACTACCAGAACAGCGGCTTCCTTTTCAATTTTCAAGAAACTCCTGAAGACCCTGCTCTTCAGAGAGCATCTTCTAAACTAGCACCCTCCCTTCACCTGTCCCCCCCTCTACCGTCCACTCCTTTGTTCCCTCCTCTCCATGATTGATGTCAAGTTGTTGTATTGTTGTTGTTGTTAGCCTCAAGGGCAACATGCCGATTATCACTTGTAAGTCGCTTTGGACAAAAGTGTCTGCTAAATACATAAACATAAACATAGCCCTCGAGGACCAGAGTTGGTGACCCATGGTCTACAGAGTCAAAGGCTTTAATCAAGTCATCAAACACAGCCACACAATATTCCTTATTGTCAATGGCACACATGATGTCATTTAGCACTTTTAAGTGTTGCAGAAACACATCCATGGCCAGTTCTAAAGCCGGGCTGCACGGGGGTAATAATACTGCTGGATTCCAGATAGCGAGTTAGCTGTTTGTTGACTAACTTTTCAATGACTTTAGAGAGGCAAGGCAGGGTAGAGATAGGGCTATGACAGCTTAGGTCTGAATGATCTCCCTCTTTAAAAAGTGGAGAAACAGATGCAGATTTCTAGTCCTGCAGAAATGCACCAGTTTGTATGGACAGATTAAACAGATGGGTAATGGGTGCAGCAATAAAATGTGCTACTATTTTCAGAAAGAAAGGGTCATGAGTGTCCAGTCCAGCTGATTTATGAGGATCTAACCTGAGTAACTCGTCAAGTACCTCATTTACCTGAAACATCTGAACGGAGGAACAGGAAGTGGTTGTGGAGAGGGAATCGTTGCTTATAGCTGAGTCGAGGTCAGAGACCCCAGAGGCGGGTGAAGCTGTTGCAAAGGCATGACCGGACTTGATAAAATAAGTATTGAAGGAATTTACCATTTTAGTTTTATCTGAGACAACAATGCCCTCAGATTTGATTGCATTTGTTGAGTGTGAGGACTTGTTGGTGTTTTCCAGAGTCTTGACAGTCTGCCAGAACTTTAAGGGGTCAGAACTACTCATTAGATACTGGTTCTTATAATAATCAGATTTAGCTTTTCTGGTTGACCAGGTACATTTGTTCCTTGCAGATCTGAAGGATCGCCGCTCCCTGATATTCTTTGATGTCTTTGCTCTTTGCCAGCATTGATGTTTTAGACTAATCAGTTCTAAAAGTTCAGTGTTGATCCAGGGACTGAAACAATTTTTAACTCTGGCTGTTTTAAAAGGAGCGTGTCTGACTTAAATCGAGATAAAGGAGTTTTTGAAGTGTGACCAAGTGCCCTCGACAACAGGAATGAGGTTAATTCTGTACCATTGTTCTTTCACCAAGTCACGTAAAATGACCTGCTCATTGAGGTTTTTTAATATTTGTTTACTGATAATTAGGGCAGGTTGTTTAATGTTTGTACCGTTGTCGACACAAACAGTAACATAATGGCCGCTTTGGCTGAAAACTGCAGATGAGTATTTTGTTGGTCTGTTGGTGAGAATTATCGATTAATGCTCCATTATTGAAGAACTTATTGTTAAATCTTGTTGGAGGTTGCACAATCTGGGGAAGGTTTAAAGCATCCAGCTGAAGTTGCAGAGAAGTAGACGGCTTGAGCACGTCCCAGTTCAAATCACCTAAGAATTCAGAGGCGGTGTAAGGGGTAATGAGTTCCCTGAGGGCAGACAGGGCACCGGCAGGGGCAGATGGGCACCTGTAGCAGCCAGCAACAACCAAAGAGTAGTTTATTGAGAGGTTGATTTTCAGTAACAGCAGTTCAAACTGTTTGGGCAAGGATTTAGATTACATGACTGAACATTGCAAATTGTCCTTACAGTAAATAGCAATCCCCCACCCTTGGAGGGTCTATCCTGACAAAAGACATTATAACCAGGGATAGTTTAGGATCTTTATAGTCTGTGCTTTACTCATGACAGAAATAGCACGAGGCGATCAGTTAACAGTGTAAGGTAGCCTGTATGCTGCACAGGAACACAACTCAGCTAAAAAATGGTGATGGAGTTGGAAATTCTGCTCAGTTTTTTGGCTTTTTGTTAGACTCTGAACCAGGAAATGGCTGTGGGCAGTTGAAGCAGCAGGCAGAAAACTCCATTGAAACCAGTGACTCCGGCCCCTAGCCAATCAGCGGCCACAGTTGCAATGCTGATCTCATTTGGCCTTGCCAGGAACCTCATGGAGCAGGGACATAAAAATTGGGGTAAAGTACCGAACCACACCCTTGGAAATGGTGGTTAGGCAGAGCTTCACTAATCCAGTTCAAAAGGGTTAAATGAAGGCAACTGCACTTTCATTTATTGAAGACATTTTGCTTCTCATCCGAGGAGCTTTGTCAGTTCTGACTGGGAAATGAGAGCGTCAAGCTTCTTAGCTGTAGTTTCTGCGAATAAATTACAATAGACAGCTACAGCTGATAAGTTTGATGCTTGGCAGTGTGTAGTTTTGTGGCGCTAGGGGGCAGTGCATACATTTCAGGGTAGAACAAAAAATGGGATTTCAGGGTAGTTTTACACCATGCAGCCTTGACTGTCTCTAGTTTTAAACAACATTGTGGTAAATGTTGTTACCGGGAAGCAGAAAGCATGCAACCTCAGCGTGACTCCTCAGACTTTGACTTAACCTTATTTCCATCTAGAGAGAGAAAGAAAGAAAATAACCTTTTATGTAGCGCCTCTTAAGATAAAAATCACGAGGCGCTTCTTCACAAGAACAAAAAGTTTAAAACATAACAAAGATTTTTAAAACAAAGATTAAAAGATGATTAAATTGAGAGAAAACTGTGAATAAAAATGTGAAGACGGGGAAAGACGAAATGAATTGGAAAGAGGGAAATCAGGGTATCCTCAAAAATAATAGCAACAACATAATCACACCAACAAAACCATACACAACAGTTAGAAACAGACTAGTACACCCAAAGGACAAGCTATCAGCAGGACGTAAGTGTGGAGTCGTAAAGAAATCCCAGGTAAACTCTGCAGTAAAACATACATAGGAGCAACTTGACACCAACTCAACACAAGGACAACAGAACATAGAAAGTAGTGTGAGAAAGAAACAAACCGAAGACGCACAAGAGCAGCAAGACAAGAAGCAGAAAGCACAACAAAGAAATCAGCCGTAACAGATCCCCGCACAAGGTAAAGCCACATAATGGACTGGGACAACACACGGATCATAAACACCCAACAACAGGAATATAAAAGATGGATTAAGGAAGCCTTAGAAATAAGGAGACGTGGGCGTGGAACCATGAACAGAGACGAGGGGTCTACACATTAGATCATGCATGGGACTGTCAGTGGAGATGGCAGTGCAGGGGAGAATAATTTTGTGTGTTGTGTGTGTTTCAGCTGATGACATTAAACCATGCCCTCGCTGTGCTGCGTACATCATCAAGATGAATGATGGGAGTTGTAACCACATGACCTGTGCCGTCTGTGGCTGTGAGTTCTGCTGGCTCTGCATGAAGGAGATCTCGGATTTACACTACTTGAGGTATTTCATTGTGCATATTTAGAAAGTTTAAAGTTTTAATTTGTGCACATTTTCTGGGGAAAAGTAAGATAATTTCATTGTTTTCTATTTTGTGATTGTAACCAGCATGTGTCTGTGGATGTTTTTCTCTAGAGGAGAGGCTAATACTCGTGGCCTCTCCTGCAAGTTTAGTCTAAATGTCTGAGTGCATGCTTTTACCGCTCAGTCCGTCAGGCTGTACCTTCTGGGGTAAGAAGCCATGGAGCAGAAAGAAGAAGATTCTGTGGCAACTGGGAACACTAGTGGGAGCCCCTGTTGGAATTGCACTGATTGCTGGCATAGCGATACCTGCCATGATCATTGGAATCCCTGTATATGTGGGAAGGAAGGTGAGGCTCTAAGCAAATGTTTACCTAGAGGTCAAAAGTATAAAGCACATGGTTGTATTTCTGCTGCATGGTTAGTGTGTTTAATCTGGCTGTGTTAGAGCTGAGGGGGAGTCTTTCTGTTATATTTATTTTTATTTTTAAAGGATATTAATTCATAACTTGAGTTGCCAAATATCTTTCATTGTTTTATTTAAATCTGTGATACTGATGAATAATTAGAATTTTCCTTTGGAATAATATGAAAGGAATGATGCTGGACTCCAGACTAGGGTTGTCACGGTGTAAAAATGTAACCTCACGGTTATTGTGACCAAAATTATCACGGTTTTCGGTATTATCGCGGTATTTTTTTTAAACGTGTTATATTTTCAGACAACAAAATAAACCCTGTATGTCAGGAAATATTGTCCTCAGTTTGTGTCTAAATTTTGCCTAAAATGTGTTATTTTGTAATTATGTTTGTTTGATTACATTTTTCCCCTTTAGTCTTTAAAATACCAATATTTGCCCATAACTTCTTATTTTTTGTCTTTTTGATGCCATCATTTAAAAATATTAGATCAGATGATACTCAGTACTTAAGTAGCCTTCTAATCAGATACTTTTTTTACCCTTACTTGAGTAATAAACTCTATATCAGGAAAATATTGTCCTCAGTTTGTGTCCTTCCAGTGAGCTTTGCAGATGTGGGAAAATGTCATCAGGCAGTAATCATTGTTAAATTCATAATTATTCTCGGAGAGAGACCAACTCTTATCTGCCCCTGGGAGCCCCGTAATGCATAGCGTCATTTCAACATGGGGGTGTCCACGACACGGTTTACATGCAGGTAGCGGCGCTGCGGCTGCTTTATATAGCGACTCGTTGCATTCTCCCTCAACCCAAATCCTCGGATCACGCATTTTAGATAAAACGCTAACATTAGCTTGCCTTGCGTTGACTGTAGAGTTGTGGGTGATGGTCACGCAGATGTGTCATGAGATTTGAAGCGTTGCTGCCTTTCACAGACACTTTTTCTGCACGTGCTGCAAACAGGGTAGCCGTCTTCTATCAACTGTCCCTCGGCATTCTTCAAATATCCAAAAAATGCCCATACTTCCCACTTTGTCTTCTTTGAGGGATAAAAAATGTCCTGAGCGCTGCCGTCTCCTCCTTTGGCCATTATTTCAGCTTTAGCTTCAAGAAAGATTTGGTTGTAAACAACAAATTGCGCATGTGCCGCTGACAACTTTAGCAAATGATACGGTGGCTGGTAAGGGTCACCGTGCCTACACCGTAGCCACTGTAATCCACCGACATAATATATATTTTTAAAAACAAGACGGTTATTATTATTGTCCACTTTTTTTTACCGGGGTTTACCGCTACACCGGTTACCGTGACAACCCTACTCCAGACCACTGTTTCTTTTAATGCCCCATTTTATTAAGGTCTGATTCACTGAAAAACCCTGTTTTAATGATTATGTCTGATTCTAACGGGTCACTCTAGAGTGTTTCATTCGGGCTGAACATGAAAATAGTCTCCTACACCTTCCTCCTGCAGTAGCTTGTGATAGAAAACAGACAGTGAAACTCTAGGATTAGAAAAGCGTGACAGATCTACGTCACACTGTCACTAACATGGACTCACCCATCTGGACTCACGACAGGGATGGCTGTTGTTGGTTTAGAGTCCAGGAAACGGCAAAGAACGAGAAGATAACCGTTGGCATTAGCAACTCCACAACACAGCAGAACTCCTATGAATACCTGATCTACATTTCAATTAAAAAAAATCAAATATTTATTTTGGCGGGCATGACACTAGGTGTTTGTTTACATCTACCAGCCAATAGGGAGCACCATTGTGAGTTACTAAACAGTCCGCTTGGCACAGCAAGGCTGGCTCTTTGGCAAATCAAGCTCAAAATCTCAGGCGCAGCGCGTCCGCCTCCGGTGTGCCCTAGGCTTTAGAGATGAAGTCAGGATCTCCATCATCTGAGGGAAGTAAAGCCGTTGCTCCTCCTAATCAAAATGAGTCAGCTGAAGTGGTTCAGTGATGCGTGGAAAACTGTCTTCAGGCGCCCAGAGCTGTGCTGTGGCTTTGCATTAGATTTATGTATAATCCTACAACTATTTTGGGACGTAATCAGCTGATAATAATCAGAGCAAAGAAACATCTAAAACATGCAACCGTCCCCCCTGCCCCTGAACCAGTGTTGTGTGACTGAGTTTGGACCAGAAGAATATTTAAGTGTAGAAATGCGGTAGGAAAGGGACTTTACGCATCTCACCAGCTAGCAGATTGGATCTTTAAGTTTCTGTTTCTAAGGAGGAACTGATGGTCACCATGCCGTCATTGTGTCTCATGAGTCTACACTTTTCTTTGTCAGATTCATAACCGCTATGAAGGCAAAGATATTTCCAACCACAAGAGGAACCTGGTGATCGCTGGTGGAGTGTCCCTCTCTGTAATCGTGTCTCCAGTGGTGGCTGCAGTTACTGTAGGTCAGTCTGCTCTCAACCCCGCCGTCCTCTGTCCCCTGTCCTCCTCTCTTTGTGGTCCAAGTTCTTCTTAGGATTTCGGCATGCAGGAAAATCCTCAGACATTTTTAGTCCTTGTTCTTTTGTTTGTTTCTTTCTTTCTTTCATTCTTTCTGAAGAAAACAGACGGTGAAACTCTAGGATTAGAAAATCCTGACAGATCTACGTCACACTGTCACTAACATTCATGGACTCATTCATCTGGGTTTAAGACGGGGAAGGCTGTTTTTGGTTTAGTATCCAGGAAACAGCAGAGAACGTCTCAGCTAGTAGAAGCTAACTGTTAGCATTAGCAACTCCACCCCACAGCAGAACTCCCCCAGGCTTGTGTTATTGGTAGAGATAAAACATCAACGTTGCAGAGCAGACAGAGTCGGTGGTAGTCGTGCTGCTGTTAGCCAGTCAGAGGAGAGATGTCCAATTATCAGGAAGTAAAACTCCAGATCCTGCTGTCTGAAGCTGCTTTCTCCTTTGGATGAATTCTGTGTCCTCAAACAGGTGCAGCAGAGCTTTTTCCCCCAGAGTATGACTAACAAGGTGTTCATTCCTACTAGAGACCCCGGCAAATGTATCAAAAGTGTGAGTGAAGTTGATCTGTAATGTGTTAACCCTTATTTTATAAATGAAATTGGAACTACACCATACTCAGGACAATCCAGACTCTCCTCGTGTGTTGTTCCACAGATGTAGAACTGTCCCAGGTATTTAACCATTGGTGATTGACTGAGTCCTTCGCTGATCAGATTTTATGAACGATATTTTTTATGCCTATTAATGAGTCTCATGGCTAGGAGACTGCACACTTCCATGTCAAATTAGCGTCTTGTTTTGCAGCAGTGTTTCTATGTGCATATTTTTACACTTAATTTGAATGCTAAGAATCTTCTGACTACAATGATATATGGCAATCAAGGATTCAACCATAACTAGACAGAGTCTTTAGTCAAACCACTCGGAAATTCGAAATAATGTCTAAGTCCCTTTTGGAAACCTTTGGAGTTTCCCCCTTGGTTCAACACAATATGATACAAATGTGAAACGCCAGCCACTTGGATAAAAACACAGAGCCACTGAAAGATATGCTTATAAACACAGAGAAGTTGTATATGACATGGGCGGAAATGGGAACGAAAAAGATCCGGGGCTTAGCCCAGATGAGTGATTTTCTACCTTTTATTGAAACATTTCAACTTTCACATTTTGACCATCTTAAAGCAGCCAAAAAGCACTAGATAGCACTTATGAGCTGA
The DNA here is from genome assembly GCF_043380555.1 of Nothobranchius furzeri. Classification (NCBI taxonomy): domain Eukaryota; kingdom Metazoa; phylum Chordata; class Actinopteri; order Cyprinodontiformes; family Nothobranchiidae; genus Nothobranchius; species Nothobranchius furzeri. Next base: position 49,476,278 of record NC_091745.1, read on the forward strand.
TGATATTATACCTTTATCGTTGGCTTCTATACAGTACTGTGAAAACAAATCCTCTCTAGGACTTTACATTAAGATGTGAGCCATGTTTATGCAGTAATCCTAATGATAATAATACATTTTATTTATAATGCGCTTTACATTACAGAAGTAATCTCAAAGTGCTACAGAGTATAGGGGACAGGTATAAGGTACACAGCTAGTTAAAAACAGTTCAAATTTCAGGATAATATCAAGTGTGGAAAATAAAAACAGTCCCCAGAAATGGATAAAACCCATCTAAAAAGTCATTACAGTAGATACAAACAATAAGTAAAAACAACACAATAAAGTAAAACACTCAAGAGGTCATTGTGCACTAGAAAGCCTTATTAAACAAAAAGGTCAAAGCTCCACAGATTGTGTGGCCCTTAGAAACTCTGGGAGAGAATTCCAAAATTGAGGGGCCACTACCTTGAAGGACCTGTCTCCCATAGTGGAGAGTTTAGTCAGTGGTTGGTGCAGGCGGTGTGAAGAGGTGGTAGATCGGAGGGTTCTTGTGGCAGTGTGTGGGATGAGAAGTTCGCTCAGATAGGCAGGAGCAGTTCCATGGATGCACTAGTGAGTAAGAAGGCCAATTTTGTACTGAACTCGATATTGAATGGGCAGCCAATGAAGTGATCTCAGATCTGGAGTGATATGATCATATTTGCGTCTCCTCATCAGGACCCGGGCAGCTGAGTTCTGGAGCTTTTGTATGCTCTTGCCAGGGGCCCCAACAAGGAGGGCATTGCAATAGTCCAACCTGGAGGAGATAAATGTGTGGACCAACTTCTCTGCATCTGGCTGGGAAAGAGAGGGACGGAGTTTAGCAATGTTTTTGAGGTGGAGAAAAGAGACCTTGCAGAGGTGGCGAATGTGGGTGTCAAATGTAATATTTGAATCTAGTCTGATACCAAGATTTGTTACAGTAGAGGAAAGGGGAACGTCATGACCGAAAATGGAAATACTGCTAAGGGAGAGAGACTGTGTTTGATGTGGAGTGCCGATAATGATAGCTTCAGTTTTATTACTGTTTAGTTGAAGAAAATTTGCGGCCATCCATGCCCTCATCTCCTCCAGGCAGACCTGAAGTACAGATGGAAGAGTTTTAGGTGTAGTGGAGTCCATTTTCATGTATAACTGAGTGTCGTCTGCATAACAGTGAAACAATATTTTGTATTTATGGAAAATTTGTCCAAGTGGAAGCATGTAGATGGAGAAAAGGGTTGGCCCAAGAACCGACCCCTGTGGTACTCCACAATTTACAGTGTGGGGGGATGACTGACATTGTCCTAAAGCTACAAATTCCGTTCTGCCCGTAAGGTACTCCTGGAACCAATGTAGTGTGGTTCCCGAAAGGCCAACCACAGTCTGGAGTCGATTTAGGAAGATGGTATGGTCCACAGTGTCAAACGCCGCTGACAGATCCAGTAGGAGGAGAAGAGATGGTGAGCCCTGATCCGCAGTTAGAAGTAAATCATTCATAACACGGACCAGGGCAGTTTCTGTGCTGTGGGCTGAACGGAAACCGGACTGGAATTTTTCATACAGATTATGAGTAATGAGATGATTGTGGAGTTGGTGTGCTACAGTTTTTTCCATTATTTTAGCTAAGAACGGTATGTTAGAAATGGGTCTGTAATGGGACAAGATAGCAGCGTTTAGAGAGGGCTTTTTCAGACAGGGACGAATTATTGCAGTTTTGAGGGCTGAGGGAACCTGACCTGAATGTAATGACTGGTTTATAATTGTAGTGATTAATGGACTGACGACTATAATATTTGATTTTAAAAGTTGTGTCGGGAGAGGGTCAAGGGGGCAGGTTGAGGTATTCATGCTTTTTATTGTTTTCTCCACTTCTGTCTGGGTGGCTGCTGAGAAATCAGAAAAGGTATTTAATGTATGTGGAAGGGTGGTGTCAAACGGATACCGAAATGTACGACTGATGGAGTATCGGATTGATGCCACCTTGTTGGTAAAAAAGTCCATGAACCTATTGCATTTATCAATGCTAGTGTCAGTATGTGGATTTGTAGGAGGGTTTAGCAGTGAATTTATGGTGTAGAATAGCTGCTTTGAATTTCCAGCACTGTTTACGAATTTCTGTGAAAAATATTTTGACCTGGCGGCAATGAGTGCTCTAGAGTATGTTCTTTGATGGTCCCGGTAGGCCAGTTTATGAACAAGCAACCCCTTGGAGGTAAACAGACGCTCCAGGGCACGGCCATTTGTTTTCATTTATCGTAGTTCTATTGTATACCATGGGGCTGACCTGGAGACTGTAACTGACCTTGTTTTTATTGGTGCATGTGATTTAAGAATATTGTGGAGGTTTAGGTTTAGGTTGTAACTGTGAACAGATTTGTTTACTGACGTGTGATGTTTTACCGATAGAATATTCTGAATGTCCTTATGGGGTCTATAGCTTTTAAATTTCTGAAAAGGATCTGACGTTTTGGCTCTACTGTATGTGTCTTTTAGTGGCAGTTCCATGGAGACAACACTATGGTCAGACACACCCAAATCATAAACCTGTAAGTTTGTAATGGCGGGAGTATCTGTAATGACCAAATCTAGGGTATGACCTTTTGTGTGTGTAGGAACTGTGACATGTTGAGTAAGATGTAAGCAATCTAGTACATCCAGAAACTCAACTGCAGAACGGTTTGTGGGACAATCTACATGCAGATTAAAATCACCCATAATAAGTGTATAATGTGACATTGCACAGAGTGATGTAAGAAAATCTTGCATTTCAGAGATGAATCCAGGTAATCCTCACATTTATTCATATGTTTCCATTAAAGAAAAGACAAATGTCTTTATATGGCGATTTGCCATAAAGGTCATTATCGCCGTTTTGTATGTGCTTTGCGATGGGCCTATCGCACGTCCTGTTATCGCGATGATGATAATTTTTCGTTATATTGTGCAGCCCTACTAGACCATATGACATTGCAAAGTATTTTAATTAATTTTTCATAAAAAAGGTTAATTTAAGATCATATATACAAATATTGACAGTGACCCATGTAAATTAGTTGATATAATCAATTTCCCTCTAGGATTAATAAAGTATTTTTGAATTTGAATTTGAATTGAATTTGATAAGATAATGTGGAGGAAAAACGTAGGGTTACGTTATGTAAACCCCGGTTCTTTGATAACAGAGTGAGGTGTTTCACTATGGGAGAATCGCCCTGGCATGACAAACTACGGGAAGCTCCAATGACATCCCGTCTGTCCCTGACAGACCGGTTGCGCCGTGCCCAGGCTCCGCCCACCCAGTATATACACGGCCAACCAACTCCTACTCATTCGGACGATTTCTTACAGTTAATGCAAGAAGGGAATTGTTGGTGAAACACCTCACTCTGTTATCAAAGAACCGGGGTTTACATAACGTAACCCTACGTTCTTTTTCTAACTTCGTTCGGTGTTTCACTAAGGGAGATATGGCCCACTCCCGGATTGCATGTCCATCCCGAAGCGAGCTGCAGCAAAATTCTCCTTAACCACTAAGCAGATGCTGTGCATCCTGCCTCCAGCACTGAATGTGCCAGTGAAGGTTGAGACACATCCAACCTGTAAAACCGCACAAAAGTTAGCGGCATGGCCCAGCTAACTGCTGCACAAATATCCTGGACTGACACCCCACGAAACAGGGCCCAAGATGTGGCCATGCTCCTTGTAGAACGAGACCTCACCCCCAGAGGGGGTTCAGCACCCATACACCTATATGAAAGGCTTATTGCTTCTACAGTCCAGTGTGCCAGTCTCTGGTGAGACACAGGTTTGCCTTTATGGGCCGTGGCCCAAGAAACAAACAACTGGTCTGATTTTTTTGAGACCAGCAGTCCTGTCCATATAAGCCCTTAAAGCTCGAACAGGGCAGAGACAATTAAGCTTCTGCTCTTCTGCTGAGGAAAAATGAAGTGGGTGAAAAGCCAGCAGCTCCAGAGGGGAGCAGCTATAAGACGACTCCATTACTTTAGGCACAAAAGCTGGATTGGGCCGCAGACACACCTTAGTGTAGCCAGGGGCCCACAGTAAACAAGAGGGACTGACTGACCATGCCTGAAGGTCACTCACTCTTTTTGCTGTAGTTAAAGCTAAGAGCAGTGCAGTTTTTAAAGAGAGAAATTTCAGTCCAGCCCCATCTACAGGTTCAAAAGGATGATGACAGAGGGCCTCCAGAACAAGTAAGAGGTCCCCCAGTGGTACCAGTGGCCAAAAGACTGGTAGCTTACGGCAAGCACCCTTCATGAAGCAACTCACTAGTGGGTGTTGCCCCACTGGTTTGTCACCAAACCCCACATGGCATGCAGAAATTGCAGCCAGATAAAACTTAATAGTGGAGAAAGCTTTATCCTTGTCCATCAGACTCTGCAAAAAACAGTACATCCACCACTGAACACTGAAATGGAATAACATGTTTTTCTTCGCACCACACCTCAAAAACCCTCCATTTAAAGCTGTAAAGAGAGAGACTTGGGGGGGGGGGGGGGGGGGGGGGGGGGGGCTAGCATTTTGAATGGTGTCATTTTGATGCTTGGGGACAGGCCTGCCATGCTCAGATTCCACCTCTCACGGGCCAGGCCCACAGAGACAAGCGGCCTGGGTGAGGGTGATAAATCTCTCCCCTGGCTTGGGACAGGAGATCCCTGCAGACAGGCTGGGGCCAGGGTTTGTCCCAAAGCATCTGGATTATTTCTGCCACCCACGGCTTGGATGGCCACAATGGAGCCACCAAGATCAAAGACAGGCCCTGTTCTCTTACTCTTATTAAAATAAAGGAAATCAGACTGAGAGGAGGAAACGCGTACAGCAGCACTCTTGGCCACTGGTGAGCCAATGCGTCGATTCCTAGAGGCGCGTCCACGTCTGTCAGGGAGAAGAGTGGGCAGTGGGCGCTTTCCAATGAGGCGAAGAGATCTACGTTAGCCTGACTGAATCTCTGCCACATTTGGTGCACCACCTGGGGGTGGAGTTTCCATTCTCCGTACAGAAGATTTCCTCTGGACAGAAGGTCTGCCCCTCTGTTCAAGCTGTCCGCCACGTGTTGCACGGGCTGAGAGGAGTCTGGAGCTGCACCACACAATAATTTCCTTGGCTAGTGAGTGCAGCTGTAGGGAGTGTGTCCCACCCTGACGGTTGATATAAGCTACCACTGTGGTGTTATCTGTCTTCACTAAGACATGACGGTCCCTTAAGTAGGGCAGGAAGTGCTTTAAAGCTAGAAACACTGCTAGGAGTTCCAGCACATTTATGGAGTATAACTTCAGTGTGAACCTAATGCGTAAACAACCTAAACAGGGCCCATGTTGTAGTTTACCCAAAACATCCCTGTAGGCAAAAAGAATAAACAATAACTTCCTCTCTAACAGAGAAATACTAAACTAATCTGAATAAGGGTCAGTTCACCCCTTCTTTTTTCACTCTGGAAATTTGCCAGTGTCACCATTTTGGTTGGTTGTTGAAGGGAAGCTGGACAAAGTCAAATGTGTAATCTGTCTTCATGCTGTTTTTTCAGGCATCGGCGTTCCCATCATGCTGGCGTATGTCTACGGCGTGGTGCCCATCTCTCTGTGTCGTAGCGGAGGCTGTGGGGTCTCAGCTGGGAATGGAAAAGGAGTGCGAATAGAGTTTGATGATGAGAATGACATGAATGTTGGCAGCGGGACGGCTGCCACCGGTACGTTTTACTGTCCTGATTCCGCTACATGCTGTAACGAACCGATTAGGTTTATCAGGGTTAATGGATAGATATAACTGAGTATCGTCAGCATAACAGAGGAAGTTTATCCCATGCTGTCTAATGATTTTACCAATTGGGAGCATATATATAGTAAAAAGATATGGTCCAAGCACTGAACCCTGTGTTACTCCACAAGTAACCTTGGAGTATGAAGATCTGTTATCATTTGGGGCAGCAGTAGCTCAGGTGGTAGAGCGGGTTGCCTCATGATCGGAGGGTCATGGGTTTGATTCCAGCTCCCGCCAGGGGTATCCTGCTGTTGTGTCCTTGGGCAAGACACTTCACCCAACTTGCCTGTGTTAGAAGTGGTCAGAGGGGCCGACGGCGCCAAATGGCAGCCTCGCCTCTGCCAGACCTCCCCATGGCGGCTGTGGCTACAACTAGCTTACCATCACTAGCAGTGTGTGAATGTGAGAGTGTGTGAAAAGCATCTTTGGGTGTCTAGAAAAGCGCTATATAAGTTCAATGCATTATTATTATGTACGTTTACAAAATTATATCTGTCAGACAGGTAGGATTTAAACCAGCCTAACGCTGCTCCTTTGAGCCCTACAACATGGCGAAGCCTTTCTAAAAGAACATTGTGATCAACTGTGTCAAAGGCTGCACCGAGATCTAACAAGACTAGAACAGACACAAGATTCTTACCCGAGGCCATGAGGATATCATTTGTAACTTCACTAATGCAGTTTCAGTGCGGTATTTTCAGTACTTTATGGTATTCTCATGTTAGTTTCTTTTTTCCACCGTTAAAGACATGACATCAGTAGCAGATACCAGAAACAACCCTAGCCTCTGTGAGGGCAGCGTCGAGGGGATGACGGGCAGCTTCAGTGCCAGCGGCAGCCACGTGGACCGTTTGGGGACCACCAGGGATAACCTGAGTGAGACGGCCTCCACCATGGCCCTGGCTGGAGCCAGCATCACTGGCAGCCTCTCTGGCAGCGTCATGGTCAATTACCTGAACAGGTGCTAACATTCAAATAATAAAGCCTCTTTGGAGCTCACAGTCTTCTCCATTCATTTAGGATCACTAATTTGACAATGCCACATGCTCACGTGGCATTGGCCTGTAAGTAATGTGCTCTGAGCACACCCGTCCCAAGGAACTTGTAATTACTAGTTCATGTCAGCAAGGGGCAGAGTCGTGCAACACAGTGTGCATAAAACAACTAAACAAACCAAAACAACTAACAAAAGCCATAATCCGTGTAAAGAAAATTGAAAATGAACACAAAAAGTGATTCACATAACCTAAGAGTAACTGGAGAAATTGTAGTAAAAGAGCTGTAGCAAAAACTAGGGATGCACCGATCAGGTTTTTGCTGCCGATACCGATATCAAAGAATGCTGATCACCGATATCGATCACGTGGATTGGCCAGAAATTTTCTACAACATTATAATGAGTGCTACAAACTAGGGCTGCAGCTATCGAACATTTTTGTAATCGAGTACTCTATCGAATACTCTATCGATTAATCGAGTACTCTAATAAATTACCCTTTTGCGTTTGTAAACCATTATATCAAACAGCATGTTATAAAATATGAAAGACCTCTTAAAATGAGCAATTGCCAGTTATTCAAGTTTTATTCAAAATTAGTTTTCAAAACTTCAGCACTTCAACTTTACTTTACAGTAAACAAATGCGAGCGACTGCGGCCCAAACAGCACCAGAACCGCTCACGGCGCATGCGAAAACATGGCTCGCCAGCTGTTTCCCTATTAACACACATCCGTTTTAATTTCTACACTTTTTTTTCCTCACACTAACAAGGATGGTTGAGAAAGCATGTTTGCCGTGGTTATGTCAAATTATACTGATCACACATTTGTTTACTTTCTTTTGTTTTCCTCATAAATATCTGTGTCCTTCTGCAGCAATCCTGAGGGACAACGGACATCAATAACAACACAGTAAAAAGTCCGACGTGTTGTAAAAACTGCTATTTTTAGCACATTTTAAGACTGACGTGTTGCTACCAGACGCACAGTGTGAGCTGAAACTGAGTGCTACAAACGAAAAAGTCGCACAGTGTCTGCAGAATATATAGAACACATATATACAGGCTAAAATGCATTATCTTGTAGAGGCTCCGAGTTCGCTTGCAGAAGAGACATTTACATGTGGATGTTTCCTGGTCAGGTGCTGCAGCATCAAGGATGTGGCGTTATGGTAGGCTAAATCCATTTTACAGTATTTACACCGGAGTACGTTTTCCGCCTTAAGACGTGAAAAATGGTCCCACGCCTTTGACATTTTCTGTCTTTTTCGCACTCCACCGGGGTCCACGTTGTCCGCCATGGCTTAAGAGAAAGTTAAGGTTTTTTTTTTTTTTTTTTTGAGAAAGTTAAGTTACATTCGCCACTCGCGTGTGCATTCAGTGCAGTATGTATGTGCGTCACTTATTTAGGTCCGGGTGAAACATGACCCCGGGTGATTGCAAAGCCATGAATTAATTAAACATGAATTAAACAAAGCCTCGAGGCAGAGAATTTGACTTGAGGATTTTTTGGACTTGAATTATTCGAGGTACTCGAGGAATCGTTTCAGCCCTACTACAAACTACACAATCTGGGAATAAAGGAAATGTAACCTAATCTAAAATGGTCTGTATTAGGGTTGTCACTGTGTGAAAATTTAACCTCACGGTTATTGTGACCAAAATTACGACGTCATAGTAAAAACTGTATTTATGGCTTACTTTTATGCATTTAAACTTCAGCCGCCATTGATAGTTGTTAAAAGTTGTTAAACCTGTGCATATGAAACAAAAAACGCCTTTTGTTTATCGATTTATTGTGAAAAACGGAAGTTGTGCTTGCTCCTTTTCCTGTTAGGCGGTTCTGATTTCTGTCCATTTACTGCGGAGGTGCTCCGGCGTCCGGCGAAAATAGGATCGATTCTATTTTTGCCGGACGCTGGAACAGAGGGCGGTGCACGGCCGCAGTAGTGGAATAGCTCTGATTGACTACAACGGGACCGATTTTGCTCCGGCGTTCGTGTCGGAGCGGAGCGGAGGTAGTAGAATTTGGGGGTAACCCCCAAATTCCACTACCTCCGCCCTTTGTTCCGGCGTCCGGCAAAAATAGAATCGATCCTATTTTCGCCGGACGCCGGAGCACCTCCGCAGTCAATGGACAGAAATCACCACCGCCCAACAGGAAAAGGAGCAAGCACAACTTCCGTTTTTCACAATAAATCGATAAACAAAAGGCGTTTTTTGTTTCATATGCACAGGTTTAACAACTTTTAACAACTATCAATGGCGGTTGAACTTTAAATGCACAAAAATAAGCCATAAATACAGTTTCCACTATCAAAGTAGTCACACTTTGTTGATCCAAACACTGCTGATCTCTACACAAATGATGGGCAGATTAAACAGTTCATGCCGATGCTTCTCCCACACAACGGGTGTTTGGATCTAACTTCCGCGTTTATTGCTCGGACTGTATGCAAGATCTTGAAAATCCCGCGCATGCTTGTTTGCCCACCTCAGGTCTCTGCACCGGAGCGGAGCCGTTGTAGAGCGGGTACCAGTAAAATTGAGTTCGGAAGCGAGCGGCTGCGGAAGGCGGGGGCGGACCGCAGCGGAGCGGAGGTAGTGGAATTTGGGGGTAAGGGTTCAGATGAAAACACCCGACCTCTCAGGCTGCTCACACATCGATCTTAGCCTGGTGGGGGGAGGAGAACCTGGCCTAATAAGCACTGGAGGAAACCCTGTCAAGATCGTCAACACTCATTTATCTTAATGCTGTTGAAACATGTAAACCAAAAAGCATTATATCCACTGCTACCTTTCTAATTTTAAACTCAGTAACTTATGCTGTAACTTCACCCTGCCCTGCCTGCTCCTCCTTGCTGCCCGCCGGCTGTGATCACAAGCGACAACATAGTAGTTCCCGCTGCTTCTTCGGGCAACAGCGCAAAAAAAAAACACTTGGGATCTTGTTGGCGTGGCGGTGGGATTTCAACTGTGGCAGGCCGCCATGGCTACGCCTATGTAAGGGAAACCCTGAAGATAGAGTGGCTAACACAAGGTAGAGATTTACATAACAAAGCCCATGGTAACTTAAAAATGAAATCAAATCAAAGATACTTTTTTAATCCCAGAGGGAAATTAGAGTTTCAATACACACAATTCAGAGATCAGACATACATGGGCAATACACATGACAAGAATTGGTGACTGTGGTCATTCGCAACCATGAGTCGCGCTACGTTAATAGAGATGAGGGGTTTACATGAGGGTTGGTTCAGGTGGAGGGGGAAAAAGGCACTTCAGAGTTACCCTCCACCAGTAGGGCAGCTTTGCTCTGCAAAAAAACACCTCAGACAGAGATGCAACAGACTTCAGAAAACACAAGTGTCCACTAGGTGGGGTGGTGGGTTGGGACTATCCCTACTTCAGTTCCCGTGGCCACAATAGAAGCAGCTCGTGTCACCTCAGTGTGGATAGGGGGAGGAGCATTGAGGGTTGAAGGGTTGCAGTGACCCTGGAACGTTTCAGCGGCCTTCCCACAGTCCCGCCCAGGCTGGGATAGGAGACAGAATTGAGTTGCCATAGCGACAGCACATTCCACATATCTTCTGAGGGAGGAGTTTTCGTTGGAGCCTTGCAGGCTCAAGGGCACCAGATTCCGATTAGAAATAGTTTTGGGGCCAGACGGAGATAATTTCCTCTCTGTCTTACAGTTCTCTCAAAATCCCAATAATGGACATTAAACTATCCCAATCCGTGCTGATTCGTCCACTCTCTCCTTGATGGCATCCATCTTTTGTGCCAATAATGAATCTCGGCCAAGGTCCCAAGCTTACGATTCATCTCGGCAATTATACCATACCATATTTATTTATAAAGCATCATTTCAAAATAGCATGGCAGCTAACCAAAGTGCTGTACATAAAAACGCCAAATGCTTGAACAAGAAACACAATAAGAACAGGCAAAATACATAAGAACAAAGCATAAATAGTTGGAGATAAAAATTCCTACTAAAAACAATAAAATAGAACAGTTAACAGCACTATAAAAAATAAAATAATGCGATGAATGATAAAAACATTTGAAATGGCACAAATAAAACGAAATAAGCTACCAGATGGTGCGAGGTGCCAAAAGTGTGCAACTGAATCATAAAAACGGAATTAAAAACTCAAATTCGTTGCTAGATTTTCATGAAAAGTTTCACGGAGGGATGGCAATACTAAAGAAGTGCATTTTCAGGGCTAACTTGAAACTGCTAACAGAGGGAGACAGACGCACACGGAGGGGCAGAGAGTTCCAGAGTTTTGGGGCTGCACAAGAGAAGGCACGCTCCCCCCGTGATTTGTACCGAACCTTTGGAACAACAAGCAGCAGATGATCTGCTGACCGAAGGGCACGGGTGGGAACATACGGGGTCAGCAGGTCCGTCAGATAGGATGGGTATGGGCAGTACAAAGCCTTATAAACATATAACAAGACCTTGAAGTTAATCCTAAATTTGACTGGGAGCCAATGTAAATCTGCGAGGATGGGTGTGATGTGTATGCGTCTGTCGGTGTTGGTTAAAAATCTGTCCACGGCATTTTGAACCTTCTGCAGTTTGCTTAGGGCTGAAGCATTAATCCCAATCAGGACAGAATTTGCTTAATCCAGACGTGAAGTTATGAAAGCATGAATGACTGACTCAAGATCTGGGCGTTTGAGGACTGACTTAAGACGAGTGATGCGGCGGAGTTGGAAAAAGCAGGACTTGACAGTAGCGTTGACTTGTGAAGACATTGAAAGGTCAGAGTCCAGTTTCACACCTAGGCTAGTGGCACATGATTTGAGATTGAGTAGGAGAGTTGAGACATCTAAAGTACCATTCATGTTAGTGGGGCTAAAAAGTATGGCATCTGATTTCATTTAACCGTAGGCAGTTTTGAGAAAGCCATGATCTGACCTGGGAGAGGCATTCTGTGTGCGTGCGGGAGTTTGCATCTGCTTGGGATGGGATTGAGGGTGGGAGGAGGGAGAAACAAAGGGGATCTGTTATGTGAATCTGTGTGGGAGGGGTGGGAAACCGACTGCTGTCTGGTTGTTTTTAATATTGTAAAGCGCTTTGAGCTGCATTTGCATGAAAAGCGCTTCATAAATAAATTTTGATTCATTATAGAAAATGAGTGCTGTTGGTTGATTTGAAGGTAGATCTGGCAATCATCTGCTGGCAATCATCTGCATAAAAGTGGTGGTTAACCCCGAGACTTGCTAAAATCTTATCAAGTGGTAGCATGTAAATTGAAAAGAGGAGAGGACCTAGGATGGAGCCCTGCGGTACTCCCCATGGAAGTGGGATATTGGGAGAAGAGCAGTCTCCAACATGAACACTAAAACAAAATTATGTGAGTCTGTGAATTCACAGCACGGTGCAATCCATCTCTGAGCTCCGGGATCCGGCCAATATTCCTCGACAGCTCGTTATTTTTCTGGTAAGCCACGTAGCCTCCAATGCCGATCAGCAGGAAACCAGACACCAACACCACGAATATCCACACATCTTCAGAGTCCTCCACAGACAGCTGGTCTGTCCCGGAGGGGCATCTGGGAGCCCCTTCTCTCGTTCTCATCGTTGAAAAAATTTTATCAACCGTGTTGAGTGACCAACTGACGAGATCCATTTTAGTGAATTTCAGTTTCCAGTTTCCAGAAAAATGCAGAAGCAGCCGTGCACCCAGCACACACAGACAGACAAAGGCCTTGAGGATAAGATAGGGAGGAGAGGAGAAGAAAAGCATCTGCACCCTCCAAGAGCCGGAAGCTAATCCATCTAGCTACAATAAAAAGTGTTTTTGAAGATATTGGGTAATCTCTAATGATATTGATATAATGATTGTATTTAAGAATCTACTCGAGGGAGCGAACCAAGTCATTCATAGATGATGGTTTAAAAGGGCATAATCAGTACTCATGAAAGTCTAGGACATCACACATTATCCCTTATGTCCTAATGATAAGGTAAGTCAGAATTAAAAAAAACATTTATCATCACTTCTAAATTTGACATTTCAATACTGGCCACTTAATCTTCTATCAGAGGTCACACTTTGCTTAATATTATCTTGTTTCTTCTTACAATGAAGTTTTTTTTAATTGGTATTTAACAGACGCACAAGCGTCAGATAGTTAACAGGTTGTCAAGGGGAATCAGCTAATCAACTTACTCGGAGAAGTATCAGGTCACACTGTGTGTGTGGATAGGTCAGCGCAGCTAGCAGACACCAGCCGTCTCCCTCTGTCTTGGGTTCAGATAAGGAAACAGTGAGGTTCGGCATGGCACTGAGAATCGGCCTTATCCCACTCAGTCACATTAAAAGAAAAAAAAAACAATTGAATTTACTAGGAAGCAGCCAAATCACTCAGTAAGCTAAATGACATTCCCCAGCTAAATCCTATTTATAAATAAATTTAGGTGTGTAACAAAGCTTTTTTAACTTTATCATGTTTTATGAAATCCAAGTTATGAGATGTAGGTAATTTCATACCGTCTGCCCCTAAAAAAAAGGAAATATTGAGTCATTGACTAAATTTACACAATTCAAATTTAAATACATTTATTTGATGTGTTCAGCAATAAAGATGTTCATTAAGTTATTTACAATCTACCAACATTTAAATGTTTCAGTCTGAAACTGCATAATTTATTTCTCCCAATTCTAAAGTGAGCAAGGTCGGCCGAGCAGGCTGTTGTCAGCAGTATCCTACTCTTATCTCTACTGGCTCTGAAAGCATGAGCCGGTGTCGATGTTTACATTCCAAAGAGGACAGAAAACCTCAAATCAACTGTCCAACTGCTTCACACTTAGTTTCAAGTGTGCAAACTCCGTTTTTCATTTAAAGCATTTACTTTTTTTATTTTATAATTTCATCCAGCAGTTATTTCTCAAAACCTTTCTGATTTCTGCTTCAGCCTCTTGGCTGATACTGTCTTACTTGAGACCAAGGTCTGTTATGTTTTTCTGATACGATCTTGCTGTTTAACCCAGACACAGGGGAACGTGAAATTCTGTGTCAAAACATTTAAAAGTTCCCAAGCTGGGAATACATGAAGAATTAAACCAATTTAAACTATTTAAATGTGAATTCCCTACAGCAGCTTTAATCTGCTGTCTCATTTAATTTTACTTCCAGACTGTTTCTCCCCTTGTTCTGATCACAAAGCCCGCTAATCGGAGATCTGAACAAGTTCCTACATTGGACAGACACCAGAAAGATTAAATTGATGACAAATGATATTTTTAGAGTGTTCAAAATGCAGTTTTTGGGTTCAGCAGGTACTGTCCACCAGTTTATGTTCACCCAGGTGCGATTGTCATCCGCTGAACTCCCTTGTCTTGGTTTTAAGCGTCAGAAGCAAAGATAAAAAGAAAATAAACAACAAAATGAGATAAAATGCAATTTGACAATAGTCATTGTCAAATAATGTCATAGTTTTGTTGGTCTGGAATTACTGTTAAATCACACAGTCAATTGCCCAGCCCAAGGGTTGCAACTAAAAACCTACATACTTAGCTATTATTTGGGCTCCCTTTCTACTACCATGTACTGAAACACTCAATTTCTCGAACCGGGGGTTTTTACTAAAACCCTTCACTTAAATCCACTAAAGTGACACAGTTTATAGTTCAAATTATATTAATCACCAGAATACCAGGAACTAAATATGTGGTTAGTGCTTAACCTTTTGATGCATGAATTATGAAATCTTCAACCATGATTATTTAACAATGTCTTTCATTTATCTTTAGGTGTGAATGAAACAAATTTCAACAATATTGTTTGTAACATTTAATAATTAGCAAATAATTTTACTACATGTCCACCTCTGTGGACAGCGTGCATTCTGAACATGGAATATGTTGACTGGACTTACTGAAGTCCACACAGAGGGTCTCAAATGCATTAAAGTACTCAACAGCTGTGCTTAATAGCAAAAACAAATAAGTAAGTGACAATTTTGAGAACCTGTTCAAATTATATTTTTCATCTTTATTTCCTAGTTATAACCATCAGGCTGCAATTAACATTGGTGGCTTAGGCTCAGAGAACAGCTGCAGTTGTTTTGATTTTTTTAGGCAGGACTTGCCTCCTCTCTGTTTCATATTTTCAACCCTTTTTTCTTCACCGCTCTGTGCTTCCTCGTAAGTATAATACATTTGTGACACGTCAGCGGTTATCAAAATCACATTTTCCATCCACCCTCTGATAATTTTCAGTTCCCTTCCACATTTCCTGGATTTACATTTCCATCAATGTACAATATTTACTCAAAAGTTATTTTGTGAGTTCTTATTTCCCCATATAGACACCACACCGTCTCTTCTTCGGCATGAGGTCAGATTTAGGCTCACGAATCTGTCCTCCAACTGTATCTCTAACACAGCGGGACTCACTTATCAGCCAACTAGTTTAAAAGTCTGACCACCAACTTGAAACTTGTGCAAGTGATTTGCCATATCCTTTCTACACGAATAAGCAAGTCCAAACACTCATTTATCCAAACAACAATTAAGCAGACAACATCTAAGACAACAAACAACAACACAGATAACTACAGAGTTGCGTTTCTATTCAAGGCAAAAACGCTCAAAAACCCAAGCCAATACAGCATCTCCAGAATCTGTTTATCTTTCTGTCTGCTCTCACCAAAACAGCATTCCAGAAATCTGCTTACTTCCGTTTATATTTTCCGGTTAAAACGTTCAAAAACCAATTTTAACCCCGGTCACCTAGGATTTTTCTCGGTACCACTAAAAAAAGCAACAAACTTGACTCGTCGAATCTCTCCACTCAGGGCTTGAGTAGTTCGTGGATCTGCATCCCACCAACGCCGTCAAGATCCTCACACCAACCCCCATCGAAAGCACAGCGCCGGAGATGATTTAGGTTGTCGACAGTTTACCGGCGTCAGCTCCTGGCGCCGCGAGGAGATGGGACCCCGGCTTTCGAAGGACCAAATAATGTCATGGATTTTATCAATATGTTTATCAATAACCCATTTCCTATAGTGAAGAGAGAAGGAGACAGTGAACAACAAGTCAAACAGTTATAACTGTGGCAAGATGCACAAGGCAAATGCACCGAACATCCGGTCACAGAGTTTATTTAAAGAGAGGGGAGTGAGAGGGAGAGAGAGATTGTGTGTGTGTGTGTGTGTGTGTGGGTGGGTGGGTGGGGGGGGGGGGGGGGGTCAAGAATGTGTGTGTGTGGAGGCATGGGTGTGTCTGAATGAGTGAGCATGATCAAAGAGGCATAGACCAATACATTTACATTCAGTTGATTGAGTCAATGATCAAGAATTAATAACCATAAATTTTTCCATAACATATATGTATACATATAATACATATATGTATGCATTTAGATGTATTATTTGTATACATATACATATGTATTATATGTATACATATAATGCGTATACACATAATACATCTAAATGTGTACATATTATACATATACATATGTATACATATATGTAAACGTATACATATGTATTATATGTATTTGGGCCAGTTTGTCAGCGCTTTGTCTTTCATAAATTTACTCTTTGATCCACATCTGGTTGCTTTAGCTAACTGTAGGCTGTGCTGTTCCCTCCTTCCATCCTCGCCGTCTAAGATCTTCTGATGTTTTGTTATCAGGCTGGAGGTGCAGGCTGATGTGCAGAAGGAGCGCTGCAGTCTGAGCGGTGAGTCTGCCACCGTCAGCCTGGGTGCAATCAGCGATAACGCCAGCACCAAAGCAATGGCTGGGTCCATTCTTAATGCTTACATACCTGTGGACAGGTGAGCATCGTGTTTGTTAGGGTGATGACTAAATCTTATACACGCACATGTGGTGGTAGAAGTCATCTGACCTACTTCATGTTTATTCTCTCCATCTTCCAGAGAAGGAAACAATATGGAAGTCCAGGTGGACATTGAATCTAAACCCACGAAAAGGCGTCACCATAGTGGTAGCAGTAGCATGGAAGACAGCCATGTTGGTCACTGCGGCTGGCCGTACCCCTCCAATGGCTGCACGTCTTCAGGAAGCAAAGGGACCTCTAAGTGGGCCAAAGAGGCATCATGCTGCTCCTCCTCCACCTGCTCAGGGGGCAAAAAGAGTAAAGGCAAGGTGCGTAAGAATGGAGGTGGCGGTGGGAGCACGAAGATCAACGAGACTCGAGAGGACATGGATGCTCAGCTCCTAGAGCAGCGCAGCACCAACTCCTCCGAGTTTGACTCTCCATCTCTGAGCGGCAGCCTGCCATCTGTTGCTGACTTCCACTGTAGCCACTTCTCAGAGTTCAGCTGCTCTGATCTGGAAAGCATGAAGACTTCCTGTAGCCACGGCTCTAGTGGAGGTGATTACCACCTCTGCTTTGCCACAGTCAGCCCCCTACCAGAGGTGGAGAACGACCGCCTGGAGATGTGTCCTGCTGCTTCATTGCAGGGACACGGAGCCCTGATTCCTCCTCAGTCTCCCACCTCCACCACCTCATCTCTGGGTAATGGCGCTGAGCTGTCCTCTCTTTGCTTCATCACAGAGGAGCGTGTGAACCTGCCGTGTCCCTCTGAGCTGCTACAGGAAAGCAACAACAACCAGCAGCAGGCCCACAGCTCCTGGATACAGACGGACATTTAATACCTTAAGTGCTGTACAGACTTACTTTGCATCTAACATTGTTTCTTTAAACTAACAGTTGCTGCTGCTAAAGCAGATCTCTGACGTTGGGACGTGCGTCCTAAAAGCAGCTCTGGTTTGTGCTTCATGGAGGCTTGGTGCTTCTAGAGCAGCTGTGAGAGAACCATTGTGGTTCGTGTTTGTGTCCACTCGGCACTCCCTCATGCACCATGTCTAACAGAATGCAGCCTGCTGATTGGCCGCTGTAGGTTGAAATAAAACCACTGTGCCAGTTTTGCAAGTATTTTATTTCCCCTTTATTCTGAGATCAGGCCTCTGGAAGGCCACAGATGAAGCTGAGCGTTATTGTAAATAACCAGTGGGTGGGTCCAGATTGATGGTTTCACCTCAGAGCTTTGATACCTTCATGAACTCGTGGTGCCTTCAAGAAGCTGTTAGTGTTTCATCTCCACTGTTAATCACGCTGAAGGCTGGCCCACTCACCTGCATAACAGGTAGATGGAGTAAATAAAGACATTCTACCAAAGACGGCACTCAGGCTCTTGATGCATCTTGACGGTATTTTGAGCCTTTTTCTACACCATCAGATGAATGAAGACAGGATCCTGCTGACTGGTTTTGTATTTGCTTCACAGAAGCTCTGCACCGCAGCCTGAGGCGCCTGCACTGTTATCGGATTTTCTTTACATTCACCTTTTGCGTGGAGCTTGTGGTTTTTTAAGTGAGTTCTGTTTGTTTTCTGCTCTGAGGCCAGTGAGCCGCTCGGTCCGACCTGCTTCACCGGTGGGTCAGGCCTCGCTGCATCAGCACCTTGGGTCTAACTGGAACACTAACAGGTAACTTTTGTTCGGATCAGCATAGTAATTGTATGCTTGCTCATCTACTTTACTAAATGTGTGTAAATGCAAATCAGACAATGAATAAAAATGTGTAAGAAATGTTGTTTTACATTTTTATTGAACAGCCCTCTGAACTACGGTGAAGTTGAGGAAAATTATTGCCTCTTTGTCCACAGCTAATGTCCCCGACATGTAAAAGCAACCTTTAACCTTTAATAAGAGACTAGTTTGGTTTCCCCAGCATTAAAATTTTAATCATTTAAATTCACAACAATAAAGTTTTAACTGTACAGGTAATATTTAGATCAGATTAAAGCTACACAACCACACATATATTCTCTCTAAAGCCCTGGAACTGAAAGGAAAGGCACACGCCTCAAAGATGCTGCTTTGCTCATGAGTCCACAGTCAGACTGCAGATGTGTGTCAGCTGGTAGGTTGAATGACTTCAACACACACACCCCTACCTTCAAGGAGGAGTTAGCATGTAAGACAGCAGCTAATTGCATAGTAGAATAAAGATGGACACCAGCCAACATCCTGCTGAAGGCCCAACAGCTCGTGTCTGGGCTAAACTCCTCATGCGCCGTAGTTTGACGTTATTCCTGTAACAACTCACCCTCTGGTGAAGGAGGTGTGAACGCCAGCTTCTCGTGTGCAAACTCTGCTCTCTGTAGCTTTAACACTGAACCCAGGGTATTTGTAGGATTTAACTGGTCAGTGGAATTAGAAACTAAAAAATAAAATAAGGTGACAGACACGATCCACTGCCCAGACGAGTCAGTGAGTTTAATCCGGTTTAGCGTGATTGCTGTGGACACATTCTGCAGCTTCCTGCCGTCGTATTCCGTCCTCTGCATAGACCAAAGAGTGGAGGTGCAGCAGCTCATGCAGCGGGAGGGAGACGGGGAGGTCAGATATACTTGTTAGCCAGATTCTGAACATCGTTTTTTGTGAACTCGGCACTCTCCACAGCTGAGAGATGTTCAAATAGCTGAGTCATGTGGTGATGCGTGTCCATGTCCTGCAGCAGCTGTACGACCTGCAGACAGCACAGCAGCATTGATCACCAGCATCTATTCCTGAGGTATTAAACATACGTGGACTCGGACGTACCGTGAACCTGTCTGCAGTGTGCAGGTGGTGGAGGTGCTGGTAGACTAAGTTGGGATTCTTCTCCAGTAGATGAGAGTCGAGGGCCTGCATAATGAAGCTGAGGGTATGTCCATCCAGCTGCGTGCTCAGGTACCGGGGAAGCTGTTCAGGTGAGGTGGAGGCCAGCAGCTCTGCACAGGCCTCCGTGTTTCCACTGCAGCGAGCTGCGTTCAGGGACTGGCCGAAGTCGTAGGCGCTGGTTGGCTTCTGGTTGATGGAGACGGCTCCTGTGCAGTTGCTTTGAACAGCTGTGGTGTCTTCATCGCCGTCCACCTGAGGCAAGAGAAGGACATGCTGCACCTTCAGTGGTTATGGGCTTAGTCATATCCTTTCATCTACCAAACCACCTTCACCCCCACGAGCCAGGATTACTAAATGCCCGCTGGGATATTCATCAGAGATGGTTTATTGTGCCTCTACCTCTCTGATGAGGACAGTCCTCCTATGTTCTTTTGAACCGTCAGCAAGACTCTGTCTGAGCAGCACTGTCACCTCCTCCAGCTCCTTTTGAGCCTCCTGCACGCTGGGGTCTAACTGCAGCACCTCCTGCAGGTCGGAGCTACAAGCCAGGAAGTCCTGAAGGAGTGAGGGAGAATTTCTCTGAGCACGTTTGTATAAATGTAAGTCCTCCTTTGACACTCGGCTCACCTGAAGGCCTTTATTGGCCAGGGCTCGTCTGTAGAAAGCCTTCTTATTGGCTGGCTCCAGTCTCAGGGCCGCGTCACAGTCCTGCTTAGCCTCACCGAACCTCTCCAGCTTCAACAAGCACAGAGCTCTAAAACACACACACACACACACAATTGTCTTATTCTGCTCATCAGCAGCTGATCCTGATGGATGCTTTAGTAAAATCAATAACAACAAAACAAATTTAATAATAAGCAAAATTAGATGTAAGTATGAAGTAAAAAGCAAAGTTAAAGGCTGAGCATTTACAGGGCAGCATAAGAAATATTCATTTAATGGCTGATGAATACATGAATGTTTCTAGAGTCGGGGCACATCTGAGGTCAAGAGGAAGCTGATTTCATCTGTGAGCAGCATCGTAGCTAAAAGCAGCTTCACCTGTTTGGTTCTAATAATAAAATAATAATAATCATCGAACTTATATAGCGCTTTATTAGGACACTCAAAGACGCTTGCGTGAACTTACATTTACATACTGCCAGTGATGGTAAGCTACTACGTAGCCACAGCCGCCCTGGGGCGGTCTGACGGAGGCGAGGCTGCCATTTGGCGCCGTAGACCCCTCTGACCACCACCCGGTTCTACCAGCTGACTGTTTCCTAAGGATCTCAGAGCCCTGCTGGGCGTATAGGTGTGGTTGGGAGGAACGGCCCCCTGATCTGAATTTGAGTGGTGTTTTGTTATTGGACTTCTGTGCCAGTCATGGATTGTCCATAATGAACACCATGTTCAGACATAAAGGTGTCCATATGTGCTCTTGGCACCAGGATACCTTAGGACGCAGCTCGATGAACAACTTTGTTGTTGTTTCATCTGACCTGCGGCTGCATGTCTTGGACACTTGAGTGAAGAGAGGGGCGGAGCTGTCAACTGACCACTAACTGGTGGTGAGTTGGCTCAGATGGTGGGGGAGGAAACCGGTCAGACCAGGCAGGCCCAAACGTATCATGCTGGGAATGTCTGGCAGAGTCTCCTGTCAGAAGGAGCTTCAATTCCCACCTCCGACAGAACTTCCAAAATGTTCCGGGGGAGGCGGGAGACATTGAGTCTGAATGGACCCTGTTCCGTGCCTCCATTGTTGAGGTGGCCAACTGGAGCTGTGGTCGCAGATTCGTCGGTGCCTGTCGTGATGGCAACCCCCGAACCCGCTGGTGGACACCGGAGGTTAGGGATGCTGTCAAGCTGAAGAAAGAGTCCTATCAGGTCTTTTTGGCCTGTGGGACTCCAGAGGCAGCTGATGGGTACTGGCAAGTCCAAGCGGAACGCGGCTCGGGTGGTCGCCAAGGCAAAAACCCGGGCATGGGAGGAGTTCGGTGAGACCATGGAGGAAGACTCCAGCAATACTAAGACATTATTTTCCATCATGAACAGCATTTTTCAGCCTCCTGACTCTTTACCCATCCACCTTTACTCTTCAGAAACCTGTAACTCTCTCCTTCAGTTTTTTAATGATAAGGTCAATAGAATCCATCTCTCTTTACCTCATTCCTCCCCTCCCTCCCCTGATTTATTTGAACCCTCCATTCAGTTCTCCTCCTTTGAACTTCCCCGTCCCTCAGAACTATTAGATTACATCATCAAGTCCAAACCTTCCACATGTCAACTAGAGCCCCTTCCAACAGTTTTAGTTAAATCCTGCCTTTCCTCCCTGCTCCCTTTTATAACAGCCATTATTCATTCCTCACTATCCTCTGGTATGGTCCCCTCCCTATTCAAATCCGCTTCAGTCAGCCCTATTTTAAAAAAACCTGGTTCAGATCCCAATGATTTCAATAACCTCCGTCCCTTTTCCCATCTTCCCTTTATTTCCAAAGTCCTAGAGAAAACTGTTGCATCTCAGCTGCACTCCCATCTCACCCGCAATAACCTTTATTAACAGTTTCAGTCTGGCTTCCGCCCCCACCACAGCACAGAAACGGCTCTCATCAAGATCACTAATGACCTACTCATTGCTGCTGATTCTGGTTCCATTCTCATTCTCCTCGATCTGAGTGCGGCCTTTGACACCATTTCTCATCCCATCCTCCTCAATAGACTCTCTTCCTTAGGCATCACTCACACACCCCTCCGCTGGTTTCAATCTTACCTTACTGGCCGCACTCAGTTCATCCAGTTAAAATCCTTTTCCTCAAAACCCTCCCCAGTCAAGTCAGGTGTGCCCCAGGGCTCTGTCCTGGGGCCCCTCCTCTTCATAGGACACGGTGGAGGGACTATGTCTCCCACCTGGCCAGGGAACACCTTGAGATTCCCCCGCAGGAGCTGGCTCAGTTGGCTGGGGAGAGGGAAGTCTGGGCCTCTCACCTTAGGCTACTGCCCCCGCGACCCAACTCCGGATAAGCGGATGAAAATGGATGGATGGATGGAATAATGATGGGTGTTTCGACCATGCCAGTCATGTACTTTGAGATTTATCAGCTTGTAAAAGTTCGTAATTAGCATGACTACTAATCAGACATCGACACGTCGCATATGTGACGTCACCACATAATCTCCTCCCCCCTAGCGTAGCTGCTACTTACCACATGACCAGATTTATGGTGGTTCTTTCCTCCTGTGGGAAGTTTGCTGAACTTACAGACCTTTTCCCTCAGTTTTCTCCATGTCTGGTTCGATGATGTCACTTTTGTGAAGCGCATTTGTAGTCCTGGACTTATTTTCACACAAAACCTAAAATAGTGACTCCAGCTCTCGCTAGGGGTCTTCTGCTGCCGTGTCCTTGGGCAAGACTCTTCACCCCACTAGCCTGTGTTGGTGGTGGTCAGAGAGGCCGATGGCTCAAAATGGCCGCCTCGCCTCTGTCAGACCGCACCAAGGCAGCTGTGGCTACATGGTAGCTAACCATCACCAGCAGTGTGTGCACGTGAGATCCATTATTATTATTATTATTTAATTCAGAGTTGTGAGTGTGCCACTGAGGCTGAAGCTGAAGCACTAACCTGTTGGTGTAGATGGAGCATTCCTCTGGCTTCAGCTTAAGGCATTCTGTGTACTTCCCAAAAGCATCTCGGTACTGGCCCTTCTTCACAAAGTCATTGCCTTCTTGCTTCAGAGCAGGAAAAAGGACATCTGCTCTCCTCTCTACGACACAAACACAGTGGTCGGTCATCACCCAACATGGCTGATTCATGTCCGTCCCTCCCTCTCAAGGCCAAACATCCTCACTGACTCTGAATGCACTTTAACTGACTTCTGTTTAACAAGCTCCAGGGCTGGATGCTGCGCTGGCCAGACGCAAAGCATGTGAGTGAAGTCAGCAGCGAGTCCCGGTGTGATCTACAGACTAATCAATCTGCTGCAGAGCATCTTCTGGGAGGAAAACCGCCAGCAGTGCTTTTCTTCTGTTAGACTTTAATAAGGAGAGCTGCTGCATTGAAACATTGACATATACATGTTGAGACTGAGGAAAGAGCAAAGTCAGCACCCTGAGCTATGTCCCTTCAGTTAAAGATGAGGACGGTCACATCACTGGGAGGGAATGGGAGGAATTCTCCAGTGGGACATTAGCTGGAACTCAGTAATTAAATCTAAAACCTGAGAACAACCTCTGAAAGCACACAATGCCTTTTAAAAACCACTCATGTATTTGCTGAAGGATTTCCCAGAAACTCCAGCAGCTGTTTCTGGTGGGTGTGCAGAGAACAGACCTGCCTCCCTGGCAGCTTTTTCCACCCGAGCCTGCAGGACCTCTGCGCTGGGGGGCTCCTCTCTGCGGTGCTGCTGAGCCGACAAAGGCACCAGGGGAATCTCTGGAAGTTTCTGTCTCCATTCCGGCCCATCCTGCTCGATCAGCATCCGGGTGATCCTAAAGAAAACACTCTGTGTTCAACAAAAACACTTCTGATTTATATCCAGCAACGGTTGCTGAGAGCCAAGTGTGTTCGGTACGAACAGTTAGCTGCTGAATTGTGAGTACGCTTCAGCACAAGATATGAATGAAATGAAGAGTAGAAACGGTGCAACACAGTAGATAAAGTGAGAAAACAGACTTTTTAATCACAAGACAAGTGCATTAGATGCATGTGCACCATGGTATCCAGAGAAGTCTCAGGTGGATGAAAGCTCATACCTGTTGACACTGTCGTGCGCTGCCTGCACACTGCTGTCTATCTGCAGGACAGTCTTGTAATCCACGTAGGCCTTCCGGTACTGCTCCAAGGACTCGTAAGCCATGGCCCGGCGCAGGAGGGGCTTCAGGGAGAAGGGCTGCAGCTCCAGAGCTCTGGCGAGGATAAGTGGATATAATTAGACCAGCAGGAAGGATCAAGGAGGAGAAGCTGGAGTCTGGAAGCCTTAATGCAGAGTTCACAGGCTTTTTTTAGGAGTGCCTATATTAGTGTGTTGTAACAGCTTAAACCTGCTGTGAGAATAATTATATTCTATAATAATCACAAAAAGACTTGATTAAACACAGATCTGCTACTGAGGCTGCTGGACCACAACAACTGGACTCAAAATAAATGACGAGGTTCATCATCTGACCCCATGCTGCTGCTCCTGAGTTTGGATTTAAATAAACAATAAGAAAGATTCTTCTAACAGAAATACCACAGAAGAAGGTTGTGTTTCGCACTTATTAGTTAAAAATGTCTCTTTCTCTGATAAAGGTTGCAGATTCAGGTCAGAATCAGGAATATAAAGCTCCTCTCACCTTGTGCAGTCCTGGATGCAGTCCTGACTGTTCCCATCTTTCAGGAAACACGCTGCTCTGTTAGAATACAGAACACACAGGTCCTGTGGACTATCCAGTCCTACACACACACACACACACACACACACACACACACACACACACACACACACACACACACACACACACACACACACACACACACACACACACACACACACACACACACACACACACACACACACACACACACACACACAGTGAATATCACCATCTTTATATAGACATACAGGGTTATACCTTTTACACAGGCTACTGATTATATTATTGGTTATATTATTAAATTAAAGTTTATTCATAAAGCACCAAACCACGACAAGAGTCGTCTCAAGGACCTTCACACAGTAAACATTCCAACACAGGTCAGGTCACTGCCAATCAGTAATAAATTTCCTATATAAGGAACCCAGCAGGTTGCTTCGAGTCACTGACCAGTGTCAGAGTCTTTACAGCAATCCTCATACTAAGCAAGCATGCAGCGACAGTGGAGAGGAAAACTCCCTTTTAACAGGAAGAAACCTCCAGAGGATCCTGCCTCAGTATAAGCAGCCATCCTCCATGACTCACTGGGAATGGAGAAGACAGAGCACACAGAACTCTGGTTTAACACACACACACATATAATTTAAAAGATGATCCCCATATTTCAACAGTAGATCCTCCTGGGACCAGCAGAACCTCCGTGCCATTCTGGATTAGTGCAAATGACGAGTCGAGCTAGCGAGTTACTCCAGCATCTAGAAGATTTATTCTGGTAAATTATGGTTAAATATGATCCAGAGTTATATCAACATACACACACAGCGGTAAAACTGACAGCACATTATTTATCTGTAGATTACTTAGTTATATTGGGACAGATGATGGAGCTAAGACCTGGATTTGGCTGAGAGCTCCTGGTGGAGCACAGAGATGAAATATTTTTGCTTTCCGGGGAGAGGGGAGGATGGAGTAGGACACGAGTCTGGGAGCTCCTGCCGACTTCGATTAAAATTGTTATTCATTTGCGCTTTTTTGACCATATTTCTTGTCCTAATTCTGATTTTTGAATTATTTTGTTGGGACGTTTTAATCGGCTCGGCATAAAATGGCAGCAAAAAATGTAAAAACCCGCAATGCTACTCAAACACAACTGAAGCTTGGTTTGCAAACCGTGGCCACACCCTCGAGTGAGCCGCCGTCTCCGGCAAAGTTTCCCTTGGGCCAAGCTAATCCTGATATCGAGGCTCTCAAGGTCGAGTTGCTTGCTTCGTTGAGGAATGATATTGCTGACATTTTTAAAAAAGAACTTCAGGACACACTGGGTGATGCTTTGTCCACCATTAAGTTCGACCTGCAGGCTGTGAAGACGCAGCTGGCGATCGATAAAGCTGCCAATGACTCTACCATGTCCGAGCTAAAAGGTACGGTCAAGGAGATGGAGCATGCACTGACTGTTTGTTCTGATGATGTTGCTGATATGAAAACTACTATCAAGAGCCTCACTGCTCATGTAGCCAAGCTGGAAAACAAGTGTGAAGACTTGGAGTCCAGGTGGCGGCGCAACAATGTTAGTATATTAGGAGTACCAGAGGGCCCTGACACGTCCACCACTGCTGCCGTAGCCTCCTTGCTAAAAGAAGCATTCGACCTGGGGAAGGAGCCGCTTTTGGATCGTTCACACAGGACCCTCCAGCCTGCACCTAAACCTGGCGACCGACCACGAGCTATTATATGCAGGTTTCATTACCACACTGATTGTGTTGACATTTTACGACGTGCTAGAGAACGCCGACAGATTAAAGTTGGAGACCGAACCATCTCAATCTTCCCCGACTACACCATCAAGGTGGCACGGGCTCGTGCTGCATTCAATACGGTCAGGCAGCAACTCCGTGGCATTGAAGGCGTCCGGTACGGCCTGCTTCATCCAGGACGACTCCGCATCACATACAAGGGTGTTGAGAGGGACTTTGTCTCAGCAGAAGAGGCAAGTGATTATGTTAAAACTTTGATCTCTGGGTGAGCCTGAATAGCCTCTTAGTTAGATGCTGTAATGTAACTAAGTGCTCACGCTCTCGTTAGGTTTAACGTCACCTGTGCATTGTTTTCTTAGACCGCTGTGCCAGTTATCATACTGTTGGTGTGCTGGTTCCTTTTATTTTCATTGTTATCTAATGAGACTGAATTATATGATATACTCTAGAGAGTTCAAAGGACTAGGTGGTATGTTGTGAAGCGCACACTTATACTGTAGAGAAGTTGGCGAGAGGTTGTGTTTTTTTTTTTTTCTCTCTCTTGTTCCCTCTCTCGCTTTTATTTTGTATTTAGACGCCAGTTAGTCCAATCACTTCTGTGAACTATTTTTTGCTACTTTGGGGTACACTGCTGTCTCCTTTGTTTTGTTTTGTGGAGACTTGGGGTGTGTGTGTGTGGGGGGGGGGGGCTGTCCAACTTGGCTCTTCATGGCCACCTGCATCTTGGTTTTGTCTTTTTCTTTCTCCTTTTTATGAATGGTTAATGGTAATATAGACCCCAGCATTGCTGGGTCAGGTATGCCTCTTAGGTTTATTAGTTGGAATATCAGAGGTATGGGTAACCCTGTTAAGAGATCTAAGGTTTACACTCACTTGAAACGTCTGAATTCTGACATAGCTTTTTTACAGGAGACTCATCTCCGTATTAAGGATCAACATAGGTTATATTGTCCTTGGGTAGGTCAGGTTTTTCACTCAAATTTCAATTCAAAGGCTAGAGGAGTGGCCATTCTCATCAATAAGAAAGTTCAATTCTCTTCGACCAATGTTATTGCTGATGGGAACGGTAGATACATAATTGTTGCTGGCACCCTAATGCAGAAAAAGGTTTTGTTGGTAAACGTATATGCCCCAAATTTTGATGATGCTGAATTCGCTAATAAATTACTAAGTAACATCCCCTTTCTGAATACACATTTGCTTATTTTTGGTGGCGATCTGAATTGTGTTTTTGTTCCAAGCTTGGATCGTTCTGGTCCTCGTAATTTAACTCCATCATCTATGTCTAAAACATTTTCAGATTTTATGATACAGAATGACCTTGTTGATCCATGGAGACTTCGCAACCCTACAATCAAAAAATTTTCGTTTTTCTCCCAGGTCCACCAATCTTATTCCAGGATTGATTATTTTTTCATCGATAGAACTCTCAATTCATGTGTTACTAACTCCGACTATTCTGGTGTTGTAATATCTGATCACTCTCCTCTGCTATTAGATGTTCAACTCTCTACATATAAACGTAGTCCTCCTCTTTGGAGATTTAATTCTCTCCTTTTGGCTGATAAAGAATGTTGTGAATTTATTTCAAGCTCTATTGAGGAGTTCTTGTTCTTTAATCGGGATGATTCTGTTTCATATTCTCTGCTGTGGGAGACTCTTAAATGCTATTTGAGAGGTCAAATTATTTCTTATTCTGTACGTACTAATAAAAAGATTAATGCCAGGCTTAAAGAACTTACGGTGGCAATTAGTAACTTTGATCAAATTTATGCACTGAATCCTTCTCCAGAATTACTCAAGCAGCGCCTTGATTTGCAAGCCGAATTTGATCTTATGTCAACCAAAGAGGCTGAGCACTTATTACTACGCAGTCGTGGCTCATATTATGAATACGGTGACAAGGCTAATCGCTTGTTGGCGCATCAGTTACGACGTCAGGCCTCTTCACGTGTGATACCTGGTATTAAAAACTCTTACGACAATATTACTACAGATCCTTAGGAAATTAATTCTACCTTTAAAGCATTTTACTCTTTGTTGTACAAGTCAGAATTTCCCACGGATAAAGCTAAAATGAATGAATTTCTTCAGTCTCTTTCAAACCCGGTTATCGGTACTCATAAGGCCGGGCAACTGGACTCCCCACTATCTGCTGATGAAGTATTAAAAGCTATTACAGCTATGCAGTCTAATAAAGCCCCAGGCCCGGATGGGTTTCCTATTGAATTTTATAAAACATTTATTGGTAAACTGGCACCTTTGCTTTTGTCTGTGTTTAACGAGTCCTTGGAATCAGGTTCATTACCTCCTACTTCCACGCAGGCCACCATAGCGCTCCTTCTCAAAAATGACAAGGACCCAACTTCCTGTGATTCTTACAGGCCATTATCTCTGCTTAATGCCGATGCAAAGATATTGGCTAAAGTAATTGCGTCTCACCTTGAGGATGTGCTTCCTCAAATTATCCCCGAAGAGCAGAATGGCTTTATAAAGGGACGGCAATTATTTTTTAATACTCGTACACTCTTTAACGTTATTTACTCAAAGCATCTATCTCAACTTCCTGAACTTGTGATTTCTTTAGATGCTGAAAAGGCTTTCGATAGGGTGGAGTGGGAATATTTGTTTGCAGTTTTGAAGAAATTTGGTTTTGGTGATAAATTTACTTCTTGGATTCAGCTTCTTTATTCATCCCCTAAAGCCAGTGTTCATACTAATGATGTTTATTCTGATTATTTTGCGCTGGGTCGTGGTTGTCGTCAAGGTTGCCCTTTGTCACCTTTACTCTTTGCCATTGCCATCGAGCCGCTGTCCATTACATTAAGATCTTCTTCTGTATTCAAGGGAATCCCCCGTAATGGAATTACACATAAAGTATCATTGTATGCGGATGACTTGTTATTATATATGACTGACCCTGCTCGCTCCATTCCTGCTGTTTTAAGTATTCTGGAGAACTTCAGCTCGTTTTCAGGTTATAAATTAAATTTAGGGAAAAGTGAGTGTTTTCCTGTTAATACGGCAGCACGTCAACTCCAACAGTCCGATTTACCCTTTCGTCTTAGTCCCTCTGGGTTTAAGTACTTAGGGGTTAATGTGACTCGCTCTCTATCTGGCCTTAAATCAGCAAATTTGTCTCCTCTTTTATCTAGGATCACATCTGATATTCAAAAATGGGGTAATCTCCCGCTTTCTTTAATCGGTAAGATTAATGTCGTTAAAATGAATATCCTACCAAAATTTTTATTTTTATTTCACTCAATTCCCTTATTTTTGCCGAAACATTTCTTTGTTTCACTGGACAAGATTATTGGTTCTTTTATTTGGGGAGGGAAGCCGCCTAGGGTTTCTAAAACGTTGCTGCAGCAATGCAGATTTAGTGGAGGACTTGCATTACCTAATTTTCTAGCTTATTACTGGGCTGCTCACATTCAAAAACTCTGCTACTGGCTAAAATCTTCTGGTTCCTCGTGGTGTAAATTGGAGCTATTATCATGTAAGGGCTCCTCTTTACCAGCTTTGCTCTATTCCTCTTTACCCGTAAAACCCTCTTTGTATACTGATAATCCAGTGGTTCTTAACACACTCAAAATCTGGTTTCAGTTTAGACGACACAATAATTTTGTAATGCCATCCTCTTCGGGTCCTCTAACCAACAATCATTTGTTTCCCCCTTCACTTTTGGACACGACATTCTCAGTGTGGTGTGACAAGGGTATAGGACAGTTTAAACATTTATATTTGGATGGTGTGTTCGATAGTTTTCCCAATTTGTCTTCTCGTTATAATCTCCCTATTACCCATTTGTTTCGCTATTTTCAAATTCGAAATTTTGTTGCCAAGTGTTTCCTGAATTTCCCCTTTTTACCTCCAGAACAGCGGTGGGAAACTATGTTATATTTTATTCCTCATCACAGAGGAACCATTTCAAAACTTTATGATGCTATTCTGTCTCTTAGTAACCACTCTAAGGTTAAGCTTAGGGGTATATGGGAAGGAGAAATAGGAATTGGAATACATGAGGAGTCTTGGGAACAGGCTATAGCAAGGGTACGATCTTCCACCTCCTGCGCTCGTCTTGGACTTATCCAATTTAAGGTCATTCATAGGGTGCATTTCTCTAAGTCTAGACTTTCTGAACTGTATCCGGAAGTGGAAAATAAATGTGATAAATGCCAGGGTTCTCCTTGTCACCTTAGCCACATGTTTTTTTTGTGTCCTGAGCTACAACGTTTCTGGACAGGGTATTTTGCTATTATGTCAACTGTTCTTGGGGTAACTCTTCATCCTTGTACTCTGATTGCGGTATTCGGGATTCCTGACCGCTCACTTATACTGGACTCCACACAAAAGGATATCATTGCCTTCACATCCCTATTAGCGAGACGTTTAATATTGTTACATTGGAAGTCTGCTAAGTGTCCTACTGTTTCCCAGTGGCTTAAAGATGTCATGTTTTTTTTAAAACTTGAAAAAATTAAATATACGCTGAGAGGGTGCACGGCCAATTTTTTTCATAAGTGGCAACCCTTTATCTCTTATTTTACTAGTCTAGAGGTATTACCTGTTTAATTGTACTTCTGTTATTGTTATATCCCGGTAATATGTTTGACGGTTGTGTTGATCTGTGTGGGACGGGGGGGGGGGGGGGGGGGTCTTTGTTTTTTGGTATGGTTTTTTTGTCTAATTGTCTTGTCCCCCTTTTTTTTTTTGTTGTTGTTGTTGTTCTGTCTGATTGTTGTTATTTACCTAGAAAAAATGAAGAAATGTTAATTGTATTTTGGTAATTGCAAGTACTGTTGTTTTCTTCTTTCAATAAAAATATAATAAAAAAAAAAGAGATGAAATATTTAACAAAAGTTAACAAACTGAACTGATTTTGGTTCTGAAGATGAACAGAATTCTCTCAGGTGTACAAATCAGGTCTTCAGGGTCAAACGGTCTAAAACACGTCTGCACCTCCGGTAGTACTGAACCATCGGCTGAATATGTGAGATTTCCACCAACAGCAAAGGGATTTCATGTTTTTGTGTTTTATTTTTATGTTTGTGAGCTCATCTCCTGTCAGCTCTCACAGATCACAGAATCGCGGTTTTCTCAATTTATCTGATGGTCTAAAAAGGTAGTTTAATTATTTTTAGTATAACTCCGGTTTAACTTGGGTTGTTAACAAAAATAAAAACTGGTGTGTAGTTTATAATCTGGATTTTAAACATAAATTGAACCCGAAGCTCAGCGAGGCAGAGTCTTGTTGCTGCGGCGTCCCAAAGGTATGCTTTCATTGGTTGGTTGCAGACGGGAGTCGTAGGTTTTCAAGCATGTTTGTAGACTGTCGGAGGCTGATTTGGGTTGTGAGATGGCTCAGAAAGCTGTCGCAGACTGGACGACTGCATATTTTCCAAATCACCCTCAAGTTTACTGTTTTCTTGCACGATTCTGCTCCCGATGAGGGATTTGGCTAAGCCGGCTGCAAATCGCACAGTGAGATCTGGGCTCGGGGGGTCATAGACCCCAGGTTGGGAAGCTCTGCTTTAGAAAGTCAGATTGTGTGGGTTTGTTTGGCCATCATTCATCTGGGTTCTGTTTGTTCATCCTAACGTCTCCAAGATGTTAGATGATTGATCACTTTTTATTTAGTAGGCTACTTTTCCTTTGTAAGGAAGTAATGTTTATTTCTTTAGTACCTTTCCTAGAAAGCACCTCACAACAACAAAGTGATAAAACCGTCATAACGATGCCATAGAGAGTGGCCACCGTAACATTTATATAAACACAAACCTAAAAGGTGTTAAAGCATCAAGGAAAGCGTTGTTCAAGTAAAATCCATAAAACCTGCCACAAAAGCAATGAAAACAGACCTATAAAGCGTAGAGAGTTAGGGCTAAGCAACACAAAATAAAAAGGACTCCACAGTGGTTAGAGAGCGCAGGGTCGGTGGTAAAGCATTCCCTAGTGAGGGGGCCAATGCCTGAAAGGCCCGACCACCTCTGGTCCTAAACCTAGGCACTACCAATAGCTGTTGGCCTGAAAATCTGAAAGCGCATCCTGGGTTGCAGATAGTAGATGGATGATATAATTGGGTGCCTGACCATGTAATGCTCAAAAATTAAAGAGAAAGATTTTGAACTGGATAGGGAACTGGGAGCCAGCGTACATTCTCTAATACAGGAGTGATGAGAGCTCTGCATGCTAATAGTCTGGTAGCGGAGTTTTCACCTGGAGACGTTCAAGCTCCTTTTTGCTTAGACATGCAAAAATATTGTTACAGTAATCCAACTGAGAATTAGATAAAAACATGCATTATCATCTCTATCTCCTTTTTGGAAAGTATAGTCCTAACTTTCAGAATATTTCTCAGTTGGAAGAGACATTTTTGACCAACTGACTTGTGTGTTGTGTCAGAGACATCTTAGATTCAAAAGGAACACCGAGGTTGTGGACACTCGATCAAGCCGAAGAGGCCAATATACCCAGGTGGTCTTTGATTTGGAGCTTATTCCCAGGAGTGATAATTAAAGTCTCAGTCTTACCAGGGTTAAGCTGGAGAAAGTTTGTACTCAGTCAACGTTTGATTTGGCACACAGTCCAATAAATGCAACTCATTCTCATAAAAGGTGCAGCACAGTTGAATATTGTCTGCATACAGGTGATATGATATATTGCTGAAATTGTCAAGTAACTGTCCAAGACGTAGAATGTATAGTAAAAACAAGAGGGGTCCCAAAACGAATCCGTGTGGTACTCCACTCTTAAAATCAGCTGTTTCAGAAGATATCTGATTTGCCAGAACAATAAAGCTTCTACAGGAAGGATATGACGAGAACCAATCCAGTACTGAACCTGACAACCGCTTTGTGGAAGTCTGAATTTGCATGCTAGCTCAACATTTAAGCTACAAACAGCCACATTTTTAAATACAGTGGGACAATAAAGTACTCAGTCAGCCACTAATTGTACAACTTCTCCCACTTAACAAGATGAAAGAGGCCTGCAATTTTCATCATAGGCATACCTCAACTATGAGAGACAATGTGGATAAAAAATCCAGAAAATCACATTGTCTGATTTTTAATTAATTTATTTACAAATTAGGATGGAAAATAAGTATTTGCTCAATAACGAAAGTCCTCCTCAATACTTTGTTAAATACCTTTGTTGGCAATGACAGAGGTCAAAGGTTTCCTAGAAGTCTTCACAAGTTTTCACACACTGTTGCTGGCATCTCAGATCTCCTCTAGAGCAGTGATGTTTGGGGCCTATCACTGAGCAACACAGACTTTCGACTCCCTCCAAAGATTTTCTATGGGGTTGAGATCAGGAGACTGGCTAGGCCACTCCAGGACCTTCTTATGAAGCCCCTTTGTCACCCGGGCAGTGTGTTTGGGATCATTGTCATGCTGAAAGACCCAGCCATGCCCTTGCTGATGGAAGGAGGTTTTCACTCAGAATCTGACGATACATGGCCTCATTCATTCTGTCCTTTACAGAAAAACAGCCCCAAAGCATGATGTTTCCGCCCCCATGCTTTGCAATAGGTCAGAATCAGAAGGGTTCTATTGCCAAATGTGTGAGAATCACAACATTAGGAAACTGCTGTGGTATGGTGTTCTTTGGATGCAACTTAGCCTTCGTTCTCCTCCAAACAAGACAAGTAGAGTGTTTTCCAGAAAGTTCTATTTTGGTTTCATCTTACCATATGACATTCTCCCAATCGTCTTCTGGATCATCTACATGCTCTCCAGCTGTCATGAGTTGTCTTGTCTCCCTAGTTTCTGTTCAGTCCTGTGTCCACGGTAACTGCTCCCACCTGCCTCTCATCTCCCAATCACTCACTGTCCCAGCTCCTCATGTATTTAAACCCTCTCAGTCCTGTTTGTCTTGTCTGTTCATTGTTTCAGCGTCCGCGTGCTTCCAAGATAAAGACCCTTAAATGTTCTCATCAGCCTACCTGTCTCAGCTCACCAGCATTTGGATCCTAACCTCAACCATTCGCCTTAACTAGCAAACCTCACACGGGTCTGCACTTGTACTGGCTTAAGCAGGGGGACATGTCCGGTACAGCAGGATCTGAGTCCCTTACTGATGGTGGCCTTTGTAACTTTGGTCCCTGCTCTCTGCGGGTCACTCACATGGTCCCCTGTGTAGTTGTGGGATTTTTACTCAACGTTCTTGTGATCATTCTGACCCCATGGGGTGAGATCTTGCATGGAGCCCCTGATTGAGGGAGATTATCAGTGGTCTTGTATGTCTTCCACTTTCTAATAATTGTTCCCACAGGTGATGTTTTCACACCAAGCTGCTTACCTGTTGCAGATTCAGTCTTCCCAGCCTGGTGCAGGTCTACAGTTTGTTTCTGGTGTCCTTTGACAGCTCTTTGGTCCTGGCCATAATGGAGTTTGGAGTGTGACTATTGTAGACAGGTGTCTTTTAGACTGGTAACCAGTTCCAACAGGTAACAGTAATACAGGTAACAAGTGGAGGACAGAGGAACCTCTTGCAGAAGAAGTTACAGGTCTGTTAGAGCAGAAATATTGTTTATTTGCAGGAGACCAAATACTTACGTATTTTCCACCATCATTTGTAAATGAATGATTAAAAAATATCTGAAATTGTGATTTTCTGGACTTTGTTTTTTCATTTTCCCTCTCATAGCCGAGGTGTACCTAAATTACAGGCCTCTATCACACTGACTAAATATTTTATGCCCCACTGTAGATGTCAACGTTCAGATGTAACGGTCTTTTTTAAGATGTGGTCCTAAATTTGTAGATTAACTTTTATACATTTACATTTGATTCTGGATATTTGGATTTAATTTATAATCACAGTCTGTGAAAAAGCCTTTCATGTAAGCTACAATAAAAAAAACATTCAAAGCTCCTTTCTTCAGGCTCCCCCTACAGTCACAGAATCAGATGGCTGCAGATTATGGTACAACACCACTAGTGACACAGAACCAGACACGCAGGTCTGGTGAGCTGCTAGAGACACACTAGCCCCCTTCAGACAGGCCATGAAAAATGGAAATGTCTTACGGACAGAGTCCGGAGACTCAGTCAGTAAGACCTTTGTGTCTGAATACAAACATCCAGATAATGTTTTCCGTAATTTAACCGGACGACGCCCCTAGTAACAGGTCCGGACTTGTTAAGGACAAGATGGCTGCTTCAGACTGATGAGGTCGAGTTCCGGACAGGGAGGGGGGGAGGAGGAGGGGACCGGGGAACGCTGTGTGCACTTATGGGCCATTCCCATCTGTACCGGGTCGGCCCGGGCCGGGTAGCATAGGTTGTTTACATATCTGGGTGGCCTGGTATTTTTCCAGGCCAACCAAGGCTCATTCTCAGTCCTCTTCTCGAGGGGGTCTGGTTCAGGCCGACCAGGGCCAACACACCCACTGCTGACAGCAAATTCACACCTTCCATTAGAGCAAGCCTCTGATTGGTGGGTAGAATCAGCCCACATGGGCTTAAGGCAAGGATGTGTGAAATCAACCGGGCCAGGCTGGGGCCGACCCGGTACAGATGGGAATGACCCACTAGATAGCCCGCTGCTGTAGCATGCAGCGAACCATGGCAGCTCGCCTCCTACGGTACCGTCTAGACGCGCGACGGAGCGCTTCACACCACTTCAATGATTCCTGTAACCATTGAGCTTCATCATCCAGGTCTCTTATGCATCTTCGTGTGCGCAGAATTATGCTTAACATAAGTCTGATCCCCCCCCCCCCCCCCCCCTCCCTCCCTCCCTCAGACATCTGGAACTTTTCCCTGCTGTGTGAAGGCAGCTGAAAGGACAAGTTCCGGTACAAAAGTGGTGTGTCTGAAAACACAGTTCCGGTTAAGAACTGGATTGAATTGCCCACACATTCCAGAATGTCTATCTGTAAAGGGCTACTAACACACACATACACACCAGTGTGTATCTGCGGTTCTGCTTCTGTGTTACTGACAGAGCAGCATTCCTCCATAAGCACGGAGAGTTCAGCACATCAGATCTGATCATGGATAACAAGAGATGGAGATGATGACGTCTCAGTTGCTGCACTGGAGCACTAGATCAGGTCTGTACAAGTTCTTCGTTAGAGGCACGCACGCATGCACACACACACACACACACACACACACACACACACACACACACACACACACACACACACACAGCTTGGCTCATCCAGCCAATATCGGAACTTCCTGCCAGAGTTTGACGGTGGATGAACCAACATGCTGCAGTTCCTCTCCCTTCATCAGCTGCTCTTACTTCCTGTAAGAATTAAAGCTGCGGCCCAGTGAGCGGTTAATGGTCATGTGACTTGGACAGACTAGCTGAGCGGCTTAGTGGCGGACTAAAACTCAAACACTCTACCTTCTACAACAGCCTGACTGTGTGACGCAACGCCCACGGGACAGAGCCATTAAACGCACCATGTGAGACACAGAGGCCGATCCTGAAATAGCTCTAACAGTTAACAGCCTGAGTCCAGGTGAGAGTGTGTACCAAAAGTGACATTAGGATGGTTGTACAGGGCAACCCAAGTAAAAAGCAAAATGGCTGAAATCTGATGGTGACCTTTGATTTACAGCGACAGCAGCCAGTCAGA
The DNA here is from genome assembly GCF_043380555.1 of Nothobranchius furzeri. Lineage (NCBI taxonomy): Eukaryota > Metazoa > Chordata > Actinopteri > Cyprinodontiformes > Nothobranchiidae > Nothobranchius > Nothobranchius furzeri. The sequence continues at coordinate 49,513,417 of NC_091745.1, forward strand.
GGAACAGCTGTAATATTTCCAGTCAGACATGTTCAGCCAGGCAGGGATGGATGTGCAGCTGGGAAAACACGGGCTGCTCAGCCTGAGTCAGCTGTTTTATTCTTATGTTTACAGCTGAAAAAGCTCAGGCTCTCTACTTTCTGTCACAGCGTGTGTTGGCTTCCAGCTGCTGTGGATCAGAACCAGGAAGAACACCAACAGCTAGCACCTCTTACCTGAGTCTGTGTAGCCCTGGATAGCCTGTGAGTATTTATCCAGGGCATCAGCAAACTGTCCATTTTTAAACAGCAGGTTTCCCTCATTCTTTAGCCGGGACAGCTGTGGGGGCAGGGCCCCACACGGGGCATCAAGGTTGGCAGATTCTTCAAACTTCCCTCCACCTGCAGTTCCCTTACTGCTGTTGTTCTGATCACCCGGCACGGAGGCTGTTGATCCCCTCTTGTCTGATCCGTTGGCTACCTTTTCCTTTGACTCCTGTGGAACTTTGTACTTGTCTGGGCTGTTCCCTTTGCTCTTCCAGTGTCCGTGGTGGTGGGAGTTGCTGGACTCAGTGTGTGGACCCCCGTCCCCTCTGCTGTGGGGCTTTTTCTGAGTGTTGCCCATGTCTCTCCTTTCAGCAGGAGCAGCAAATCTCTCCTCCCCTCCCACAGGCTGGCTAGGTTGAGCCGGACAAGCTGGAAGAGCGAAGGAGGAGGAGGAAGCACATTGACAGGAAGGAGTCAGTGATTACGTCAGTGAGGGGGAGGGGTGATCTGTTAGACTTCAAAGGGGGACTTCCAGGAAACTGGAACTCACAAAAGAGTATGACGGAAGAGGGAATCACACACACGCACGCACGCACACACACACACAGACAGATTCTTATCTAGCATTCTTTGTGAGGACCATCATTGACTTCCATTCATGTTAGTGACTGCCTAACCCTAGACCTAACTAAAACTTAATTCACACCACAGCTCCTGTAGAGCTCTGTTACGTAATACCAAAGTGAGGACCAGCAAAATGTCCTCACTTTGATGTATAGACGAGTACACAAACACACACACACACACACACACACACACACACACACACACACACACACACACACACACACACACACTTTTGAATGTTTCTGATGAAGCAGCTCAGATACTTTACTCGTGTTGGGGAACTTTCCACCAAGTCAAACAAGTTAAAGGGGACATATTATGACAATTTCTTAAAGATGTGGTTCACCGGGTTTCTAACGATGATTTCTGATTCTAACGGGTCACTCTGAGTGTTTGGTGTAGGATGAACATGAAAATAGTCTCCTACACCTATCTCCTGCAGTAGCTTCTGATAGAAAATAGGCGGTGAAACTCTAGGATTAGAAAAGCCTGACAGATCTACGTCACACTATGAATTATCATCCATGGCCCCGCCCATTTTGGCTTGCACCTACCCACAGGAAGGCTTTTCTTCTGCAGCGAGGAGAAATGGTGGAGAATATCTTGGTGATGGTGACTTTGCAACATGGCTGAACCTATATATCGATGGGCTGAACAGATAATCAGCAGCGAGGTGAGTGCATATCCATTCAAACCAGAACCTCTCACCAAAAGAACAGTTTCTTCCCATCTGCGCTCAGACTCATGAACGACAATCCCAGGGCGGCCCACTCCAGTGGCTTGGTCTGAGTCACATGACCCTGTGTTGTGGTTGCACCTGAACTGATCCGATCAGTACAGCAGCCGTTTCTCTATGGCCTTCATTTTATTATTTTATTACGACTATATTCTTACTTCCTGTATCTGCTAATCCCTGATTCTTTAAAGGGACTTTATGGAGTTTTGAATTTTTATGCTCGTGATTGTCCCCTCAGGCCAAAAGCGTAACGGCAGCTTCAATAGTAGGCTCGTGTACGAGGCGCGCATGCTGTACGTGCACACTCAACAAAAATAACAGCTGAGACATTCCCGTGTGTGTGTGTGTGTGTGTGTGTGTGTGAGTGTGTGTGTGTGTGTGTGTGTGTGTGTGTGTTTGTGTGTAGCCCGGAGGACAGAGGGCAGGAGAACGCGCAGCTAATTAATTAAATAATTTGGTTCTGTACCTTTCTCTTCAGCACAGCTGACAAAGGTTTATGATGGGTCAGTCCTCCTGCATGCTCAGACCCTTCCCTTGCTTGAAAAATTGTTCCAAAATGAAAGTTGAACCCACATCTTTTTTATGTGTGAATTCAATGCTGTTCGGCGAGTCTCAAATAAAAATTTGGGCATCTTACTGAAAAAAATATACCATTAATGTAAAAAATAAACTCTATATAAACTATGTTCACATCCAGAATCAAACCCAGGTCTTCTGCACGAGAGTCCGACATCTTACTAGGTGAGCTAAAGCGCCAATGACGTCTTTCGTATCTGTAACATTTATATCCTTGATTACAGCTGAAACAACGTTCAAAGAACGGTTCGGAGCGAAAATGGCAATTTTGTTGCTAATTTGCAGGAAAAATCTAGAAGAAAGTAGCTAAGGGTCCTCAGAAATGTAGCTAGGTTCATCACTAGGCGTTAGGAACAGCGACAAAGTCGCTGAGTTGGCACTGCCTCTCTCTCGGCTGCTAAAGCTACGGATAGCAAATGCTAGGAGCGATGCCTGAGCGTGAACGCGCATGAAGCAGCCTGCTCGACCCGAGCAGCTCTCTTTTTCTGTGATTTTACAGAAAAACAGGCAATCACAGTAAAAATGCCAGGGCTCATTCTACAGGACCAGGGCATTGCAGGAGAATGTATGAAGAAGAAATTTATTATTTCTATACATGTTTTGGCTGTCAAACTTCCATAATATCCCTTTAAGTTACAGCAGTTCTGTGGTCAATGATAAACATGTTCATCAAGTTATTTACACCTAATCACTCTGAGCACTGCTGCCACCTAATGACTGGGGGTGCTGTAGCAGTCCAGCATGAAAAAGAGATGCACACCCCCACTAAATGAGAAACAATGTTTTCAGAAAAACAAGCTGGATTTAGCCACGCCCATCCCTCTCCCGCTCAGGATGCTATTAGCTGAGAAGTTCTGATATCCAGGAGGGGCTTGGAGTAGAGTTGCTGAGCTTTATTTAATGAAACTGACTAAGAAGCTGTCAGAGAACCCTGATCTACTTACAGAACTGGAGACGCCACATGAAAATGTGTGTTTGAAGCAGATTATTGTGTGAGTGTGTGTGTGCACGTGTGCGTGTGTGTGTGTGTGTGTGTGTGTGTGTGTGTGTGTGATGTCTCACCAGTCTGTAGTTCTTTCATGGAACAGCTGTTTTCCTCTTCAACCTCCTCAATAAAGATTTTCTTGCTCCTCTGCTCTTGTTCCAGTTGACATTCTGACATCTTTTCCTCTATTTTAGACAGAAGTTGCTACATTACATAAAAAATTTGTGTTAGGATTTGTTAAAGGCAGAAAACAAAACCATTTCTGGAGGTTGGTCAACAGACTCTGGGTTTGTTGCCAGAGTTGAACAGGTTACATCACGTAGACGTAGAGTATAAGTGTAAACTGACTGGATCCTTCACAAAACGCTGTATGAAATGTAGAAATCTAGTAGATTCTAGTAGTAGTGCTACACATAGAGCCTACCTAATCCTCAACAAGTACCATGACACATAGTGGGCCCTAAATGAAGATGCTGTGTAGCTCTGGCACTTACAGTGGCTGCAATGTTATATGGATCTTGCCTCAACACCCCCCTCAGATCCTCAGAGGCCAGCTGAACGTTCCCCATATGATTATGAACAGTAGCACGACGTAGCAGGGCTAAAACCACAAATACATTCATGATACAATCACAGCATTGAATCTGAAACCACATCTCACGCACTCATGTAACTACATCCAGAATAGTGCAAGGTTTAAGTCAGGACTAGAGGAAGATCACCTTTTTTATTGTCTGGGTCTAGCTCCAGCACCTGCTGACAGTCTCTCATGGCATCGTGCCAGCGACTGAGGTTGATCTCTGCCTGAGCTCTGTTGTTGTAAGCACCAACAGTAGGTAAGATGGAGAGGCTCCTGTTGGGTGAACAACACATCAAACTCAGATGACTTGAAAGGACCATCGACTTAACACCATAGACATGAATACGTAGATGCCCCATTGGGTGCTGTAGAGTGTAACAGCATCGCCGCCATATTGGATGGGTTTCTCACTCTCCGAGTCCGAACCCAACTGGAGTCAACACAGGGAGAGCAACTAAGCCCATTTTTTGTGAAGCCTATGGTTGGAACAACCAGCACACTACTGAACATGGATCACATGGAATTACAACTGACTTTTTTAGCCTAACCTATTATTTTATTTATATTTTAACTATCACGCCATTCCATGTGTCTGATTTTGTAAAAAGCACCTTCCGAAACACCTCCCTCAGCAGAAATAAATGCACTGGGGGCAAAAAGGAGACCCATCCCAGATGGTGACCGGCCACCACAGCAGCTCCTCCACGACTGGCAACGCCAGTCCACAGGGTCTGTGCTTAACACAGTCTGAAACCAACATGCTGGTTTACTCTTGGACCACCACCACTATTTTAACCCGGGACCAACATTACAACTATTCAATCATATAGCAGTGAGGTTGTATCTGCACAACTCCAGAAAAAGCACAGGAACGTGCATGACATTAGCTCTGCATGCATTCTACATTATTTCATAGGCTGCAGTGGCAAAATGCATTCAGACTTTAAAGTCAGAACTCTTAGATTAACGTCAGAATTCTGAGGTTAAAGATTAAATTCAGAATTCTGACGTTAAAGATTAAAGTCAGAATTATGAGGAAAACAGTAAGAATTCTGAGATTAAATTGAGAATTCTGAGGCCAAATATAGAAGTCAGAATTCTTAGATTAAAGTCAGAATTCTGAGGTTAAAGATAGAAGTAAGAATTCTGAAATTAAAGATCAAAGTCAGATATCTGAGGCTAAAGACAGAAGTCAGAATTCTGAGGCTAGAGACAGAAAACAGAATTCTGAGGTTAAAGATAGTCGTCAGAATTCTGAGATTAAAGTCAAAATTCTTAGATTAAAGTCAGAATCCTTAGATTAAAGTCAGAATTATGAGATTAAAGATAGAAGTAAGAATTCTGAGATTAAAGATCAAAGTCAGATATCTGAGGCTAAAGATAGAAGTCAGAATTCTGAGATTAAAGTCAAAATTCTTAGATTAAAGTCAGAATTCTTAGATTAAAGATAGATGTAAGAATTCTGAGATTAAAGATCAAAGTCAGATATCTGAGGCTAAAGATAGGAGTCAGAATTCTGAGGCTAAAGATAGGAGTCAGAATTCTGAGATTAAAGTCAGAATTCTGAGGTTAAAAATAGAAGTCTGAATTCTGAGATTAAAGTCAGAATTCTTAGATTAAAGTCAGAATTCTGAGGCTAAAGATAGAAGTCAGAATTCTGAGGCTAAAGATAGAAGTCAGAATTCTGAGATTAAAGTCAGAATTCTGAGGCTAAATATAGACATCAGAATTCTGAGATTAAAGTCAGAATTCCGAGGTTAAAAATAGAAGTCAGAATTCTGAGATTTGTCAGAATTCTGAGGTTTAAGGGTGAACTCAGAATTCTGAGGCTAAAGATAGAAGTCAGAATTCTGAGATTAAAATCAGAAATCTGAGGCTAAAGTCAGAATTCTGAGGCTAAAGATAGAAGTCAGAATTCTGAGGCTAAAGACAGAAGTCAGAATTCTGAGGCTAAAGATAGAAGTCAGAATTCTGAGGCTAAAGAAAGAAGTCAGAATTCTGAGGCTAAAGATAGAAGTCAGAATTCTGAGAATCCAGAACTGCGCTGCTCTGGGTGGCTGCATGTTGGAGTAGCTCTGTTGACTATATATAAGTTTAGCCTTTTCTTGGACATTTTTTCTTCTAGTTTCTCAAGAAAAACTGTATTTTTTTGGGACATTTTACTTTTCTGTTTCTGGTGCTGTGAAGCTTGGAGGATTTTTACTGCTATTTTTTCACTTTTTACACTTTTTGAGCATTTGTTATGATGCGTAACCATGGCAACAAGCTGGTTTACAATTGGGAGCAGCTGATTAACATTGGGAAGGCTGAAATAATACCTCAACTGAAGCCACACATCCCAAATTAGCTAAAACACAAGAAGCGTGGGTGCAGAGCGGGAGCAAAACAGAGACAGAGAAAGAGGAAATTGAAACCATCTCTTCAATCGATCATAATGGGCTATGTGAGATCACTGGCCAACAAGATGGATGAACTCCAAGCCCTTTCAAGGACTCAGCCAGAGTATCGGCAGTGTAGTGTTATGTGTTTCAGTGAGATGTGGCTGCAGGACCATATCCCCGATTCCAACGTCTCTCTGCCAGGATTCCTGACTGTACGAGCAGACAGAGATCTGAAGAGGAGCGGGAAAAGAAAAGGAGGTGGAGTGGCAGTGTTTGTCAACAACAGATGGTGCCATCTAGGTCATGTTTCAGTGAAATGTTGTCTCTACAGCCCAGATGTTGAACTCTTGGCAGTAAGTTGTTGCCCATATGATTTGCCAAGAGTTTACCAGTGTTGTCTTGGTAACCGTTTATATTCCACCTTCAACCATTGCTGAGAATGCATGTGATGCCATCAGTTCCGTTGTCGCTAAGCTACAAACCCAGCACCCCAATGCATTTGTGGCTATATCTGGTGATTTTAATAATGCCTTGCTCTCTGATACACTTCCAAAATTTCAACAGTTTATCAGCTGCTCCACCAGAGAAAACAAGACATTGGATTTGTGTTATGCAAATGTAAAGAATGCATACATGTCCAAAGCAAGACCTCCTCTGGGACAATCAGATCACAATCTTGTTTTTCTCTGCTCAGAATACAAACCACTTATTCAGAGGCAACCTGTGACAAGAAGAACTGTGAGAAAATGGTCACAGGTCGTTGAAGAAGCCCTGCAGAGTTGTTTTGAGACCACAGATTGGATGACTCTCTGCCAAGGATATGAAGAGGACATCAATGCCATGACTGGATGTGTCACTGACTATATAAACTTCTGTGTGGACAACATCATACCCACCAGAACAGTGAGATGCTTCGCTAATAACAAACCCTGGATCACCAGTGAATTGAAGAATCTGCTAAATGAGAAAAAAAGAACCTTCAAGGAGGGAGACAGGGAATTATTGAGGAGTATACAGAAGCAACTGAAGATCAAGATCAGAGACAGCAAGGAGGCATACAGGAAGAAGCTGGAGAACAAACTACAGAGGAAAAATATCAGAAATGTCTGGTCAGGGATGAAGAAGATCACAGGCTTCAAGCAGAGGAAGGATTGCACAGATGGCAGCCTGGACACAACCAATGAACTGAACAAGTTCTTCAATAGGTTCAGTTCAGGAACAAACCCAGCATCCTCCTCGCCTGTCCCCAGCCAATCAGACACCCCATCCTCCTCTGATCCAACATTTTCCTGTCACACACCTGCTCTTTTGTCCTCTAACGCAGTCATGGACTCTTCTGGTTCTATAAATCTGTCTTCAACCAAGTCAGGAGAGATGCTGCTGCCCCATTTACCTCCCCTCCCACCTATCTGTCTCTAGAAGTCAGGTGAAGAGGCAGCTGGAGAGACTGAACAGGAACAAGGCTGCAGGTCCAGATGGTGTCAGCCCCAGGGTACTGAAGGCCTGTGCAGAGCAGCTCTGTGGGATTCTGCAGCACCTCTTCAACCTCAGCCTGGCCCAGGAGAAGATTCCAGTCCAGTGGAAGACATCCTGCCTTGTTCCAGTTCCAAAGAAAACTCGCCCATCAGTCAGTGACGACTGCAGACCGGTTGCCTTGACATCCCACATCATGAAGGTCCTGTAGAGAGTCCTGTTGGTCCACCTGAATAAGCAAACTAGAACATATCAGGACCCGCTGCAGTTTGCTTATCCCATGGAGTTGGAGTTGAAGATGCCATCATCCAGCTGCTTCAACCAACCTACTGTCATCTGGACAAAGCAGGCAGCACTGTGAGGGTCATGTTCTTTGATTTCTCCAGTGCATTTAACACAATTCAGCCTGATGTACTTTGCCAGAAACTCCAAAAGACACAGCTGGGGACCTCAACTATTGCCTGGATTAAAGACTACCTGACAAACAGACCACAGTTTGTGAGGCTGAAGAACTGCACATCAAACCAGGCGATCAGTAACACACTGGGGACTGTACTGTCACCATTTCTTTTCACCCTGTACACCTCAGACTTCCAGTAAAAATCCGAGACCTGTCATCTACAGAAATACTCAAATGACTCTGCAGTCGTCGGGTGTATCAGAGATGGACAGGAAGCTGAGTACAGAGAGCTGGTGGAGCGCTTTGTGGCATGGTGTGGAAACAATCATCTGACCTTGAATGTGAACAAAACAAAGGAGATGATTTTAGACTTCAGAAGAAACAGGGTGGAGTCAAACACTGTTTCCATCATGGGAGAAGAAGTGGAGGTGGTTGAGGAATACAAATAACTTGGAGTTCACCTGGACAACAGACTGGACTGGAGAAAGAACAGCGAAGCTGTTTACAAGAAGGGACACAGCACACTGCACTTCTTGAGGATGCTTAGGTCCTTCAACGTCTGTAGCAAGATGCTGCAGATCTTCAACAAGTCTGTTGTTGAGAGTGTAATCTCTTCAGCCATGGTCTGTTGAGGTAGTAGCATCAGAAGCAAGGACTTGAAAAGGCTCAACAGCCTAATAAAAAAGGCTGGTTCTGTTCTGGGGACGACTGTGGAACCACTGGAGGAGATACTGCAAAGAAGGATTCTCCAGAGAATCAAGAAAATTATGGACAACCCTGAGCATTCTCTTCACAAGACTGTCCGACAACGGAAGAGTGTCTTCAGTCAGAGGCTTCTTCAGTTTCGCTGCAACACTGACCGCTACTGGAGATCCTTCCTTCCAACAGTCATTGTAATATACAATAACCCTTTGATGACTTGATTATTATTATTATTCTGAGCTACTACAGCAATCAATTTCCCTCTGGGATTAATAAAGTATTTTTCAATTAAAGTCAGAATTCTGAGGCTAAATATAGAAGTCAGAATTCTGAAATTAAGGTCAGAATTCTGAGGCTAAAGAAAGAAGTCAAAATTTATTTTCTGTAGAGGTCGTCACGTTGGTTAGTGGTGTATTCACAGGTGTTGCAGGTGAAACAGTTTCAACAGCCGTCACCGATGCTTTGGAACAAAAACTGGCAATTGATTGCCGAGATTCCCGGCAGCTAATGGTGGCGGTTTTGTGGCTAGCTCCATTCATGTGGGATTTGATAGCGCAGATGCCCATCGAGGCGACATTAATCTTCTTTTTACAAATCGAACAGTACGCCTCCTTATCATTGTTGGCCACAGGCTTAAGCCATGGTTGAAAATCATCCACATCAAGCCAAGAAAGAACAAATTTACGCTTCCCCATTTTGCTTCCACCATCTTCTCCTTGACTTGACTAGATACGTCACATCCAAGGTGGCCAAAGTCACGTGGTACAGAAACGCATGAAAACGGCTGGCAGAGACCTAAAAATTGGTTTATTTTATTACCTTGTCACGTTTATTTTTAATAAACAGACTTATTATAAATACACATCAATACACACCAAATTTAAGACTTCACTTAATGGATTTAAGACATTTTAAGACTTTTTAAGGGTCTTGATTTGCCTAAATTAAATTCAAGACTTTTTAAGACTTTTCAAGACCCGCAGATACCCTGCACATGGATCAAAAGTCCAGTCAGGGCCTTCACACCAGCTTCGCTGCAGAGCAGATCTGGATGTGGAGCTCCAGACAGTTAACGCAGGCAGTCTATATTATCCAGACGCTGCATGCGGATTATCAAAAATTAAAATACAGGAAGTGAGATGCATTTTAGCGAGGTGCATCTGGTTAATTTCTAATTAAAAACCGTGTTGCATTATTTTTGAGGGCTTTTGTTTTATTATTATTGATGGGATCAGTTCATAGTGAACTGTGTAATTTCCACAAGTATACTGATAACCGTACTGTGTCAGAATTTTAATCATCTGGTGGTCTTGTGGGAGACTTTACGCACCTGAACTGCAGTCAGTCAGAATGGCAGTCAGTTTGGACGCTGTACGGAAACCGGAGCACACTCAGTGTGAAGCAGGCCTTAAGATTGGCAAGTGTCCTGTATTTATAGTACCCTAGAGACAAACAACTCCTCAAGGTGCTTTACAACACCTATTCACACACTGGTGGTGATGGGCTACATCATGGCCTCTGCTGCCCTGCGGCTCACTGACAGAGGAGAAGCTGCAGTACGCAGGCGCCACCGGTCCCTCCGACCACCACCAGCCGGCACGAGGATGAGTCTTTAATGGGTTACAGGGCAGGCTCTTAACTCCTCGGCCACTGTCACTCATGGGTTTATCCCCACAAACAGCACAAGCCTGAACATGTTCCACCACGTTATCGAGTTGCTAATGCTAACGGTTAGCTTCTATTAGCCGAGATGCACTCGGCTCTCTTTGGGACATAACATCAGTACAGCCTTCTGTAGTTGAAGTCATGAGGGGCGGGTCCATGAATGCTACTTTTCCCTGTGATGTAATGGAGACTGGCTTTTTCTGACCCAGCTGTTTCCCCATCTAAAGCAGAGAATAGGGGTCAAATAAAACTTTCATGTTCAGCATGAATATGAAACCGATCACATTTATAAAGAACGAGTACTACATACACAGTACTACATACACAGTTTCGCAGCTAATGAACCATTTAACACGATGCTCCAGGGCTGGTTTTCATCATAGTCCAGGAAAAACTTTAATTAGACAAACTCCTAGATGATCCTTCTGGACAACTTAACTAAATGTCTTAATGACCTCTACTACAGTTTGCTCAGAAAAGTGACCCCGCTCCCTCACGAGTCTGTTGAAGACTAGACTAAAATCAAACAGATGTCCCTCAGATTTCCCGAATCATACCTGGAGTAATATGTAACCGCCTCTTTGAAGTCCTTCGCTCTGAAAGCTTCGTTTCCTTTGTCCTTCTCACGATTCGCTAGAAGGAGCTTTTGCCGCTGTGACAACACTGGATCACACACAAAACTCAGCAACTTCAGCACATTTCACTTTTCACCTCTACTATAAACTGCACAGGTGTTGTGATGCATTACATGAACTAACGTCCGCCTCTTGCTTGAGTTTGGGATGTTGTGTGTCTAGAATGGCCGGTGGATCCTTTTTGAGCACATCTCCATCTATGTTGTCACATTCTTTTTCTACATCGAACCTGGAGAAAATATAAGTGGATAAAATGATTCTGCTAAAACGACCTCCTTTGGTTTCACAGCAGCGCAGGAATGAAAGTCTTCACTTAGCATCTGTTCCTGCATATTCAGCATTCATTCACACTTCTGAAGGGACTTACTTGTCCCATTCTCTGTAACCACGAGGAACAGCACGTTTTGAGGGATTCTTCCTTGCTTCTGGAAACAAACTCTGCAAATAAAAAATAAAATTAATCCTTGCCTGTATTGAATAATCCAGTGTATGTGTGCTGTATTCGGTTTAAAATAGGTTCACCTGGCTCGGGGAAACTAAGCATCTGGAACCCCTCACAGGTGGCATTTTTGACTTCACCAGATCATCAAACAAGTCCTGTTTAAGCAACATGTCAGTCCTTTTGGTGTCTTCTTCCCATGTCTATAACGAGCAAAAACATTACATATCCAAAGACCTCAGAAATCAATCACAACCTAGAAGACTTATTAGTGTAAAGGAAGGCTCCTCCACCTGTAACTCTTGGAGGATTTGGCTCCACTCGTCTTTAGAGAAGCTGGCTGCTGTGGCTGCAGACGTTTCCTTCCGGAGAGCTCGGCTCTTGGGCTGCAGCTTCTCCAGGTGGCTTTCACAGAACTCCGTCAGATGAGAGTAAACACCTTCTTCACCAGACCTGCACACACCATACCATATCATACTTTATTTATATAGCACATTTAAAATGCAGCATGGGAGCTGCCCGAAGTGCTGCACAGGCTGGACCAAATCACAACTAATCAAAGCAACAAAACAGAAGATAAAAATACTGATCAATAAAAGCAAATAAAACATGAGGAATACTAAGAATACATTAAATTAACAATAAAACAATAAAATGAGCCACTGTCTAAAAGCCAAGTCGTAGAAGTGGGTCTTTAAACAAGATTTAAAAAACACCAATAAACGAATCCATCCAAGCATCCATTTGACCCAAATAAAGATTCATGAGAAAAGTGGAGTTTTTCTTTCAATTTGAACAGAAATGAGCAGCTTGTACCTCAGGTTGTGCTGTACCCATGGGTGCACCTATCAGACCCTGTGTTTAAAACGGTCTTCATTCCTCGTGACCCTGACTGGCCTTAATGGTGATGTGTTGACACAATAAGAAAATTTCATGGCTTCATTTGTCATACTGAGAAGGATGAAGACATTTTGTCCACGTTTTACCGTATATGAAATGATATACCAAAGGTTACAGAGTATTTCTATCCAGGCCACAAAGTAACTCAGTGCCCAAAACACTGTAACTGTAGAAAAGTCTGCTGTCCTGCTCAGATCAGTCCGGATTCTGCTGTTTGGCTCCTAAATCTTGACTTTATTACTGTTTCTCATCCTCACAGAATATGAGCCAAACAACACTGAAGAATACATCTCCCTCAGCCTCTGAGGATTTACAGGTGTATTTGTTTTACCTGAGCACTCTCAAGATCTTCTCCAGGTATTTGACGTCTTTGCATTTTTCTATGTAGCCATAGTCCAGGTGTTCTGCAGGGACCTTCCGGCTGGAGTCCCAAACCGGGTTTTGATGAGCGGCACCTCCACTCATGGCTGAGAACAAACATATCTATGAGGTCACGTGACAGCAGTTTATCTTGTGTTTCTGAACACCGCCTTACCTTTGATGAAAACGGTGTTAGAAACGGGCAAGTTTTCACTTCCGGTCAGTCTGTAAGCTAAATGCAGTGTTTTTGTACCGGAAAGCTGGACAGTTACAATAAAATGGCTACTTTACCTGTAGGACTCCCAGCCGCCCAGAGTCCGTTGCTATGGAAATCATCCGTTTCTATGGCAACCAGACATAAGTGTTCGGTGTTCTGTCGAAAAAAGTGTCCTCGTGAGTTTCAATTCGTTCTCAACAGCTCTGCTGTTCTGCTTTTGACGTAAAAGACGCAAGAGGAACCTGAAGATCTACTGAAAGTTTCACTTGCGTTTGGTTTATGTTAAAACCACACGACATGAAGAAGTCTTTTGCTTTTATTATTCAAGTTATTATTATTTTTCTTTAGAGAAAACCGTATCCGGTTTCAAGGGCAACACATCTCGGCAGAACACCCACTGTAGCAGGCCGGAAACACGTGATGAGGTCCACCCAGGGCTCCAAATTTGAAAACGGTGCTCGTCTCCGTTTGCAGGTGAGCATGTAGCCGACAACAACATGGGAAGGAGGCAAAGTTACTAACTGGAACCGAACCTGAGCTCAGAACGTGACCTGTAGAGTCCACCCCCGCTGTAGCAGCCAACATTTAGCTTAAAGTAAGTTAAAGGTCCTGTGTGAGTCGTTAAGGTAATCGTTCTTTCTTTAAAATAAAGCCTTATATGTTGAATGAAGCACAAATAACCCATTTCTTAGACCTACGGACTTTTTGCGCTTTAAACGCGATATGTGAACTTCGAGTAGGTGTTTTCGGGCTATGCTAACAGCTCCCTGGAGATGTCGGGTCATTAAACAATCACGATGGTGAATTCCCCGAGTTTGGCTAGCTAAACAGTAAGCTTACCAACAGGAAGGGGCTCGGTTCGGTTGTTTTTAGCGGTTGCATCGCGGAGAGCACGCGACTAGTTAGGGGCTACTCGCGCGCATAGTAGTGGCGCGTGACTGGTCCAGTATATTTATGTCATGGTCCAGACAGAGCAAAAAAAAAAAAAAAAAAAAAGTTCCAGACAGAGCCTCAGCCATACCTGGTCTCATGCACGTGCTGGGCTAAACCTCAAACATCACAGACAAAATAAAACGTGCAACAACAGGTGTGAGTAAATTAACCCAACCTAGAAAATTACATGGATGAAAAAAGGGATGTTGCGTATAGTGGTATCAAAGTGTATATGAGCATAATGTGTATCAGTCATGCAGACAGCTGCGTTTTCATGTGGCAAATTTCCTCAATCCGATTGAAATCTTGGTTGATCGGAATTTCCGAATCTCTGTTCACATGGACACGAACTGAAATGATCCGATCATGCCGTGCGTACATACGCACCAAGCATTTAATCCGATTAAATAGGTTGAGCATGCGCAGAGTTGCCTTTGCCGAAAGAAAAATTGTAAACAAACGCCATGAAACGAAAAGAAAAATGTAAAAACAGAAATAACTATTCTTCCTGCTTTCCTGATCTATTTATTCAATTTAATATTTTTATTTAGCTCATAGAAGTGACGTTTTCTTCAGTGAATAACTGCACATATATGCTTTGCTGCATTTTATTGTTGATTAAAATAAGGGAGGGTTATGTCTGCCTCTTGATCAGCTGGTCCGCGGGTCTGAATTGACAGCTGTTGCGCTGCGCTGCGGCACAGAGCGGGGGTGGGGTGGGGGGGGGTGGGGTTAGCCTCATGTTTTATTACTGAGCTCTGTTGTGGCTTATTATTAATAACATGTGACGATCAGCTGAAACTGTTGAGAAAAATTTGTTCAAACTAAATAACAGAAGATGTTCAGAAAGTTTTAGAAGCCTGTGTTCATCATTAACGAACCGCATCTCAGGTCATCTGCGTTTACGTGCTTCTAACACGGACTTTACTGTCGTCCAGAGTGTTTAACCGAGGACGTTTTCCTACCCAACATCAGACTCCAATCAGGTCTGTAAAACCCAGATTATCCTGTCTTCTTTACAAGCGCGTCTCCATCACCTGCTGCAGAAGCTGCTGCATTCAAAGCTGACAGAAACGGGGATCCGTGCGCTGCAACCCCCGCAATAAACCTGCGTATTTCCAGTACAGATTTGAACATGTTTGTCGAGTGATTGGTGCAATAATCAGATTTTTATTTTACTTCCACAAAATACAAGTTCTGAATTAAATATTACTGAAACGGGGACGGCTTGTCGTCGGATTTAAAAGCCACCGCTCGTTAATTACACCATCATTTTTGAAGTCAGGCAGTCCAAATGACAGCGGAGAGGCCCGCTGGCTGTTGCACACATGCGCAGTGGGCATTATTTTACCCCAACAATCCGAATGGCTGTGTACATGCACGTCAATCGGAATGAAGAACGGAATAAACCACCTCTCTCAATCGGATTGAAATTTCAATCCGATCAGGCCGAATCGGATCAGAATATTCCGATTGACATGTTTACATGCAGAATTTTCAATCTGAATGGGCATTCAATCCGATTAAATATGCGCATGTAAACGTGGCTAGTTGAAACATTCACTTGTTAGACCAATTGCTTTCTTAGGGCAGTGCAGTGTTGGGCAAACACCAAACTGCAATGTTACAGAATGTCATGAATATCCGGTGTGATAATTGGACATTATGCATATTCTTCTTTTTATCAACATTGCAGTTCTTTGAGACAGTTCTGTGTGCGTTCATGTCAGGTTCTGTTCTTCATTTCACACAGAGTTATAAGAGTTTGTTGCTAGAATAACTGTGTAATAAAGAACAATATAAAATGAAATTGGATAACAAACAGTACGAACTAACAAAGATGTTCAAAGATTTTCTACTTACTGTCCAACCTTAGTATTTATAATAATGCATTGAACTTATATAGCGCTTTTCAAGACACCCAAAGACGCTTTTCACACACCCTCACATTCACACACTGCTAGTAATGGTAAGTTACTTGTAGCCATAGCTGCCCTGGGGAGGTCTGACAGAGGTGAGACTGCAATTTGGCGTCGTCAGCCCCTCTGACCACCACTAACACAGGCAAGTTGGGTGAAGTGTCTTGCCCAAGGACATGACAGCCGGATACCCCTGGAGGGAGCTGGAATCGAACCCATGACCCTCCAATCATGAGGCAACCCGCTCTACCACCTGAGCTACTGCTGCCCTTTATTTATTTAGGACGGTGAAGCTGAACTGATCAGTTTGTACAGTGTTGTGCGTGAGCGCAAGGTTGGTGGATTACAGAAAAATGGAGAGCTGTTTGTTTAATGATCCTTTCCCTCATGGAGTCAAATGTATGCCCATCTACACCACCCATTGGAAACAAGTCTCCACACTCTTTAGCTTTGATTACGGCAGACATTCGCTGTGGCATTGTTTCGATAAATCCGGTGAAATTGCAGAAGTTTATTTCTATCCACTGCTGCATTAATTAGAATCAGAAAGGTTTACTTGCCATGTGTGAGAAATCGCAACATTAGGAAATTGCAGCGGCACTTGGTGCAAAATAGAAGGTTAAAATAAGACATAAGCAGATGTAGGAAGTCAGAATATAATCATGATATAATAATATAAAGTGGCAATACTCAAAGAATCGGCTACTGTGTGTGTAGGTACAAATCAGTTCAATTTCTAATGAATTCAGTTTATTTATAAAGCACTAAATCAGGACCAGAGTCGTCTCAAGGACCTTCACACAGTAAACATTCCAACACAGGTCAGTTCATTAACTCATTCACTACCACTGACGACTAGAGTCGTCATTTTAAATCCAAACATTCACTGCCAGTGACGACTAAAGTTGTCATTTGCATTTTTTTTACTGTTTGGGCATCGGAACGAGCCCCCACGCTGAGAGAACAAACATCTAAGTTCTAAAGCCGATCTTCATCCGCATACGTCACATGTCACGTGATCAGGAAGCGGAACATCCATGTGTTAGGAGATCGTTTTGGGCTGCTCCTGTAAAAAAAAGTGAGGCGCGATCTGGAAAAGCTTCTGCCGATCACAATTCAATGACGGATTTTGAAAGAACAGATAACGCTTGAAACACGCAGATTCTTCCTGAGGTAAGAGGTGAGTCTCCACTTTGTTTGGGTTGTTTTGGCGTCAACATCATCCTAGCGAGCAACGTTTTGTGACTCTTAAAAAAACAGTAAAAACTGAGAAACGCTGGCAGCGAATGAGTTAAGCCAATCAGTAAAAAGTTTCCTATATAAGGAACCCAGCGGTTGCATCGAGTCACTGACTAGTGTCAGAGTCTTTACAGCAATCCTCATACTAAGCAAGCATGCAGCGACAGTGGAGAGGAAAATTGCTAGATGGAAGCAAGTCAAAAAGACTGTCCAGGGTGACACGGGCCAGCTGTTATCTGATCTGCACACCTCAATGTCCTGGAGGTGTACAGTTCCTGTATGGAGGAGAGTTTGCAGCCAATGACCTTCTCAGCACAGCATACAACACGCTGCAGCAGCTTCTTGTCCCTGGTGGTAGCTCCAGCGTACCACACGGTGATTGAGGAGGTGAAGATGAACCCAATGACTGCGGTGCAACTTCATCAACTGTGCTGATAGGTGGGATTTCTTCAGCTGCCTCAGGAAGTTCATCCTCTGCCGGGCCTTTTTATGACGGAGGTGATGATGGGATCCCACTGGAGGTTCTGGGTGATGGTCCCATGAGTCCACCATCGAGATGGGGGGTGTCAGACATGGTTATGAGGGGGAGTGGGGCTGTGAGCTTCCTAAAGTCTACAACAACCTCTGCTGTCTTCTAGGTGTTTACCACCAGGTTATTGTGGCTGCGCCAGGACAACAGCCGTTCCACCTCCATTCTGTAGGCAGACTCATCCCTGTCAGAGATGAGTCAGATGACGGTGGTGTCATCTGCAAACTTGATAAGCTTAGCATAGCATAGTTTATTTATATAGCACATTTAAAACACAGCATGGGAGCTGCCCAAAGTGCTGCACAGGCTAAAACAAAACACAACCATTCGAAAGAACTAAAACAGAGGATAAAAATACCAATCAAAAGCAAATAAAACATGAAAAATACTAAGAACACATTAAAACAATGATACAATAAAACACTAAAACGAGTCACTGTCTAAAAGCCAAAGCGTAAAAGTGGGTCTTTAAACAAGATTTAAAAACCGCCAGAGATGGAGCCTGCCGAACTCCAATGGGCAAAGAGTTCCATAGCTTTGGGGCAGCATGGACAAATGCTCGTTCACCCCTCAATTTAAATCGCATCCGCGGCGTGCACGGCAGCAAAAGGTCAGCCGACCTCAACGTGCACGTGGGCACATATGGAGTGAGCAGGTCATAGAGATAGGGAGGTGCCAGGTCATTGAGAGCTTTAAATACAAAGGTCAGTAACTTAAACTGCACTCTGAAAATGACAGGGAGCCAGTGAAGATGTACCAGGACAGGGGTAGTATGACTATGCTTGACAGACTCGTGGTGGGAGGTTAAGCTGTTCCATCTGCAGATGTGGTCAGGCATTTTCATCTGGGACTGTTTGTCTTGGAGAAGGTCTGGGAGGATTGTGTTGATGGAAGAACTGAAGTCCACAAACAGCATCCTGGCATAGGTACCCGGGGAGTCCAGATGCTGCAGGATGATGTGTAGAGCCATGTTGATAGCATCATCTACAGACCTGATGGCTCTGTAGGCAAACTGTAGGGAGACCAGTAGGGGGGTTGTGAGGGTCTTGAGGTGGGGGAAGAACCAGGTGCTCAAATAACTTGATGACCACAGATGTCAGAGCCACATGTTTTACCAAGGCCTTGCACTGATGGTGGTAGAGTCTGACCGCTGCACAAAGCCTTCTCCAGCACATCCCAAAGATTCTCAATGAGGTTAAGGTCTGGACTCTGTGGTGGTTAATCCATGTGTGAAAATGATGTCTCATGCTCCCTGACCCACTCTTTCACTATCTGAGCCTGATCAATCCTGGCATTGTCCTCTTGGAATATGGCCGTGCCATCAGGGAAGATGGAATAACTTGGGCCCAATCTCAATACTCGCACTTGCACCCTCGCGCCCTTCATTTGCCCGTTCCCGGCCAGGAGTGCGAGTGCGTTGGGTGTGCCGATTCTCAAGTGCGGAAGTTGACCTTAGCCCCCATTGCACCCTTAATCTGCACCTCACCCATGTCCGCAGTGATGTGGACCTTGGGCAAGGGTATTACCCACAAGTCATTGCTGCAGGAGAAAAGGCTCAAGTTCTTCTTCTGAAAATATGTATTTTCTAATGAAATTAGCTAATTTTAGGACGATTAGTTGATGCTCTGAATGTTTTAGACAAAGCAGCAATAAAATTAAATTTAATTCAAAGAATTGCTGTATTTGTTTGAAAGTTGTTAATAAAGGTGTGTGAAAAAAGTTTCACAGTGACCAGCATCACGGCATGCGTTGCAATTGATGATGCAATGTTCCCTGTCTCAATGCTGCATTTATCTGCACACTTGTGTACTACGCACTTGAACCCTACTGCACACTTTCTCCAAGTGCACTTAGCTAAAGACTGCAGGGTGCAGTGCGAGTATTGAGATTGGGCCCTGGTCATTTGAGATATTCAGGTAGTCAGCTGACCTTATTCTTGGAGCACATCCTGTTGCTGAACCTAGACCTGACCACCTGCAGCAAGCCCAGATCATAGCACTGCCCCCACAGGCTTGTACAGTAGGCACTAGGCATGATGGTGCATCACTTCATCTGCCTTTCTTCTTACCCTGATGCACCATCACTCTGGACCAGGTTTCATCTGGACTCATCAGACCAGTTTTTATAATGCGTTGGACAGTTCTGAACCCAGTTTCTGCACCTCCTTAGATGTTGTCTCTGCTTGATGCCAATGATCTGACCCTCCCTTCTCACACAAACACCTTTTCCACCACCAGATGTGTCTTTCTACTTGGTTGTTTAAGAAATGAGAAGCTACTCGTTGCACCAGTTGGGTTAAATAACTTGTAGCAGCTGAAAGGTAATCGTCCATGTAGTCATTATCCAGTAGGAGGCTTGGACCTATTTGCTTAGTTAAATCTTTTTTTAGGCTGGACAGTGTATTTTTCCGGCCTTATCGATGAGATTATTTAGTCTGTTAGCATCTCTGACATTGATGCATCTCCTCCAGTAGACTAGTACCATAAAAAGGAAGGTTTGCTTCATAGCATTTCTGTTTAGCTCATTTATAATGCAATAAAACAACCCTTGCTGCTCTTTTGGCTTAGATAAATTTATTTTCCTCTTTTATTTATTTGTGATTTCTGATTTCAGGTGACCTGAAGTCTGTTCTTAGCACTGAGGACCCACTGAAGCAGAGCAATGCAGTGCACTCCTGAATCTAATGTCCACCTGCATAGTCACAAAGCCCAGCGCTGTTACGATGACTGCACTGACAGCGGATACTCAGGTTTGTTCCAGAGCCCACAGACCATCACTGGAATCCAGTCCTCTAGATCATCTTCTCCAGCCGAGTTCAATGAAACTCCCAAGGAAAACATCAGGTTTACTCCCACTCCTAAAGAAAAGGCCAGAGATTCGGTCAAGATCTTTTGCACAGACTCCAAAGAAGTCCTGCAGCCTGGAAGCTGGAGTGAAACTCCTAAAATTTCAAAAAGAGATGCTTCATTGCAACGCAGACTTGCCTTGTGTAAACACACTGCAGCCAAAAATACTAGTGTGAGATCACCTTCTAACACAAAATCTGAGTCCAGCTTCAGAGTCAGGTCTGAGCACTGGCTCAGTGCGTCGTTTGACTCTTTAGATATTGTGACCGATGGGGCAACAAGCACTTTAAAACTGGATCAGGATCTGTCCTTTTCTGGGAGGAAACGTCATCTCTTCACTCAAGTGAGGACCTCTACCCTTGAAGATGGCAAAGTCAACGTTCGTCACCTCTCTGCTTTTGAGACAAGTGTTTCCCTCTCAGAGTCTGATTCCTGTGAAGTCATTTCCACTGCAGACCGACTTGATATCGCTACTCCGGGATTCGGCAAGCTGCTTCCCATCTTAACACCAGAGAAAGGGGACACGAGTGTTTTCAGCACACCAACATTCACACAAACGCCCAAATATGCCAGGTAAATGTGCCTTTTTATTCTTTCCATTTAGATTAAACCTACCAAAAACAAACAAATCTCTAACAGAAAGAAAATGAAAATGCGAGACAACACAGTTTGTACTGTTGTGGCCATTATTTTATTTTGAGTCTGGTCTATTCAGGAAGAGCTGAAACACTCTTCATTTAACATCCCTGCATGTGTCATCCCTAACCCAAATATCAAACGGTCAAAATAAAATGTAAAAATGAAAGGTTTCTACCCTTTTATCAACCTGATTGTTTAGGAAAATAGATTTGCCCAGTCAGGAATATGTAAAGCATTCATTTGAACCTTGAAAGGTAAAGAAATACATCAAGGTATTGGTTATGTATGACTTCAAGAACCAACCAACTACAAAGTGCTTAAGGATCAGGCTGTTAATATAATTCTACATTATGTTTTAGATTTGAACTTGGTGTATGGCATCACTGTAGGGCTGCAACAAACGATTATTTGGATAATCGATGAATCGGATGGGGTCTCGACACGATTAATCGATTAATCGGATTACATGGGGAAATTTTTAAAAACTGCTAGGGAAACGTTATTTCTCTCCTTCCTTCAATTTATTTAACACAACATTATTAGAAAACAGTTCAATAGCAGAAAAACAACATGCCATCACCTAAATTGTCTTATAAGGTGTATAGACAGAGACCCTAAGCTACATCTATCTGTGACCTAAAATGCTTGGTCCAAGTTAAACAGCTTAAGGGCAATTCTCATCTGTTTTGTTTGATCTCATCTGTTGACATTTATTATAACTGGGGATGTCAAACAACTAATTTTTAAATGTAATTAAACATAGGCTGTGAATTAATCAAAATTGATCACTATTTCCAAAAATGACTGAAAAAATACCAAATAAAACAAAAGTAAATGAATGCCATCCTCCTTGTGATGATGCCCTGGGCAACTGCCATAAAGTCACATCAAGAAATGCTGCTGATCATTCCAATGATCCCAAATAGACTCACATTAGGCCACATGAAAGCAACTGAACCCAAAAATATATTAACCAGTATATAACTGTACTCTCACACAACACGCCTGCAGCAACAGTTAGGACTCCTCCCTCCCTTTTAAAAGCGTTTTTGCTTCTGAGGACATTGTGGTTGTAAAACCACATGCTAGTAGTCTGGCCCCGGTGTGATCAACCAGTTTCTGCGGGAATGTGGCGGCGGAACCAGGGCCAGATTAACACTTTGTTGTACCCTGGGCAACAATATTCAAGGGCTCCATCATCACGACCCGAGGATCACCATAATGTGGTCACATACAGAATATTTTACTGTAATTGCAGTAAATATACTCAATACGTGAATGCCTGACAACACGTAACCCGCCCAGAGTAACCTTTGACCCACCTCGTGTGGACTGACCAATGAGGAGAGGGTCTTAACTTGAGGCCCTGCCTTCATTGGTCAGTCTGCATGAGACTGACTCTCAACTGACGTTCAGTCATAGGCAGCGAAGCGTCTCTGTGCAGCGCAAAAGCCCGGGTGGACAGTTTGTTTAATATAGGGTGACCATATTTCCATTTCCAAACAAGAGGACAGGGGATCTGTGGCTATGACATCACACTATGGGACCCATTTTTTGTAAGAACTAAATTAATATCAGATTCTGCCAATAAAAGGGCTCTAAAACAATTCATATGTAAATATTTTGCATATTTAATGCAAAATCTCATTTTTCTGCTTTAGTGCTGCAACAAGGTTTTATTAATAATAAATTATTATACCTTTTGTTTTACTACAGCATTGGTAAGCTTCCTGTGCACAGATTATTAAGGATGCTTGTTTCAGCTGTGAGATTAGACGATAGGATCAATGAAAAAACAAGTTGTCCCACACTCCATGGAAACTTTCAGAGAATCCACAAATAGTGGCTTTCAAATTGTTTTGTTACTTTTTGCAAGTTTAGAAAAGAAGCAGATGAGACAGCATGTCTGATAATTTAGTTTTTCTTCTGATAATATTAGAACATGTCAGTAATGTCTGAGGGGTTTTTACAAACACTGTATAACTAACACTACTGGAGAGGGTATGGATTACAGAGGCTTCTGGGGAGCCCAGTTATGGGGGGGGGGGGGGCATTTTGCCTTGGCCCCCAAAATGTCTTGAAACGGCCCTGGGTGTGTGACTGAGTTTTGAAGGTGATCTGAATTGTATCAGATGTATAATTATTACATGTGTATAACTTATTGTTTTTTACTGGTAAAAATGTGTAGTGGAGATAAATCTACCTACATTTTACTTTTCAACACTTTGTTTTGTTTTCTTGTTTTTATTTAACTATTTCCTGTCCTGTCTGTCTCTCATCTTCCTGCATCTCTTCTAAACTCTCCAGAAAATCTGTTGCCTGGATTCTTACCTTTTCACCTCATCAGTTTCTTTTGAGCAGATGAAATGGATCTCCTGACCGCAAAGCGCAGAGCGCGTTTTCGATGCTGCATGAGGTGACATCACCACAGCACAGGTGATGAGCTCCGCAGTAGCGCGCTTCAGGCACAAATAAGACAGAAAATAGAGAACATGTGCAGACATGAACGATCGTGTGCTAATTATAGTTGTTTGGTTGTGCCACTTTGAGAATGGACCGTGCGCAGGAAGCAGCTGCCTGGATCGCTGCGCAACAATGCGCTGTGCCGCTCTGCTCAAAAGAGTCCAAAAATGATATAATATAGAAAACTTTTTTCCGGCTCCCCTGGATGTGTAGGATATACAGCTCCCCCATAATTCGATCCCTGCTCCTGGATGAAAAGCCAGACATTTTCATCAATACAAGAACCCGCAGTCCGGATGCCGGACAGAGAGTGAAAAGTGGACATGTCCAGGGAAAACGGAACGTACGGTCACCATAGTCCTCATAAAGGGGAAATTATAGATACAGTATTTTGCTCGTGCCCTGGGCCCTTTAGAGTTCGTGGGCCCTGGGCAATTGCCCAGTTAATCCGGCCTTGGGCGGAACCGATTCGCAGCAGCGCAAGTCTGCCGGCTCTCCCTCGCGCTGATCTGCCGGCTCTCCCTCGCTCTGATCTGCCGGCTCTCCCTCGCGCTGATATGACTTGCTCTGGCATCGGCGGGCGGGAAGGGGGGGGGGCATTTTTGGAAGAGTTGTGCGACACAACGAATCGATGACGCAATTCGTTGCCAACGCTTTTAGTAATCGATTTTCATCAAATTTATCGATTTGTTGTTGCAGCCCTACATCACTGTGTTGTATATCTTATCCAATAGATGCTTATAATTACGTTAGGCTTTACAACAGTTAGACTTAGTGTTCAGCATAGGGACCCATTTTTTTGTAAGAACTAAATTAATATCAGATTCTGCCTATAAAAGGGCTCTAAAACAATACATACTTAGCATATTTACTGCAAAATCTCATTTTTCTTAGGGATGCACCGATCAGGTTTTTTGCTGCCGATCACCGATACCGATATCAAAGAATGCTGATCACCGATACCGATCACCGATGCCGATCACGTGGATTGGCCAGAAATTTTCTACAACATTATAATGAGTGCTACAAACTACATAATCTGGGAATAAAGGAAATGTAACCTAATCTAAAATGGTCTGTATTAGGGTTGTCACGGTGTGAAAATGTAACCTCACGGTTATTGTGACCAAAATTACCACGGTTTTCGGTATTATCGCGGTATTTTTTTTAAACGTGCTACATTTTCACACAATTAAATAAACCCTGTATGTCAGGAAATATTGTCCTCAGTTTGTGTCTAAATTTTGCCTAAAATGTGTTATTTTGTAATTATGTTGTTTATTTGTTTACATTTTTTCCCTTTAGTCTTTGAAATACCAATATTTGCCCATAACTTCTTATTTTATGTCTGTTTGATGTCATCATTTTAAAAATCTTAGATCAGATGATACTCAGTACTCAAGTAGTCTTCTAATCAGATACTTTTTTTTACCCTTACTTGAGCAATCCGTATATCAGGAAAATATTGTCCTCGGTTTGTGTCCTTCCAGTGAGCTTTGCAGATGTGGGAAAATGTCATCAGGCAGTAATCTTAGTTAAATTCATAATTATTCTCGGAGAGAGACCAACTCTTATCTGCCCCTGGGAGCCCCATAATGCATAGCGTCATTTCAACATGGGGGTGTCCGCGACACGGTTTATATGCAGGTAGCGGCGCTGCGGCTGCTTTATATAGCGACTCGTTGCATTCTCCCTCAACCCAAATCCTCGGATCACGCATTTTAGCTAAAACGCTAACATTAGCTTGCCTTGCGTTGACTGTAGAGTTGTGGGTGATGGTCACGCAGATGTGTCATGAGATTTGAAGCGTTGCTGCCTTTCACAGACACTTTTTCTGCTCGTGCTGCAAACAGGATAGCCGTCCGTCTTCTATAAACTCCCTCGGCATTCTTCAAATATCTAAAATATGCCCGTACTTCCGACTTTGTCTTCTTTGAGGGATAATAAATGTCCTCCTGAGCGCTGCCGTCTCCTCCTTTGACCATTATTTCAGCTTTAGCTTCAAGAAAGTTTTGTTGTAAACAAAGCGTGCGTCTGTGCCGCCGGCAACTTCAGCCGATGATACGGTGGCTGGTAAGGGTCACCGCGCCTACACCGCAGCCACGGTAAACCCATCGAGATAATAATAGTTTTTTTTAAAAACAAGACTGTTATTATAATTGTCAACTTTTTTTTTTTTTACCGGGGTTTACCGCTACACTGGTTACCGTGACAACCCTACCTGATCGGTTTGCTTTGATCTATTTTGAAAATTCCGATCAAAACCGATAGGGGCGCTATCGGCCGATTACGATCAAATGCCGATCCATTGGTGCATCCCTAATTTTTCTGCTTTAGTGCTGCAACAAGGGTTTATTAATAATAAATTATAACTTTTGTTTTACTACAGCATCGGTAAGCTTCCTCGCACAGATTATCAAGGATGCTTGTTTCAGCTGTGAGATTAGACGACAGGATCAATGAAAAAATAAGTTGTCCCATTGGAAACTTTCAGAGAATCCACAAATAGTGGCTTTCAAATGGTTTTGTTACTTTTTGCAAGTTAAGAAAAGAAGCAGATGAGACAGCATGTCTGATAATTTAGTTTTTCATCTGATAATATTAGAACATGTCAGTAATATCTGAGGGGCTTTTATAAACACTGTATAACTAACACTACTGGATAGGGTATGGATTACACAGAGGCTTCTGGGGAGCCCAGTTATGGGGGGTGGGGTGGTGGTGGTGTGTGTGTGTGTGTGTGTGTGGGGGGGGGGGGGTCATTTTGCCTTGGCCCCCAAAATGTCTTGAAACGGCCCTGGGTGTGTCACTGAGTTTTGAAGGTGATCTGAATTGTATCAGATGTATAATTATTACATGTGTATAACTTATTGTTTTGCAGGTAAAAACGTGTAGTGGAGATAAATCTACCTACATTTTACTTTTCAACACTTTGTTTTGTTTTCTTGTGTTTATTTAACTATATCCTGTCCTGTCTGTCTCTCATCTTCCTGCATCTCCTCTAAACTCTCCAGAAAATCTGCTGCCTGGATTCTTACTTTTTCACCTCATCAGTTACTTTTGAGCAGATCAAAGGGATCTCCTGACCGCAAAGCGGAGAGTGCGTTTCGATGCGTCAGTGAGGTGAAATCACCGCAGTGATCTAATAATGTTGTGTTAAATAAAGTGAAGGAAGGAGAGAAATAACGTTTCCCTAGCAGTTTTTAAAAATTTCCCCATGTAATCCGATTAATCGTGTCGAGACCCCATCCGATTCATCGATTATCCAAATAATCGTTTGTTGCAGCCCTAGTTCAGCAGCCTCGCGTCTGTCTGTCTCAGGGCAGCTGTGGCTGCGATGTAGCTCATCACCACCAGCGTGTGAATTGGTGAAAGGCCGTTGTGTTGTGAAGTGCCTTGGGGGGTTGTAGGATTCCATAAGGCACTATACAAATACAGGCCACTTAAATATGTTAAACAAATTTTCCTGGTGGATTTGTGTAGCTCTGCATGCCAGAAAGCATGCCAGAGCGTGTTGCTCTGAGTTATTGACTTTTTCCACCTTTTATTATGTTGAAGCTTCTCAGAATTCCACGCACAACACCCCATGATGACTACATGGAAAGGATTTTTGCAAAGTTGTCCTGAAACCACTCCTTTATTATACTGGCTGTGTGCTTCGGGTCGTTGTCCTGCTGAAAGATAAACCGAATCCGATGCCCCAGTTCAAGGTCAAGAGCGCTGTGGAGCAGGTTTTCATCCCAGATGTCTCTGTGAATTACTGCATTCATCATTCCTTCTATCTCGACTCGTCTCCCAGTTCCTGCTGCTGAAAAACATCTCCACAGCATGATGCTGCTACCACCATGCTTCACCGCAGGGATGGTATTGGGCTGGTGATGAGCACTGCCTGGTTTCTTCCAAACACGACACTTGGCATTCACACCAGAGTTCAGTCTGTGTCTCAGACTAGAGAACTTTGTTTCTCGTGGTCTAAGGGTCCTTCAGTTGCCTTTTGGCGAACTCCATACAGGGGGCCATGTGCCCTTTATGAACAAGTAGCTTCCATCTGGCCACGTTGGCACAATGGGGGCTCAGGGGATAGGACTTTGCCCTGTAATCTGTGGGTTGCTGGTTCACAACCAGTTGTGTCATACTTCACCCTTCTTGCTGGTGGTGCACACCTGTAACACCTGCACATATCAGTCTCACCTCTGTCAGCATGCCCCAAGGGGACTTCTGACAGAGTCACCATGGGGTTCTGGGACATCTCCCTGGCCTTCCCCTGATCACTCAGATTAGATGGCTGGCCAGCTTTAGGAACAGTCCTGGTGGTTTCTAACTCCCACTTACAGGTGATTGAGGCCATCAAGCTAACTGGATTTTTCAAAGCAACAGAAATGTTTTTCCAACCTCCAGATTTGTGCCTTGAACCAATTCTGTATTTAAGGCCTACAGACAAGTCCTTTGACTTCACAGTTGATTTGTGTTCTGACATGCGCTGTGAAACTGGGACCTTATAAAGAGAGGTGTGTGTGCGCCTTTCCAAATCATGTCCAGTCAACTGAGCTTACCGCAGGTGACTTTGGTAAGCTGTAGAAACATTTAAGGAAGATCAGTGGAAACAGATGCACCTGAGCTCAGTTTTGGAAAAGGCTGTGAATACATGGCATCTCAGCCTTTTTTTTTCAGGCTGTCTGGGGTGTTTGAGGGGGAATAATAATATATAATATTAGGGCTGCAGCTATTGAATGTTTTAGTAGTCGAATATTCTATTTGACGACGTTTCAAGTGAAACAAGAATGTGGTCTGCTGCTAAAAATATGAAACAACAAAATTATGAACGGGCTTTAGTTACTCTGCTCCTTCTGCATGGACCAGGCTGCAGGAAAACTGGAAATTAACCGAGTTTATCTTCTTGACTACATTTAAAACCAGACTAAGAACCCTTGAGATGGATTCCCTGTGTTGTAACTGCCTTCTGTAGTTTAGTACATAACATGTCTGTGTAACTGTAAATGTTTGTAACTGTAACTTTTTCTGCCTCTTGGCCAGGACTCCTTTTAAAATGAGATTTTTAATCTCAATGGGACCTTCCTGGTTAAATAAAGAGTAGATCAATTTAAAAAATCAATAATATGAATTAAATTAGTGTTGTCTAGTTCCCTCTTTCCCAGCTGATATTTATAGGTAGTAAATAATTTATGGAACCAAATTTGACTTGTGTTTAACTAAAATATTTTGTTTATTATCACTCACCCTTGTCTAAACATATCTAAATAAATTCACATACGATCAGTAGAATTTAATTATGTAGTGGAATATAGTTGTATATTCTTACACTTTTATTAGGTCCAGATACTATAATCAGAAGAGGTTGTTTTTACTTCAGGGAGTTTTATTTAAACACTTTGTATTGACTTAGAATAATGTAGTGTAATGGTTTATAGCTCTTTTATTAAAGAGGAACCATTCTACAGAATAATCTGGAATATTAATTTTTACAAATTAATAACCAAATGTTATAGAGATAAGAAGACTCAAAGATTGTTTTCATCGATAAACTGACGATCATATCCGGTTGTCTGTGTTTCAGTTCAATGAAAAGACAAGTTTGAAATTTAAGAGTTTTAATTCTTCAATTTAAACTAATGATTTGAAATGAAAATCATAGGAAAAATAATCAACATTGGCAACCTTGTTGGACAATCTTTAACAGTTGATATTTTAAGCTTGCACAAATAGACCTTGTGTTGGATGTGCTAAGATTTGATGATGATGGAATTATGAATGGTGCATGCAGGTGTCTGAGATTGCTTCAGGGAGAGAAAAGGTGAATCTGAGTGAAAAATGATGGTTTGAATTAAACTTAGTTCTTATTAGAAAAACTGCATCAGAACGTTATCTATTGTGTTCTGCCTCACCGACCTTAGGACCCTCTTTTAGATCCAGACGCCACAGGAGGATGTTTCATCCAGGTGACACCTTGGCTGGCAGAGAAGACGAAGGTGTGCTGACGGTCCAGTCCAGAGTTGACCTCGGTACACGTTGATGAAGCGTTTAGCAGATACGCTTTCTCAAGTTTAAATTAACTCAGAAATCAAAGACTCTGGGACGAGTCTGCGTTAGCTGGTTGCATTTCAGCTATTCTGTCTGACTTGACAGAAATAGCGTGGGGGGAGAAAAGAGCCGACGGGGCTCCGTTCCCCGTTGGCGTTTGTTCTGCACGTCCTCTCTCTCTCGTTGTCAATCTCGTTCATTAACATGTTCAGTAGTAAACTACTGGAAATCCTACTAGCACCAATGCAATGGTGGCATATATATTCTATTATGTAAGTGTTGCCAACGTAATCGAGGCTAAATTATAATCAAATATAGAAGCGTTTTTGAATTACATGCTACAACGGCTTGCCACAGTCATGCTGTGGTGTGGAGCAGACTCGTGTCGCTGATTGTCAGTAGCAACAACCTGAGTCCAGGTAGCAGCAGCGGTTCTACTCCACACCGCTGCTGCTGCAGACATCCACATGCAAACGGGATGCTTGGGGATTTTTCTTCCACTTGTTTTTTTCTGAACTCCATTTGATCGTGAGCGTGCCATCCCAAACTGTGAATCTTTTCTGCGTTTTACGAAGGTTTCTGTCTTTGCTGATTTCTCTGTGTTCTTCCACAGCACCAGTGCACCAGTAAAATGTGTTCAGACGGTGGTGCGCACATATAACAAAACTTCTAACCAGTACAAAATGAACTGAGGAATTTAATGATTCGAACCTTTCGATGATTCGTTTCAACCCTATATAATATGAATATATTAATACACTATTTTGAGGGGGGGAAATAATTATTCTGTTGCATTACAAGGCCGTAACGTAACAGTCATATGCAGGCAGTCATAAGCATCGCATGTTTCTGGTTCTGGCAGAAGGGCCTCTGGAGTGTACCCGAGCGGAGGGGCGAGTGTTCCGCGACTGCTAACCTAGCTGCTTCTGTAGATTCGCTTTAATGGCTTTAAACATTATTTTAAGATGCATATTATATGAAGCCTTTCATCCTAGAGTTTAAACACTTGTTTACCAGTAAAATGATGCAGTTTTACATTTTTTGTTGAAAGTTGAAAATAGCGTTAAGCAGGCTTACAGAAAGACCTCTCTGTGCTGCACACCAAATTTTAGCATATCCATTTTTGTGTTTGCTAATGTAGCAGCCAACGTGAGTGGGGTCCTAAAAGTTAATCAGCTGAAGATGTATATGCAGATTAAACTCCGAACGTTTGATTAAAATCCACCTGATGGTTCAATCTTCTGCATTTGGTGTGCACTTTTGAGCTGGCCTAATGAATTAAACACGTTTATGTTCTAACCCCTGAACAGGTCTGTGTGCGAGGACAGTGGGTTCGGTTCCGCGACACTTGATAAATCCCAAGACTCCTCGGTGGACCATGAGTTTTCCTTCCAGGACCTGCTTACCTCTTCTTCCAGAGCAAATGGTGAAACCCCCAATCTATCGGATACAAAGCGGCACTCCCGTTTCCAGCGTCAGCACAGGCTTTCTACTCTTAAAGAAGGTGGCTCTCAGTCTGAGGACGACTCGGGAGAAAAAACACATCACCAACCTTTGAAGTGCTACAGCTACTCTAAAGAAGATGAGGTTTTTGCTGAAGATGCTACCCCTAGCAAAGCTCCACCTGCTAGATGTTTTAACAGTGTTTCCTCTGGGGAACAGGACTGCACCACACCACTAAGTGCCTCAATAATACTAGACACAACACCTAACTCTGCCATCACGACGACCCCAGTCAGTTTCTCCTTAACTCCAGCCTTGCAGTTAGTTCATTCTATGTGCCAGCAAAGAGTTCAGATGTTTTCTGGCCAAATTCCCAGTATGAAGGAGGAGTTGAAGATGCTGAAGGCACTGATTGAGACTCCAGGCAGCTTAAGGACTAGCATGCCACTGGCAGGGCTGATAGGCAGGAGGATGGGTCTGAGGAAAGTGGACATTCTTACGGAGCTCAAGAAGATGAATCTAAAGCACATCCTGGCTAACATTTTAAGGAACCTGAACTCTGAGAGTGTCCACAGGTAAATATTTCTTTCAAAACCTTTTGTCTTTTCAAAGTGAAGATTTATCAACCTTTTTTCTCTTTGCATTCACTGGTTTTTACCAGCACTGTGTACATGTGCAGCTTCCCCTTTACCAACTTGTCAGTCATTAACATTATTAGATATGTGAATAAAGAACAAAATAACGTGCATAATGTCCCGACTTGCAACTGTAAAACTTTCACTTGTGTACCTCAAACACAACCAGTGCCATCGCTAGTTTAATTTTTCAGATGACAGTCCTGAAAGTCTTTTCTCCTGTTCATTTTGTTTCATTTCAGATGTGCTCAAGTGTGTAAAAGCTGGGGTGAAATTATCCAGCAGGACAATCGAGCTAGCCAAATGAGAAGAAGCTACCAGAGTGAAGTAGAGGCAGCTCTAGAGGTCATTTACTTTTGCCTTTGTAACCTTTACTGCTGTCTTTGTCAGTAATGGTGCTGTGGTCTTAGCCTTTTTACTGAAGTAATTTGTTCCCAGAGAAAATGCTGTCTTCATCCCTCAACTGGTTTTAGCTTGCAGCACACAGTGCAATAATTATAAAACAAGATGTGAGTTTAGGAAATACATTTATAATAAATGAAACAAATGTAAGAAATAATGGTGAGAATTTATGGACCTGCAATCAATCACTTTATTCATTAGGCCACTTCTGTTAGCAAATTCATTTGCAGAGGAAAGTGCCAGCACAAGTCCGTAAAAGCAAAATCAAAACACACACAATCGATCAAAAGGAATAATAAAATACTTTTGATTGAGTCCGATCCAAAGTCACTTGGACTGCGGCGAGGATAGGCCGTGGTGGAAGTGAAAAACCATTTCTTTGGTCTTGGGAGACCAAACAGTTCTCCTTACACCATAGTTAAGTTTGAAGTCCGTCTGTGTTGGTAGTGTCCATGATTGTGAGTCCAGTGCTACTTTTAAAATGAAACTATAATTTGCTGTTCATTATTTTAAACTATTTAAATTTGGAGATTTAGGTACTCTGAGTTAGCTTAGAAGCTAGACCGTCATTTGCTGAAGCAAAAATAATTAAGCTTTGCATTTGCATTAAATATTCACATGTATAGGGCTCGCCAGGCTAACTCTGAAAACGGGTCAGTGGCTGTTATTCCTCCAAATGCAAGCATCCATATACTGTAAAGCAATTTATCAAATAGGCACTTAGTAGTTAAAGATAATGAGAATTTGTCCATTTGAAGGGTTTTGAATTGCTTCTACTTGTACAAGTTCCCAAGTTGTCCCATATAATAATAAATATGTACACATTGGGATAAAAAAATGGTAAATGGCCTGTATTTGATGCAGTGCCTTCTAGGGTCCGTGAACCCCCCAAGGTGCTTTACAAAACAATCATTCACCCATTCACACGCTGGTGGTGACGAGCTACGATGTAGCCACAGCTGCCCTGGGCCGCACTGACAAAGGCGAGGCTCGCGTACCTGGTACCACTGGTCCCTCCGAACATCACCAGCAGACAAGGAGGTTAAGTGTCTTGCCCAAGGACACGACGGCAGCGACAGACTGAACGGGCCTCAAACCTGCAACCCTCCGATTATGGGGCGAGCACTTAACATCAGGATGTTTTATCGACTCATCTGGTTAAACAATTTTTAAAATGTTAATATGTTAAATGGTCAACACTTGCATAGTGCCTTTTAAATGTCACATAAGTGCTTCAAATGCTGCATCAGTCCCACCCTGCTAACACTAGACTGGGCCTCATCTTGCATTCAGAACTGCCAAAATTAGGCTTGGCATAGACTCCGAGGTGTTGGAAACCTTGCATCTTTAGACCACAAGTTAAAACCTAAACTTTGTTAAAAAGAAAGTCCTCATAGAGAAGTAGTTAAGCCATAGGTTTTAATAAAGGGGTAATGACTGATTCATTTATCTTTCTCACAGCATGGAGGCCCTGTCCATGTCTCTGGAGTAGAGACCAGAGTTGGTTTGCTGCATAGGTCTCCTCTAAAAGCTGTTCAGGCCCAGTCCAGAACCACCAGCTACTGCACCCCACAGTCAGCAAGCAGCAATGTAACTCTCTTACAGCACAGTACCGCAAAGACAACCGGCAGAAGCAAACGAGATACATTTCTGAAGGTGAGTTCTTCCTGTTTGGTGCTAAGTCAAAATAGTTTGAGGAAATGAAGTTTTATGCTAGATATAGTTTCTTTCTTTCAGGTTGCTAAAACCCTCTTTATTGATGAGAGCCTTAAGCCGTGCCCTAGATGCCAAGATCCTGCGAGGTGCCATTCAGTGAAAGGGGAAGGTGTTTGCAGCAGAGCTGACTGTGGCTTTCAGTTTTGCATTTTGTGCTTGTGTGCTTTTCATGGCTCCAGGGAGTGTGGCAGCCATTCTGCAGGCCATCACAAGAGTGACGCCCTACTTCCAGGAAGTGCTCAAAGCAAGAGAAACATTAGAAGACTGTGAGCAGGACTATTCTCCATCTGTTTTTTAAAGGTCCACATGAAAAATCTGGAGTAGTTATAAACATTGTGTGTGGTATTTATTGTGTAAGTGTTTTTACATGTACTTCTGTTTTTCCCCAGCTTATAGTTATGTTTTTACCTATGCCTATCAACGGCTGATTTTAGTGATGCGGCCATCAAGGCACTGGCTCTGTAAAAGGCCCTTTTTTCACAGGGATTGAGTTTTTTCTTTTTTTATTAATGTGTATTCAGAATTTTCTTAAATTAAAGTTTTTTTCTATTTTTAATATTTTTGTCACTTTACTGATTTGAGTATTATCTTCTCTGTGGTTTGGCACCATCTAGTGTTGTAATGTGAACACTGCAACGACGTTTGAATTGCTTTATTGCCTGTAAGTGATTTTTAAGCATTGCAAAGTGAATAAATGAAGTAAACATCATTTGAGGTGGTGGTGCAGCCGCTGAGGCCGTTTCTGTGGTTAACGTTTAACGCCTGTAGACTTCCCTCCCATAGCAACCTGGACAGACAGCGTCGCTAGAAAGTACGATGCGGCCGCAGGTTTCACCAGGTAACAAATCCTCTCAACCTCACAGCTTTACTAACCTGTGGCTTTAATAACGTGTGTGTGTGTGTGTAGGAGGGACGCAGCTTACTCCAGATAACTTTGTAAGTATTAGTTTATTTTCACAAACGGGGCTTATTGGTTTTAATCACCTTTAAAGCTGCCTCCTCTATAAACAGAATGTGTTGTCCATACAGGAGAGTTTTCTGGCCTCTGATGAAGTTTTAACCAACTACTTCAACGACTTCCTGCGTCTGCCGGTAACGCACACCTCATACGCGTTTCACCATTTCTTTTGGTAATCTCCACTTTCATAACTCGTGGTTTGAAGGATTTAATGCCCTCTTCCACCCGTTGGTGCAGGTGGCTGCTCACCTGTACGGTGGCCGATAGGGATAATGAAATGGAGATTGGTTGTCTATTTATGATGTAAAAACCAACAAAAACAGACTCGGCTACCAAAAAAATTCCACTAATCATTATGCCATTAGCATGATGCTAATTGGTTAGATGCTTCCGGTCAGGCACCAAGCTACAGGAAGTAGAATGAAGTAAAAACAATAATCACGTTTATCCCAAGTCTTCACTCTTTGTTTACAGTTAAAACAGCTTAAAGAGCAAGTCACCCCCAAATCAACTATTTTTTTCTGATAAATTATATAAATGCGTGTCTAATCATGCTGCAGACGTGTAGTCAATAGTTGTGCATTTTAGTTAAAATTTAAATTTTCTGTCTGAAACTGGCAGTGTTGTGCCGTTGTCAGGTAAAAACTTAACTGCATTTGAATTTAAATCTGCCACCGCTATTGGCTAAGAGGTATGCTATGATGTAAACTGGTACATTATGATGTCACAATGTCGTGAGTGTGTGTATTTGTTAGTGGCTCCACCCTCTCGGTCTGCTAGGCAACAGCATTTGTTGCATTTTTCAAACATGAAGTGGGAGTGAAGTACGCTTCTTGTAGGGGGTGACTTGCTCTCCCTGTTTGAAAAATGCAACAAATGCTGTTGCCTAGCAGACCCCAGACCCAAACCCCCACAATGCGGCTCAAAAATTGAAGCAATCCCGGAAGTACCAAAAATTGCAGTTCCACCCTCATCCGCTGGGGGCTGGTGTCAGAAGCGAGCAAATCCTCATTGACTCCCATGTTAAAAATACCAGTTTCACAGCAGACATAAACATGTTTACAGCCTGGTTCCAATACATGTTTTTGGTTTAAATTATCTAGTTTACACTCATGACAACTCTGAGGGGGGTGAATTTTTTTCTCACTCTTCTGTTTAAGTGTATTAAAAGCCTAAAATTCTGTATAACTAATGAGCATCAAACCCATGTGACCACAGAGCTAGCTCCGTGGAAAGGCCTCAGTAGAGCCTCGGTCTGGCCTGGAAACTGCTCCGGGATTTTGAGTCTCTGTGTGTGTGTATTCTTTTTTGGATATTTTTTGTGCAATTGTTGGACAAAATGACTTGCTGTGGCATTAATTGCACTAATAGAGCGTCCAAGGAGTCTCCACTTCATTTTTTTCGGTAAGTAAAATTATATTTATGTATTTTAGTTCACTGCCGAGCTGAGCTTAGATTTTAACATGAACTGTTTAACCATGAAATTTAAATGCAATAGGGTAAAACCCAGTGCATTTAACATAATGCTCGTCTCTCGTCTCGTCTTCCTCCGCTTATCCGGGTCCGGGTCGCGGGGGCAGCATCCCAACTAGGGAGCTCCAGGCCGTCCTCTCCCCGGCCTTGTCCACCAGCTCCTCCGGCAGGACCCCAAGGCGTTCCCGGACCAGATTGGAGATGTAACCTCTCCAACGTGTCCTGGGTCGACCCGGGGGCCTTCTGCCGGCAGGACATGCCCGAAACACCTCCCCGGGGAGGCGTCCAGGAGGCATCCTGACCAGATGCCCAAACCACCTCAACTGGCTCCTTTCCTTCCGGAGGAGCAGCGGTTCTACTCCGAGTCCCTCCCGAATGTCCGAGCTCCTCACCCTATCTCTAAGGCTGAGCCCGGCCATCCTACGGAGGAAACTCATTTCGGCCGCTTGTATCCGCAATCTCGTTCTTTCGGTCATTACCCAAAGCTCATGACCATAGGTGAGGATTGGGACGTAGATCGACCGGTAAATCGAGAGCCTGGCTTTCTAGCTCAGCTCCCTCTTCCCCACGACAGATCGGCTCAGCGTCCGCATCACTGCAGACGCCGAACCAATCCGCCTGTCGATCTCCCGATCCCTCCTACCCTCACTCGTGAACAAGACCCCGAGATACTTAAACTCCTCCACTTGAGGTAGGACCTCTCCCCCGACCCGGAGGTGGCAAGCCACCCTTTTCCGGTCGAGAACCATGGTCTCAGATTTGGAGGTGCTGATCCTCATCCCAGCCGCTTCACATTCGGCCGCGAACCTACCCAGCAAGAGCTGAAGGTCAGAGCTGGATGAAGCTAGGAGGACCACATCATCCGCAAAAAGCAGAGACGAGATTCTCCTGCCACCAAACTCGACACACTCCACACCACGGCTGCGTCTAGAAATTCTGTCCATAAAAGTGATGAACAGAACCGGTGACAAAGGGCAGCCCTGGCGGAGTCCAACCCTCACTGTGAACAGGTCCGACTTACTACCGGCTATGCGGACCAAACTCACGCTCCTCTGGTAAAGGGACTGAATGGCCCTTAACAGAAAGCCACCCACCCCATACTCCTGAGTGTCCCCCACAGGGTGCCCCTGGGGACACGGTCATAAGCCTTCTCCAAATCCACAAAGCACATGTGGATTGGTTGGGCAAACTCCCATGCCCCCTCCATCACCCTTGCAAGGGTATAGAGCTGGTCCACAGTTCCACGGCCAGGACGAAAACCACATTGCTCCTCCTCTATCTGAGATTCAACTATCGATCGGACCCTCCTCTCCAGTACCTTGGAGTAGACCTTTCCAGGGAGGCTGAGGAGTGTGATCCCCCTATAGTTGGAACACACCCTCAGGTCACCCCTCTTAAAGATGGGGACCACCACCCCGGTCTGCCACTCCCTAGGAACTGCCCCCGATGACCACGCAATGTTGTAGAGACGTGTCAACCATGACAGCCCTACAACATCCATAGCCTTGAGATACCCAGGACGAACCTCATCCGCCCCCGGGGCTCCGCCGCTGTGTAGTTGTTTGACTACCTCAGCAACTTCTGCCCCCGAGATCGGACAGTCCATCCCCAGGCCTCCCAGCTCTGGTTCCTCCTTGGAATGCGCATTGGTGGGATTGAGGAGCTCCTCAAAGTATTCCTTCCACCGTCCGACTATAGCCTCAGTTGACGTCAGCAGCTCCCCATCCCCACTGTAAACAGTGTGAGCGAGTTGCTGCCTTCCTCTCCTGAGGCGCCGGACAGTTTGCCAGAACCTCTTTGGAGCCGATCGATAGTCTTTCTCCATGGCCTCACCAAACTCCTCCCACGCCCGAGATTTTGCCTCGGCAACTGCCACTGCTGCACCCCGCTTGGCTATCCGGTACCTGTCTGCTGCCTCCGGAGACCCACAGACCAGCCACGCCCTGTAGGCCTCCTTCTTCAGCCTGACGGCTCCCCGAACCTCTGGTGTCCACCAGCGGGTACGGGGGTTGCCACCACGACTGGCACCGGCCATCTTACGACCACAGTAAGCAACAGCCGCCTCGACAATCGCAGAGTGGAACAAGGCCCACTCGGACTCAATGTCCCCCACTGCTCTCGGGACGTGGTCAAAGCTCTGCCGGAGGTGGGAGTTGAAGACCGTCTTGACAGGTTCTTCTGCCAGGCGTTCCCAGCAGACCCTCACTATGCGTTTGGGTCTGCCAGGTCTACGCGGCATGTTCCCTTGCCATCTGATCCAACTCACCACCAGGTGGTGATCAGTTGACAGCTCCGCCCCTCTCTTCACTCGGGTGTCCAAAACATACGGCCGCAGGTCAGATGATACGACTACAAAATCTATCATCGACCTGTGACCTAGGCTGCCCTGGTACCAAGTGTACCGGTAGGCATCCTTATGTTCGAACATGGTGTTCGTTATGGCCAAACTGCGGCTTGCACAGGAGTCCAATAACAAAACACCGCTCGAGTTCAGATTAGGTGGGCCGTTCCTCCCAATCACACCCCTCCAGGTCAAGCTGTCATTGCCCACGTGAGCATTGAAGTCCCCCAGCAGGACAATGGAGTCCCCTGATGGAGCACTATCTAGCACTCGTCCCAGGGACTCCAAAAAAGGGTGGGTACTCTGAACTGATATTTGGCCCATAAGCACAAACAACAGTCAGGACCCGTTCCCCGACCCGAAGGCGCAAGGAAGCTACCCTCTTGTCCCCCGGGGTAAACCCCAACACACAGGCAGAGAGTCTCAGGGCTAACAAAAAGCCAACCCCAGCCCTCCGCCTCTCACCCGGAGCAACTCCAGCAACATAATGCTGCACTTTAGAAAATGGGTTGAAATATAACATGTTGGTGGAGCTGGGTTCCGACTATCGGCTTGTGGAGCTCTCGGGAGACCGATGTTTTCCACCCGTTTCTCCCCTCCCCGCAGCTCGGTGCATCTCTGTCTGATCGCGGCTTCTGACTGCTGCGCGGGCTGTCGGCTTGTGGAGCTCTGGGATGGAAACCTTTCCACCCGGTTCTCCCGAGCGGCAGCTCTGTGCATCTCAGATCGCAGCGGCGCTTGTCTGCTGTGCGGCTGCCGGCTTGTGGAGGTCTCGGAGACCTCTGTGTTCCACCCGGTTTTACCCAGCGGTCAGCCCGGCATATCTCTGACTCAGAAGCTCTGGTGTTGTGCACAGTTAACTCCGGTTGTAGCTAGGTTGCTACCTCCGTTAGCTTAGCTCCCCACCTCCGCGTTAGCTTCAGGTTAGCTTGTAGCTAGTTCGACCGGGTGTTGATCCCATCCTTACAGCCCCACCCTCAGCTCCACCTCTCTTCCCTTTTGTGGAATTGTCTGGGCTTGACGGAACCTGTGACACGGTCAAAATGGCGGTGGTTGCCACCTCCCATTTTTCTCCAAAAACGTGTTATTGGAGCCTATGGAAACCCATTGTCCAATATTTATATGTCGATGAGCAGACCAAGAGGGTGGAGCCGCTAACAAGTACACACACACACACACATGCTCACAACGATATTGTGACATATCGTACCAGCTAACGTTCTAGGGTACCTCTTAGTACCGATGGCAGATTGAAATTCAAATGCAGTGCAGAGTTTTTACCTGACAACGGCACAACACTGACGGTTTTATGCAGAAAATTATAATTTTTACTAAAATGCCCTAAAGTGCAAAACTAGTGACTACACCTGTCTGCAGCACAATTAGACACACATTTATGTAGTTTATCAGAAATAAAAAGTTGCTTTGGGGGTGACTTGCTCTTTAAGAATTTGTGTGACTGGTACTGTTATGTCCAGTTAGTGTCCCTGATGGACTGGCAACCAGTCCAAGGTGTTCCTGTCTGATGGCTGCTGGAATTGGGAACCAGCTCCATCACCCTAGCAAGGAATCCTGGAACTCACCCAGTTTAAGCCTTTGTCCAGATGCTCCAAACAATCAGAGGGCAGTCCTGTGCTCTGGGTCTTCCTGGTGAACAGTGGAAACGATGGTTTTGAGTTAATGTTCATGTAAGAGAGTGACTTTGTAGTTGTCTGATCACTCTTCATAACACTGGAGTTGATGCACATTTCCATAAGCAGCAAATTTAGCATCTTTCTCTCCATATTTGTCCACAGCTGCCTGCACGTGAAAGTCTCAGAGCATTTTTATACCCTTATGTTTGTTCCCTAGTCTTTCTCAGAGAATCTGCTGTACCACCAGGACTCTGGACAGGTTCAGGTGTTGAATAAATGTCAGGAACACAACAAGTCTCAGTTCCTTACTAATGACCTGACTTGGACTCCTCCCGTGGATGACCATCACATTGTCTGTGTGAGTAGTATCTGTGTGGAGAATGGTAGAGATGCGCAGATTTGTGAGAATTACCTCTGACCTTCACAGTGCCATGATGAAGAGCAAGGAATGCAGTGGCTCAAAAGAGAGAGGCTGACATTTTTTCTTCAAAGTGATTACTACTTCCAATACAGGTAGTACTTCTGGTTCTTTGTTTTAATCTGCAGTATAAAACACATGCTGTACCCTCACTGCTTCAGTCTTTTAAAAATATATTTTTTATCACACCCAGTTATAGATACAGATTCATTGTCATTGAACCAGCATGCTGGAACAAGGAAATTTGACTTCACAGCACGGCTCGACCAAGAAAAGTCTAAACAGGTTCAGGCAGGCTATGAGAGCAGCCGCTGCACGGTGTCCTCCTGAGCCACCATTGCCCCAATACCAAATACGCTTGTTACTCACTACAGTTTACCACTGTTGAGCTAAAATGGGTGTGGCAATAGCTGAGACTCATACACATATTGACACATATTCTACATTATTGTGCAAAATCCTGCATAGCTGCACTTTATCATTCACAAAAATTGACCAAAATAAAAAAAAAATCTCCATCAATTCTCATGAAAAGACTGGTTTGAAACTCTGGTGATATGAAGTCCTTTCAGGGATCAAAGTCCTTTAGTTGGCTTTAGTGTCACCATTTCTACTCTTGTTGCAAGCAGTTTAATTATCTTAATTAAAGGGGTGGTTCCCTGAGAAGCCATTTTAAATGATGGTTAACATGAAAATTGTCTCCTACACGTATCTCCTGCAGTAGCTTCTGATAGAAAACAGTCGGTGAAACTCTAGGATTAGAAAATCCTGACAGATCTACATCACACTGTCACTAACATTCATGGGCTCACCCATCTTGGCTCACGATGGGGAAGGCTGTTTTAGATTTAGCGTCCAGGAAACAGCAGAGAACGTCTCAGCCAGTAAAAGCTAAATGCACGCCAGGCACCCACTCACACTCCCCATACACACCCTAATCACTCTGGTCCCAGTACTGCTGCACAAAGGGTACAACCATCACCGGTTCCCAGAGTTTGACCCTTTCTGCTGGGGTGCTGATGAGCAGGCTCCCCCGCCCAACGCCAAGCAAAGCGACTCACCACCCAGACCCCAGCCAGATGGCCAGATCTCCCTCCTAGCCTCCAGCCCCGGGAAGCCAAGCGACAACAGGGGTGTGCTAAGACCCCTAGTCACCCTCCGCCTGCTCCAATACTGTGTTGGTGCGTGTTGATGAGGTGTATTCGTGGCTGTGGTGAGCGGGCAGTGCAGGCATCGTCTGGCCTATGCCAGCTGATGCCACCACACCACCCCTCTTCCCACTCCAGCCCTCTGTGTCTAATTGTGGGGCGACGGTGGCACAGGAGTTAAGTGCTCGCCCCGTAATCGGAAGGTTGCTGGTTCGAGTCCCGCTCAGTCTGTCGCTGTCGTTGTGTCCTTGGGCAAGACACTTAACCCACGTTGCCTGCTGGTGGTGGTCGGAGGGACTGGTGGCGCCAGTGGCGCCAGTGCTCGGCAGCCTCGCCTCTGCGTGGCTACATTGTAGCTCATCCCCACCAGAGTATGAATGTGTGTGTGAATGGGTGAATGACTGATTGTGTTGTAAAGCGCCTTGGGGGGTTCTAGGACTCTAGAAGGCGCTATATCAAATACAGGCCATTTACCATTTACCATTTAATTGCAGTTTAAAATTGGAAGTGGGCACCGGCACCTGGGATGAGGCTGAAAGATCCCCTTGCCAAATGCTGTTGTATGTGCTCACTCCCAAGGCCTTAAGTGTGTGTTTGGTGGAAATGTTTGATGTGCAAATAAAATTGGGGGGCAGGCTGCCACAGGAATGTGGAAATGGGGTCCTTACCCGCACCCCTGACTTGTCCACCCAAGGAGCCAGCTCCCCCACTGGCCCCAATAGGTTCCTCCGTCACTCAACGGTGATTCACTGTGACTCACTTCTAGTTCCAGAAAAAGGAGCGCCAGAGCTTTTACCCCCAGAGTTCACCTTGCAAGGCAGTCATTCCTACTAGAGACCAGTGCAGATGCATTGATTAAACAAGTGAACCACACCTTAAAGAAAACCTACATTTAACCATTTGCAGCACTGTCACCAGGAAACGTCTTTATCATTTAGCATTATTTAGTTACTACAGAAAATGAAGGTTTGCAGCTGCAGTTCTCTCTTATTACATAGTCATGGAAATTTTTACATTTCTGTGCAAATCCAATAACTAGCTCTAACTTTCAACATACAAGTGAGAACAGCAGCAATAATAGCACCTGTTAACAAACCACAAGTTGTGTGTGTGTGTGTGTGTGTGTGTGTGTGTGTGTGTGTGTGTGTGTGTGTGTGTGTGTTCGTTCTCCATCCCCAGTGAGTCATGGTGAATGGCTGCTTAAACTGAGCCAGGATCCTCTGGAGGTTTCTTCCTGTTAAAAAGGGAGTTTTCCTCTCCACTGTCGCTGCATGCTTTCTTAGTATGAGGATTGCTGTAAAGACTCTGGGCCTCATTTAACAAGCTTGCTTACGCACAAAGCGGGGTCGGAAAACTGTGTAAGCAACTTTCCACACAAACTTTGGGATATATGAAAGAAAACTTAGCGGAAAATTGTGCTCAACTTTAAGTGACTAAGGACCTGGCTTACGCTAATTTTGGACATGGAGAGCACCTGCAGTGCTGCTGCTGAGAAGGATAAAAGTATGAAATCCTGCAGCATTATCACTTGTACTGCTTCGTTTTCACAAAGAACAAGATCCCCCACATACACACACACACATGCGCGCACACACACAGTCTGAACCACGGAATATGGAATGCAGAATATGAGCAGGGAAACAGATTGAGACAGAATGTAATGCGTCTGTGACAGTGTGTGTCCTGTCACTGTAACCCGATTGATCATGCGCCCTGGCTAGTCAGACAAGGGAGATCTCCGTTTGGCTGAATGGTTAGTGCGAGTGACTTTCACCCGGGAGTCTGGGGATCGAATCCCGATTGTACCATGTTTTTTAATATCCGCCACAGATCTCTCTGAAGAATTGACAACATTGACGGCTTCAGCAACGCTGTGCCACTCCGTGGATTTTCTCTTATTTGTTTTGCAAAAGTACTTCTTTTCATTTCTCCATCTCACCCACAGGTACCTCAATTTCTGCTTCTGTGAAATTGAGCTTCCTTGATCTGCCTTGATCTACGGTCGCCATGTCATTGGCGGAGCGCTGCAACAGCTGGCTTATGTATATGCATGAGATTCACAAGGCACTTTGCATTGACTTTATGGCAGTAAGTGGGCGTGGTGAGGGCGGATGTGACTAAAATGCAGCTGAGAAACATTCTAGATAAGTTTCTGATTTATGAAGCGGAGATTGGTGCAGCTGCGCGTACTCCATGTTTGATAGATCACAAACCTACTTGGCGTAAGTACTTTTTTTTTTTTTTTTGCTGAGCTTAAGTACGGTTTAGTAAGGATTCTACGCAATGTTTGATAAGTGAGACCCCTTTGACACTAGTCAGTGACTCGATGCAACCTGCTGGGTTCCTTATATAGGAAACTTTTACTGATTGGCTTAATGACCTGGGGTCTCATTTTCTGACCCCGTTTTGTGCGTAAGCAAGCTTGATAAATGAGGCCCCTGACTTTTATTGGGATGTTTACTGTGTGAAGGTCCTTGAGATGACTCTGGTCCTGATCTGACGCTTTATAAATAAACTGAACTGAAATCTAAAGTTTTGTGTATATTTGTGTTTTCCAGACTAGCCAAGCTCCTTTTGCAGCAGGACCCACTCTTTAAATGCCAAAGGAGAGAATGCACTTCCAGTCCCACCTCATGCTCAGCATCACAGCTACAGTACCACTACCAGCAAAACATCATGACCAGTTCACATTCTCATGAGAGAACGTCAGAAAAACGGGGTGAGCGTCACAGTCCAGCTTGCACATCTAGTACTAAAGAGCTGGAACGTCGTTATTTTCACTATTTAAACAGAAATTTGAACACTTTCTTCAGAAATAAAACAAGGATGAGAAGATAAGGTGATGATATAAAAGGTAGAGTCAAAATGAGATATAGTTGACAGCAAATTAATTTTTACTGAATGTATAATTGGTGCATAGCATATTTAGATGCTTTTGATGGTCAGTTTTAATAAGGGATGTCCCGTTCCGATATCGGCTCAAAATCACTGTATCGGATTATATCG
Source organism: Nothobranchius furzeri (assembly GCF_043380555.1). Taxonomy (NCBI): domain Eukaryota; kingdom Metazoa; phylum Chordata; class Actinopteri; order Cyprinodontiformes; family Nothobranchiidae; genus Nothobranchius; species Nothobranchius furzeri. The sequence goes on from NC_091745.1 coordinate 49,558,119, forward strand.
GACTGCATCAGAAATCTCAGATATCAGCGGTCCTTTATGGGTCACATTTTTGCAACCAATGATAAAAAAGTAGTTATTTTTTCATACTTACTGTTATTGACTCTTGTTCTCTGAGTAAAATCACATGATCAAGCCTTTCATCCATTCCACTCTACGAAACAGGTAAAAGTTAGCATGATTTGTGCTGATATCGAATCCGATCGATATCGGTATCGGTCAATACCGAAGGCTGCAATATCGGTATCGTATCGGAAGTGAAAAACTTGTATCAGGACATCCCCAGCTTTAATATACTGGATCTGAAAAAAGTCATGTTCATTTCCTGGTTGGTGTTCCAGGTGTTCCTGCAGCTGTTTGGAGCTAAACGACTGATGTTCGTTTCCCCTGTTGTCTTTATCAGAATTTTGCTCCCATCGGAGATACGAGCACACTGAGGAGCTCCTCCTCAGTGCCTGGCTCTCAAAGTGGTTACTCCTTTGCTTACAGGCGTGGTAAACATGGTCCATGGTCAGAGTCGTTTGACCACTGTCAGGATCCCTTCAGCAGAGGAAGCCAGAGAGCAGGCTAGTGAGAAGAAAGATGAAGATGACTCTGGGGGAGGCAGACGAACCGAACGGGAGGAAAAGCCTCGGGTGATGGGGAGCAGACTCACTCACCAGAAAACCGCTCTGAATGTGAGTCGGTGCGGCATCTGCTGCTTTAGCAGAAAGGAAGGCATGGATGAGTTTAGGAGGTTTCTGAGAGGAACCGCTGGAGAAAGCATCTTTTATCTGTGGATGGATATAGAGAGACTAAAAGCTACTCGGCACAGCGAGCTCAAAGCCAGGTAAGCCTCCAGAAGACTCTTGCCACGTTGGTTCTGTGCTTTCAAATGAGCAGTGTCATTAGACGTAATCAACTCGAATACCTATAATCAGATTTCCACATGATTAAACTATTTTAGTTATGGATTGAATTTGTTCTGAGTCGTGAGATGGTCAGTTAATAAGAATGCAACACACCTACGGGCCCAGGTAGAAAGCCCCAAATAAACATGAGCTTAGTTTGAAGCAGCATCTTCAGATGGTGTGAACGTGTTGTTATGGACTCCTTTGGTCCAGGTAATATCAACATAAAGATAAACCAGAAATTTGTACCATTTATTTTCCACATAGAAACTGTACAGTAAGGTAAAAATACATAAAATTTGTGTTAATTTGTGAGGCAGAATAAATCCGTCTCCCTCATCCATGAGGATCAGACACTAGGAGTTATGTGGCAAATGTTCAGTGAATTTACTTCTTATGCACCAGATTTTTATTTCTGCTTTTTTGAATGAAAACAAACTAAATGTTTCCTAATTCATGCAGTTGTAAAATGAAGGTGTTTCACAAACTCTTCAATATAATTTAGTGAAGCCTTTTCAGTTGGTGTGAATGAAAGCAGAGGAGTGGTGGTTGGAAGCTGAGACTTGTGTCTGTGATGCATGTTGTTGTTGTTGTTTGTTTTCCAGGACTTTGCACCTGATGATGAGCTGCTACCTGGATCAGAGCAGTTCCAGAGCTGTGAACATGGTGCTGCTCTCTGATATGGGACTGTCTACCTCCCCCTGCTGGACGGAGAAACAACTGCAATCAGTTCAGCCCAAGCTAACGGAGTGTCTGCTCTACTACTGGTCTCACATACAGATCATTACTGTTGCTTAGAGCGACTGCTCTTCAGTGAACCCCTGAGCATCTGTAGATTAGAACACATTACAGGTGATGCTGTGCTAAGAACGAGTCTAGGTGTAAGTCTTGTTAATTCCTCCTCTGCCTCCCGCAGGGCTCCACACTTCTGTTCCTTTAAGTCTGTTCCTAATGACTGCCCTGATGTGGGACTGAGGAGGAACATTTGTGGCTGCGGGTGTCTGTCAGGTGTACATCCCAGCTTCACCTCTACACTTCAGGACCACGTCCACCCTGGCTTCTGTTTGCCCCACTTCCAACAACGCCTTGAACAGGTAGGCCCTTGTAGGTATATCAGTGACTTGCATCTTCCTTGAGGGATTTTGATCATCTTAATTTTAGAGGAGAGTTATGGTTGGGATCTGAGATATATATTTATGCATGTATAATATGAAATTGTGTTAGTTCTATTTCCTCTTTTTCATTAGTTGTCTAGGAGACGCCATTTGATTTCAGGAACAGGAACTGAAAGGCTGGTCCAGGCTCTGAGTGTTGAATCCTGTTCTGGGATGTACTTCACACACTTCTGTCAACAGTCTGGGAATCAGGTACAAAATGTGGCTCAGATGTGGTGTCAGTCTTAGGGCAGGGGGGTACAACAATGAGAACCAGTGCTATGAGGAAAGATCATGGCAGCATCATCTCTACATGTTTGATTTGAACCTTGAGCATAAGTAGCATGACCTCTAGCAACGTCCCATATCACAGATTTAGTAGACAAAAGAAGGCTTCCCATTGCTAGCACCCCTCCCAAAAAAGGTACCAGAATCTCCTGCAATGTTCTCCACATGCTGATCCTGCCTTCCAGCTTCCACAGACGGAACCTTGTTCCCCACATTCCAAGATTCCCCCATCGGTGCAGTCCACACCAGCATCTACAGATCTGACTGTCATTGCCTTGTAAACACAAAGAAGAGCCAAGTGCAATGTGCTCCTCACCTTCTGATCTGGTGTATGTCCGAGGTACCATCCTGAAAATTCTGACTGTAAATCTTTGGAAGGTGCATGTCACCAGTCTCGGACGTTTTGAAATGGTGCCAGGTAATACATAATGCTCCCACTCCTGAACAAACGAGTCCTATTATTCATGCAACACAAACTCAACAAAGTTGACCTGTGCACATAGACGCCCCATCAATGACAGGCCAGTACTGCAGAGGTGTTGGCACATTTTCTGGGTATCTACATGTTCAGTCGTGTTTCTCGTTCCTCAAATACCCAATGCCAACAAGTTGGCTCTTATTGTAAAGGTACTATACTGGCTTTCCATCAATATACTACAGTACTATTGTAGTATGGTATAGTAAAGTACAGTAAACGGTTTTATTGAAGAGGAGAGTCTTGACTGAAATACCATTTCCAAACTGTGTGTTTTTGTCTGACTTAGCTGTGGGTCAACACAGTTTACTTCTGGACAGACCTGCAGCACTACCACCAGCTGTTCCACCAGGATGGATCCAACCTCTATGCAATCCAGGGGGAGGCACAGGTCGGCTACGCTACTGGTCATTTTCACATAAATATGAAAAATGAATGCTTGGAAGAAATAATCATGAAACAGTTAAAACATTTATTATATAAATTTCAATTCAACATCTAAAAGTGAACAAAAATCAGGATTCCAACGATTGTTCTGTAGAACTTTCCTTCCTCTCTCTCTCTCTCTCTCTCTCTCTCTCTCTCTCTCTCTCTCTCTCTCACATACATACATACATACATACATACATACATACACACACACACACACACACACACACACACACACACACACACACACACACACACACACACACACACACACACACACACGAGGTATTCTAACCTATACGAACACGTGACTTCGACCCTCCCAGCGTTGCTCCAGTACGTCACCAGAACCATTGTGCCTGACTCCAGAGGGAATGGAGGGAAAACCTTTTTTCTGTCCGCTCGACACCGAGTTCACCTGAAAAATTACATGAATTTGTTTCTAGAAGCCGACTGATATGTTTTTTTAAGGCCGATACCAATTTTTAAAGAATGAAGTTGCCAATGGCCAATATCCAAAGCCGATTATTAAGGCTGATAAATACACGTTTTAGCAGCACATTGATGGTGAAAGACAATTGAACACTCACTGTGTGCAATATAAAATAAATGGTCATTAAATCTCTTAATATTTATTGAACTTTACATATAAAACAAACAAAATATTAACAATGTTCAAACTGTTTCAGATCAATAGAAAAGTGTCTGTTAGATTTCCCAGAGTGGGATAACCTTCCGTTACTTATCCAACTCTGGGAAATCTAACTTTACTTCTGAGTGGAATATCCCCTCAGGTGTAAACAATGAAAAAGGCACCAGATTTTTATTATTTTTAATCAGCTTTTAAAAATAATCTGGACCGATGTAGAAAAACTTGAATATATCGGCCCGACGCCGGCCTCTACTTGTTTCTATAGTGCTGTGGCCAAGAGGTGAATGTGGGTGCCATTTATTTGGTGTGATGGCAGCACTGATGAGAGGGACTAAAATGTACTGGAGCACTGATGATGATGATGATGAAAGTAGTTGTGGTTTTCTGACTGAGAGGATTGTCTCCACCTTCTCCCTCCAGCTCCTTTACTCCACGTACATTTCCAGCTTTGCCAGGAGGAGCATTAGTGTTGACGTGGAGGTCCAGAGGTCCGTGTACGACAGACTGCTGCCTATCTCACAGATGATCCAGAGGGCTGTGGAGAGCAGACAACCCATCATTCAGCTGCTGTTTGAGGGTATTGGGAAACAGGCTTACATCAGACTGCTGCTTACCACTCAGGAGCTGTTTGATGATGCTGAGGAACACGCATTAAGCATCCTCCTGGATCCTTGGACGATGCTGATCAACCAGGACAACAGGTTATTCCAGCAGGTGAACACCACACTCTTTACGTTTGGCTTGTATTTGGAGAAAACGACTCTCATTGCCAACAACTAACAGCTGTACATGGTTACAGAACACATCTCTGACATGGATCTCTGTTTTAAAAGCCAGATTTTACAGCTTTTCCCTGCGTGTGATAGCCGTAAGCCATCAGTGAACAACAGGATCCAGGACACCATTCAAATCCATAATACAACAGAGTGCTTTAATCCAGAGGTCCTGACACTCCGGACATTCCCACAAAACACGAATAAACAAGCCCAGGGCAACACATCGAGCAAAAGAGATCTGATGCATCGCGCGTTTTGTGTCTAATAATTGGTGTCAAATTAGCTGAATGACAAAATTTCATATGTATCGACGATTGGGGTGTTTAGAGGCCCTCTCAACACCCATTAAGGCTTAAGGCCCTGGGTGGATAAATCCTCCTCCCAGGTTTTCATTCCTGCAGACTTCATGACACTTTAGGTCAACAGGTTGTTATAAATATATAAAACAGGTTTTTGTTTGGGTGCATCTTGAAACCAGCTGGTCACTGGGTGTTCACTCAGTCCTGATCCCCTGGCCTCACAACCAGACCTCATTCTGATGTAAATAAGAAAAGAATATATCTAATATATGTGAACGTTGTACTACCTTTACTGTCCCAGTTCATATTATAAAACGGTTCCTCCCTAGACGAGAGAAAGTTGTTGTTCCATAAAGGAGAAGATGAATACCACTGATGTTTTAGATCTTTCTTCAGCCCTAAATGTTACTCATACATGCATCAAAACTGGGCTGTAATGTAGACCAGCTTTTTTTGACACTCCTGTGAAAAGGAAATCCTTTAATTTCATTGGTGTGATAAGATCTCAGTCAATTACTTTCACGTAGGATTCCTTTTATCACCTAACCAGCAGGATAAACTCCTCAAAACAGGTCTAGTGATACATCCACATCCTCCATTAGCTCTTTCTAACGGCAGTAGCAACCACCTAAGGCCAGGATGATTACTGTTCCAAACATAACTTAGTAATAATGAATTAAATCTGTGCCAAAGGCTTGCTGTAGGGGGAGGCGGAAACACAGAACCTAAGCTTTATTCTAGGTAACACGGTCATCTGGACAACTGAAGCCGAAGCTGGTGGGTGTTTGTACCTGTTAACCTCCTTACTGCCTCCCTATCTTTCAGCACTGACAGTTTTAATGCCCAAGTAGGTAGTTTCCTTCACTGTAACCATCTGAGGAGGTAAAGGTGTTTTATGACCAACTAACATCAGTGCTGACTTGGAATAATTGACCTCTTGAGTTTATCTAACACATGTGGAAGAGAGTTTTGCACATCTGCCACATACATTAAGGTATCATCGGCATAAAGTGGTATGGGATGTGATGAAGAACCAAAGGTAAATGGAGCTATTTGGGGACATTCCCTAAGAAGTTGAGCCAGTGGTTCAGTCAACTTAGCTAAATAATTCTTCTAGACCAGAGCCTTTGGTGAGATGTTTGTTTACCTGCCAACAGTTTCGGATTCCTGCTTAAAGCCTTCTTCATGGGCTTCTTCAAGCCACACTACAAACGGTAGAGGATTTCATTCTCATCCAGACTAAAGCCTTTGAGGTCTTGCTCTAGTTGTTTTGAATTTTCACAGTGGAGGTCTGTTTATCTGAAGAGCACATTTACTACTGAGAACAGCACAGCATCTAGCTCATGCGTGGACATTACAGTAACACGCGACACTCCCTCATGACACACACCGGGAAAACCGGACATAAACCGTGTCATCGCTCCGACAGATGACAGCCCACGAAGAAGGCTCGAAGCAGGAAGTCGAAACTGTTGTCAGGTAAAATAAGCGTCATTAATACGAGGACAGGGGAAGTCCTGGTCTAGTCCCTCTGGAACAAGTCAGATGTGGCATGCTGTTGGGTCAGGCTACATAACGTCTGTATCGTGGTAATGAACCCATCTCATTTACATTATTTTACAAATACTACACAATCATTTTCCTCATCTAAGAACATCAGTCCGCAGGCTGGTGGTGACTTTCATCACCTTCTGTTGTTTTTCTAAAGGAACTCCTTTTTCTGAGGATAAGAAAGCCTAGAAAAGTTTAGAAACTCAGTTTCCAGATAAAAGAAACTGTTTTACTGAAAATAACTAAAATGTAAATAAACCGTTCCTGTGTGTGTGTGTGTGTGTGTGTGTGTGTGTGTGTGTGTGTGTGTGTGTGTGTGCATTCAGGTGTTTGCACGTGAAGTAGTCACCTACATCGATAGTCAGGAGTACGAAGAACCCCAGAAGCCATGTGAGGTACCAGAGGAGGACCTGAGACAGGTCTGCCATCTTCATGGTTGTTGTTTGTGTGACCATACTGTCCTGTCAGTCTGAGTCACAGCTTCACTGTAGCTCCATGAGGATGTTTAATAAATCCCCCGCATGCTGACACCTGATGCCTTTTCTCTCTTGTACCTTTGTGAAGGAGTCATGGCAACTTCCTTCAGCCATGACTCCATCTACTCCAGACTACCAAGACCATGGTTTATGTTCCATACTTCAGAATCATGACCTCAAGCTCTTCACGTCTTTCTTAGAGAAACAGAATGCCAGGTGACCTCAGACGTATTGGTGTGTTGCTGGGTTTATGTCATCTATAGGATTATTTTGACCATGTCTGTTCTGTCTAGGATCCATCTGATGTGTTATCTGGACCTGGAGCAGTACAAAGGAACGTCTGAGAAAGACGGGGACATCAGACAGCAGAGATCTTCTCAAATTGCTGCCAAATACCTGAACGAGAACTACTTCTTTGGCCCAGACAGCCCTGCCACAGCAGAACAACAGAACAATGTACTTCAGTCAGTCACAGAAGCACCCAAAGTCATAATTACGTACTACTGCTAGCTCAGTCTTCTTGGTATGAGTGTCTGGCCTGACACTCGGAGGTCAGGGTTCAAATCCCAGTCAGGTTGTACCAAAGACTGTAAAAAATGGGACCCAACAGCTCCCTGCTAGACACTCAGCATTAAGTGGTTGGATTGGGGGGTTAAACCACCAAATGGTTCCTGAGCGTGTCTGCAGCTCACCACTCCCCCAGGGGATGGGTCAAATGTGGAGAACAAAGTCCACACACACCAGTGTGTGGACTTTAGCGAGCACCACAGAGACAAAGGGAGATGTGAGAACTAAACTCTGGTGGACGCTCAGCATCCAGATGTTCTCCACCTCAGACTTCAGGCTGATAGTTCCGACATCAGGGATGAGACAACATGGCCAGAGTGGTGTGTGTGCTCAGTTCAGAGATGAAGTGCTGGTCAGATGAAATGGATCCAGACATTCCTAGTTGAAGGTTAGGGTTCTGGATTCTAGGATTATGGTGCATGAAGAATGTGAGGAGTTGACTAATAGCCACGATGCTGCATTTATTCGTAGGACACCGGTCCACAGAGTTTACAATTCACAGAGAAAACATTCCTCTGAGCGACGCAGCTGGGCTCTCACTGTTTACTTGTGCATTCAGCTCTGAGCCATCATTCAAGCCATATAAATGTCATGACACCATGAAGGTTACTAATTAATATTCAAGCATCTTTAGAAATGATCTTTTAGCAAGTTTGGTTTTCTCACTTTGAAGAGAAAACGCGCAGCTGCATCAGTGACGATGTTCTCTGACCTTTGGTTCCAACATGTAGTGTCAGTCAGACCCAAGACAGGTGAGACCTCCCCATCCACCTCCTACCTGAGCTCTACAGCTCAGGTAGACATCAGAGTGCTCTGATGCAGAAGGACCAACAGCTTCACCGCTTTGGCCCTCCACTCAGTCACACCATGCCCTCTTTCATCTTCTGACTCCCACTACAGGATTGGTTCTCATTCCAGAAGCTGAAGATTGTACCAGCGCACACGGCCCTGTCTGTGTGCAAAATAAAACAAGCAAAAGTACAAAGCAGATATAAATGGGGCATGGAGACAGGAACCAGAGGGGAGATGAAGAGATTGTGGACATGATGCAGAGCACAGCAGGAGACAGGAAGGGGAGATGCTTTCCTCAGGATTTACCCTGTTAGCTTATTTTTAAGCTCTTTTACCTCGTGAGCTCTTTATCAGGTTATGTAGAAATAAATCTCTAATATCAGACACTCACAGCCACATCCTTTGTGTGTGTGCATGCTCAGGTCCTGTGTTTGGCTGGTGGGCTGGAGCGTCTGAAGTTGGAGTGTGTCTCCAATCCAGTTGCTGTGGAGATCCAGAACATTGTCAGATCTCTCTTAGAGGAAACATGGCTGCCTGCGTTCCTGTCCACAGAAGCGTTAACTGAACAGCAACACAAAGAGAAGGTCAGCATCCTGATTTCTCACGCAGGTCTTTGTGCACGTCCTAGCTCACAGACGAGCTAAAAATGACAGTTCCAGAAAAGGTTTACATATTTTATTTCAGAATCAGCTTTATTGCCAGTGCCCTAGCGTACTGAAGCATAGAAATGTGTCTTTGCTGTACAGCCTAACCAAGGTTAAACACACACATGCAGAACAAAAGCAGATACAGAAAGACCACGAGAGCAGCCGCCAAGGCGCTCGCTTGCCTTTAGACAGAAAAGGGTTACATGAAGATGGGGAGGGGCATTTCAGTTACTCCTGAAGGGGGGCAGCTCTGCCACGCAAAAAAAACACCTCAAACATATAAACACTAACATCAGACAGTTCACCGACAAGAGTCTGCAATGGGGGGCTGGGTCCCTGTTTTCCCCCAGAGAGAGCCGCAGCCTTGTGCGCTCGATCGCTGTTGAAACACAGGTGGAAGGGAGATCGAGGGAGTGAAGAGCACATCGACTCATTCAGTTGATGGCCTCACAAGGCTAACGCCACCAATCAGAAGGAAGGGGGTAGGGCAGGTTTCACAGTATCTATCTGCATTCCTTCATGGAGGTTTTTTCTTCTCGCAGCTCAAGGCTACCAGGGCTCCAGATTTAGTTAAGAAGAATTGTTTTGGGGCAGGCAGAGATAATTTTCGCTCTACCTTTCAGTTTTTAACTGATCATTCAGTCTCTTTGTAAATCCAATTATTGGGTTTAAGGTTGCTCATATGCAGTGACTTCGTATCCATTATGCGCACTAACACCGGGATCGCAGCTAGAACTTGCCATTCACCTCGAGCAGCGTCCCGGTCTGAGCAGTCTCCACACCACTGAGACTTTCCATGGGTACGGGTTGAACTCCAGTCGCCCCCGACTTCCCAATTTTCCATAATACCAAAAATCCTTCCACTTCAATTAGAAGAAATCCAGTAATTATCAGGCCAAAAATCCATGCGTCTTCAATGTCCTCCACGGACAGCTGGGAAAAGCATTTAATATTCCACTCATTCCAGGAATCCAGAATATACATCACCGGGTGCGTTTCATCCAGACAAGTTGGAGCCCCCTGCTCCGTTCTCATTGTTGAGAGAATCTTGTCAATTGTGTTGAATGACCAGTTGACCAAATCCATGATTTAATAAAAATAGAGTTTTCAGGAGGAATGCAGAGGGGTTCTGTGTAGGCAGCCAGGACGAGAGCCTTGGGAAAAGATGAGGGAGAGAAAAGAGAAGTGTCTGTACTCTCCAAGTGCCTGAAGATTTGTACCAAACATTAATATGTTTTTACTTTCTATAGCATGACCTGTTGCAAAGATTATAGTAAACAATACTCACGATGGCTCTGCAAAAAGCGCAGTGAAGTTCAATTAAATCAGTTCAGTTTATTTCTATAGCGCCAAATCATGATGAGTTGTCTCCGGGCACTTTACAGAGTGAACAATACAGGTCAGTTCATTAACCTCGTGGGAGCCAAACTTGTATTTAGTGTGATTTACAAGAAAAAACATATCTAGTTATTACAGATTACTCGACTGTAATTAATGGAAACAAAATTACTACAATTAAAATACAATAAAAATGTCAGATAACCTAAAAAAGAAAGACAACAAAAACAGTAAATTAAAGTCAATATAAAGGGTCTATAAATAATAACAAAAAGGTCAGAGTAGAAGAGAATAAAATTTTGAAGTGCAAGTAGCTAATGTCCACATATGTGGACACAGGGCCCTAGGAAGTCAAGCCAATCAGTAAAAAGTTTCCTATATAAGGAACCCAGCAGGTTTCATCGAGTCACTGACTTGTGCCAGTGACTTTACAGCAATCCTCATACTAAGCAAGCATGCAGCGACAGTGGAGAGGAAAACTCCCTTTTAACAGGAAGAAACCTCCAGAGGATCCTGGCTCAGCATAAGCAGCCATCCACCATGACTCACGGGATGGAGAAGACAGCACACACACACGCACGCACACGCACACACACACCATATATACCAAGTCATGTTTCTATGGTTACGTTGTGATTTCTTAGTAAATATTGTATTTGGTGAGAGATAAACTTTATTGTATTTATCCTAGTGAATATTTAATTAAACTGGTAAACTAGTAGTAGCACATTCAATGTCAAAGAGAGTAAAATGTATTAATAATTATTTATTATTAGGAGAGGGAGAATGTTAAGTGGTTAGCAGTGTGCCAACCAATGCATGATCCGATCTGTGAGAATACCTAACTCTTGACCTGCCACCGTTGTCACATTTCAAATCATTTTGTAAGCAACTGAGGAAGAAAATGTGATCACATGTACCCTGTGTGCTTGTGGTGATCCCATGGAAACATATTTTCATCTTTGAGTACATCACTCTGAGTTTCCCTCAAAAGACAGGAAATTTGTATTCCAGCTTCATAAGGAGCATCCCTACAGTGCCTCTAAGTGCTGTGACTGAGCTGATTCTCTCAGGCAGAAACACATAAACCTCAGATTCTCCCCGTCTCATGCTATCAAGTTTACTATGTTTAGCGATGCAGCTCCTCATTAAGTAATGAGGGACAGATGCAGTTTAACATTACACAGTGGAGAGGGAGATGGGTCTGAGCGTGGAAAAGTCGATTAAAAGGTGATGAAGAGGACAGAAGATCAGAGTGAGAGACGTCAGAGACGCTCAGAAGGGTTAAGGAAACAAAAACGATGGAGATTCAAACTAAAACGGACCAAGTCAGAGCAGAAGATATGGTTAGTGTCTCATGTTAGTCCTAGTTTACAAAGTGTCTGACCTTTGGCCTTTGTGTGTCTTGTGTTTCTATGTGGGCAGACAGGCTCGACAGTGACCAGCCTGGGGAGACATTAGGGATGCTTCTGAGGAATCTAAACAAATTTAAACAGAGACAAATAAAGCATATCCTGGCCTGAGGGGTTTAAACACTGGCTTCAGCCTTAAGATCACTTTTCTAAAGCTGGACCCTGGAAAAGCATCAATAAAATGTATCTTTCTGAAGTAGATTATTGAGTTACTCGGCTCAGTTTATGTTCTTCCTCCTCATTATATAAAGTCTGGGGAGCAACACACACTCCTAATAAAGAATTGTACATGATATAATATCTTTATGACTGCTATCACTATTTTTAGAAACATAACATTAATTTAATGAAGTAGTATCTAAAGGTGGTTTTCTCTCTGCAGGCCCAGGGTTCACAGACCAGCGGTCCAGAGGAGATCCTGCTTCAGCAGGTTCTGCTGAACCCAGACAGCTGCCAGAAGTTTGAGCTCTTTGTTTCATCAAAGGGAGAGTTTCTGGAAAACGATGCACGATTCTGGGTGGAGGTCCAGAAATACAAGGTAAAATATGAACATTCAGTCTCAAGGCAGTTTCTAATCCTCCTTGAACTGTCACCTTAAGCCGGGCGTACACTGTACGACTTTTTCACTTTTTTGAGCAGATTTTCCACTCCTGCGAGAATCCACAAGATCGGGGCGAGTTTTGCGCTGAGCGTCGTGTAGTGTACAGGGGGTTACGAGAGGCGATTAACACCACGTGACCAGCTACCGATCAGCAATCGTGAGCTCGCACAAACTTCTGGCATGTTTGAAATTTTGCTCGTCCCTCGTGAGGGTATCGCACTGTTGAAGTGGCGCTGTGAGCAGCTGCGACCCAAAAAGTATCAGAACCGCTCACGGTGCATGCGCAATCCTGCATCAACACCGCTCACCCGCTATTTCCCTAATAACACACGTTGTTCGTTTTTATTTCTACACGTTTTTTTTACACACAAAGATTGTCAAGAAAGCGTGTTTGTCGTGTTCATGCCAAATGAAACTGAGCACAAAACACGGATTTACTTTTATTTCGTTTTCCTCATCCAACCCCCATAAATCCCTGTGTGTCCCCCTGCAGCACTCCCGAAGGACAACAGGCAAAACAAGACAAAAAAGTTTGACGTGTTGTGTAAAAACTGATATTTTTAGCATATTTTTTAGGTCCGACGTGTTGCTACCAGACGTACAGTGTGAGCACATGGCTCGTGAGATCTGCCCTGCGAGGAAGTCGTACAGTTTGAGCTGAAGCTGAGTGCTACGAGTGAAAAAGTCGCACAGTGTCCGCCCAGCTTTACCTGGTGAAGGAGTTTATGTACCCTAATGACCCTAGGAGCTATGTTGTCCAGGGTCATTAGGTTTGGATGTTGCCCCTTCACTTTTTGAATCTATGCCACGAAGAATTAAGGCAGTTCTGAAGGAAAAAGGGTATCTAACACAGTACTAGCAAGGCGTACCCAAGAAAGTGGCCAGTGAGTGTATTTTATATATAAATTGTTTTATTGCTTGAAATAAATAAAGTAAATCCAGGGGGAGCTGTTTTAATATCAGTCACCTCCCTGGAGAGAAGGCCCAGATTTGGCTGGTTTACAGGTCTTCTCAGCTCTGGGAACTGCTTGAGATCCCTCTTGAGGAGCTGGATATGACTGTGGAGTCTCTACAACTCAGCTTAGGACAAGTGGAATGAAATGGATGGATGGATTTAGTCTGAATTACAGAGTTAATCATGATAGATCTGGTCTTAGTTGTCCGACGTCAAATGGAAAGATCACACTACTGCTCCTAAGTGCTGCCACCATTTTATTCTTGTGTTCTTCTCGTCTGCAGGATTTATTTCACTCCCACTGTGACGAGGGCGTCCTCCAGAACAAAATCTCTGTTCTCATCGACTGTTTCATCCACACCTGCATGTCCCCCCCTCTGCGGATAGACGTCCCTCCAGACCAGGTGCAGCGGATTCTGGAGAAACGCTATGAGGTGGACCCTTACATCTTCAGAGAGGCACAGGTATGGTGTTACTGTGTAAATACAGAGGACATCTGTGTGTTCTTCATGTTGCCTATTTGCTCATTTAGATGTCAGTGTTTGATAAGTTGCTGAGGTTTTGGCCCGAGTTCCAGGAGCTTAGCAGCAGTCTCTCAGACGAGCAGCTTCTTGCTTTGCTGCAGAGGAAGCAGCAACAATACAGAGCCAAAAGACGGAGACAGAAAAGCAAAGAGGAGGAGATAGCCGCAATGAGAATCACACTGGTAGGAGAAAATATATATAATTATAGGAATTTACAAAATTCCTGAAATAATCCAGTCTAACTTCTTTTTGTACAGGAAGAGCTGGAGAGACGGTTAGAGGAGGATGAGACGGATCAAGATGATTTAAAAAGAAAAGAAAAAAGACAAAATTCATCAAAGGTAAACAAGTAGAAATGTGTTTAAACCGAAGTTAGCTGTGACTACTATGCTTTAAAGAAATACTTTGTGTTTGTAGAGGTAAAGGGTGTTGTAGATTTTCAGCAAGGCTTGATTCTGGGGAGACAGTCAGGTTTTATTCAGGATGCTCCAGCATCTGCACAACGTCATCACATAATCAACTCCACCATTTCTGTATTTATTTATTATCCATTCAAGATTATTTTCCCACACTAGGACTTATGTAGCTGCAGAGTTTGTAATACACATTACAGTTTTCATACGATAGTTATGTTTGTTAAGGGATCAAATCCATCCTAACCTGAAAGTCATTTGAAAGCTGTCTTTTGTATTTACTCAGATTAAATTAGTCTGACATAGAAATTTGTTTTCTTCTTCTTCTTTTGAACAAGGTCTTTTTATACAACTCTGCACAAAAACCGTGGTGTTGCTGGACATTTTGCTCAGTTTTATGGCTTTTTGTCAGACTGTGAACCAGTGACTCAGCCCCCTAGCTAATCAGCAGTCAGAATCATGATGTTGGCCCAACTCAACCTTACCAGGTACCTCAACAAAACAGGGGCTAAAAATGGGGGAGAAAGTGGAGGGGAAAATACCAAACCGTTCCTTTGGAAACTGTGGTCAGGACGAGCTGCACTGGTCCGAGTAGTAGTGCTCCTGGAAAATTAGCTTTAGTCTGTCCACCCATTATGAGGTAATGTGAGATGTCAGGTAACTGAGAAAACAACCTAGTGAAAAAGGAGTGATCATCCCTATTTGATACCGATACTAGGACAACTGGGTGTCACAATTATACTACAACACCCTGCAGAATCTTTATGTTCACTGGAAACAGTCAATTGTACATTATTACTAATGTTGATAACAACCCTCCCTAGATTTAGAGCCATAAGTTGACTGAAACACCCGACCAGACAATTTTTTCCTAAAATGAGATTCATCTACTGAACAAATACATTTCTCCTGAAAAAGGCAATATTTGACTGAGAAACTTCACCACCTTAAAGGCATGTGTGTGTGTTTGTTTATGACTTGGCTTTAAACACCCGCTTTAGACTTGGGATCAATTTTGGTGATCATGTTACTTATTCATGTATGTATGTACGTATGTATGTATGTATTTATTAATTTCTGCTTATGTAGTTATGTAAGGCAAGGCAGCTCTATTTGTATAACACACATCATACACAAAAGCTATTCAGTGTGCAGAAGCAAGAACAAAACATTAAAATCAACGTGACAACATAAAACAGCAGATTTTAAAATCAAATTTAAAATACACATAAAAATTAGATGTAAAAATAAAATAAAAGACAAGGTTAAGGAAGGTGGAGTATAAGGATAATTTTTTCAAAGGCTGATGAATACATGAAAGCTTAAAATTGAGATTTTAAAGGTTTCTAGAATTGGGGCCTATTGAGGTCACGAGGAAGCTGATTCCATCTGTCAGCAGCATAGTAGCTAAAAGCAGCTTCGCCCTGCTTGGTTCTGACCCGGTTCTACCAGCTGACTACTTCCCAAGGATTTCAGAGCTCTGCTGGGAGGACCAACATGTGTTTTGGACCCATGCTATTGAGTGATTTATAAACTAGCATAAGCACTTTAAAATAGATTCTGTAGTTTACTGGTAACCAGTGCAGAGATTTGAGAACATTCAGTACCTTTATTTGGTACAAGTACACAACCAGTCCAAATAAACATGTGAAATCATTTTAGAAGGTCTGGTTAGCAACCTTTCTTAACAAAGGCTTGTCACTGACAAACTATCTTTAGCACAGTAACTTTTATGTTTAAAAATTTTAAAACATACTGGCAAACAATATTTTCAAACTTTGTTACTGAAGGTGGTCTTATTTCTCAGCAGGCCCAGGGTTCACACACAAACAGTCCAGATGAGATCCTGCTTAGACAGGTTTTGCTCAACCCCACCAGCTGCCTGAAGTTTGAGCTCTTTGTCTCGTCAAAGGGAGAGTTTCTGGAAAACGATGCACGATTCTGGGTGGAGGTCCAGAAATACAAGGTAAAATATGAACATTCAGTCTCAAGGCAGTTTCTGATCCTCCTTGAACTGCCACCTTAAGCCGGGCGTACACTGTACGACTTTTTCACTTTTTTGAGCCAAGTTTCCACTCCTGTGAGAATCCACAAGATCGGGGCGAGTTTTGCGCTGAGCGTCGTGTAGTGTACAGGGGGTTACGAGAGGCGATTAACACCACGTGACCAGCTACCGATCAGCAATCGTGAGCTCGCACAAACTTCTGGCGTGTTTGAAATTTCGCTCATCCCTCGTGAGGGTATCGCACTGTTGAAGTGGCGCTGCGAGCAGCTGCGACCCAAAGAGTATCAGAACCGCTCACGGCGCATGCGCAATCGTGCATCAACACCGCTCACCCGCTATTTCCCTAATAACACACGTTGTTCGTTTTTATTTCTACACGTTTTTTTTACACACAAAGATTGTCAAGAAAGCGTGTTTGTCGTGTTCATGCCAAATGAAAATAAGAATAGAATAGTAAATAAGAATGTGTACCACCTCTTTCAACAAAACCCAACCAACTTTGTTGCTATGGTTGTTGCTGACAAGCACCTGAGCTTTTAAGATTGTTTATTGCCTCGCTAACTAGCTAAAATGCTACTGTATGTTAGCTTTGGCCAGATTTTAAGATCATCCTCCCACTCCTCTGGTGCAGTAGGCATGAGTGTAACGGTGTCCTGTTTGAGCGGTGACAGCTGGTATTTCTTATAAAAAGAGGATTTGCGTGAAAGGATTGCATTGTCTCATTGTAAACCAATGCAGACCGGACGTTGTTTACGTCTTTCGCGCAAAGCATCACGGGCCGTATGAATAACGTGGATAGAGACTTAATAGTTATAATATTTAGGGAACGTTATTAAAGAGACCCTTATTGTAGTGTTTCTCAGAAGTCCAATTACAAAACACTTCTATGAAGTTGTTAGGACTCTTAGTGATATGTTAGTTCTGTTTATTTCTTATGTTTTGTTTTTGTGAAATTAAAAACTTCTGCAAGGCTTCAACAAGATTCTGGTCCACCATCGGGCGTCTCAGGAGTGGAAAGCAGTGTGCTACCAACACTGTTTACAATGGTGACGGTGTGCTGCTGACCTCGAATCAGGACGTTGTGGATCAGCTGGCGAAGTACTTTGAAGACCTCCTTAATCCCACCAGCACATCTTTCACAGAGAAAGCAGAGTCTGGGACTTTGGGTTGGACTCACCAATCTCTGGAGCCAAGGTCACTGAGTAGGGATGGGTACCTTTGACATTTGAATCAATACGGTACCAATTCCCAGTACCTACGAATCAATACAGATACCTAAAGGTTGACTATGGAACATGGACAAGCTGGTGAACTCTGGTGTTCAAAGGTGGTATTGCAATAACAGGACTAATTTTTCTAGCCGCCGGGATGTTGCCGACATGTTCCAGCAACATGTTCAGAGACAAATCGTACAGGATAAGGACTAACTTGTACTAATACGTTTATTTTACAACAGTATTTACCGTTTGAACATCTTCTGGACTCAGAATCAGCTGCTTGACTTGTCAAGTCTGGTATTTTACACCGTCCCTCCCGACCTTGCCTTGCTGAGTAGACTTTTTAGCGCAGCAGTGCCCTCTAGTGTCTGATAGATGTAAACAAACAGTGTCGTGCCCGACGGAATAAAAATGTGATTATTTATCTTTTTAAATATAAGAGAAACTATATTCATTCTCCACACCTCTTAACGCCCCATGGAGGTATATATTTTTTTAAATATAGCTTTTTTATTAAAATGTTCCAATTCCCATACATTTGAGTGTTTAATAATCATTTAAAATCTCTCTACATTTTTCTCAATATATATAACCGATCCATCCATCCATCCATTTTCAACCACTTATCTGGAGTCGGGTCGTGGGGGCAGCAGCCTAGGCCAGCTCCTCTGAGGGAATCCCAACGTGTTCCCTGGCCAGCTGAGAGACGTAGTCCCTCCAATGTGTCCTGGGTCTCCCTTTAAGTCTCCTCCCAGTCGGACGTGCCCAGAAAACCTCACCAAGGAGGCGTCCAGGAGGCATCCTGACCAGATGCCCGAGCCACCTTACCTGGTTCCTCTCAATGTGGAGGAGCAGCGGGTCTACTCCGAGCCCCTCCCGGATGACCAAACTTCTCACCCTATCTCTAAGCGAGAGCCCAGCCACCCTGCGGAGAAAGCTCATTTTGGCTGCTTGTATCCGTGATCTCATTCTTTCGGTCACTTCCCAAAGCTCGTGACCAAAGGTGAGGGTAGGAACATAGATCGACCGGTAAATCGAGAGCTTTGCCTTCCGGCTCAGCTCTCTCTTCACCACAACAGATTGGTACAATGCCCGCATCACTGCAGGTGCTGCACCAATCTGCCTATTGATCTCACGCTCCATGTTTTCCTCACTCATCAACAAGACCCCGAGATACTTAAACTCCTCTACTTGAGGCAGGACCTCATCCCTGATCCAGAGAAGGCATTCATCCCTGATCCAGAGAAGGCATTCTACCCTTTTCTGACTCAAGACCATGGTCTCGGATTTAGAGGAGCTGATTCTCATCCCAGCCGCTTCACACTCTGCTGCGAACCGCTCCAGTGAAAGCTGGAGATTATGTTCTGATGGAGCCAAAAGGACCACATCATCTGCAAAAATCAGAGACCTGATCCTTATTCCACAAAAAGGGTTCCCTTCAACACCTTGGCTGCACCTAGAAATCCTGTACATAAAAGTTATGAACAGAATCAGTGACAAAGGGCAGCCTTGGTGGAGTTCAACTCTTAATGGAAAGGAGCCCGACTTACTGTTGGCAATGTGGACCAAGCTCTGACACCGGCCATACAGGGACCTAACAGCTGGCCCCCTGGGGGACGCGGTTGATCGCCTTCTCCAAATCCACAAAACACATGTTAGATTGGTTGGGCAAACTCGCACGCACCCTCCAGGATCCCCCTAAGTTTATCGAGCTGGTCCAGTTTTCCACGGCCAAGACGAAAACCATATTGTTCCTCCTTAATCCGAGGTTCAACAATCCAGCAGACCCTCCTCTCCAGAATCCCCTCTGTAGTTGGAACACACTCTACGGTCCCCCCTTTTAACCCTCCCACTGTCTTTATGGGTGACCCCCCGTGAGGAAAGTTGACCATTGAGCAGGATTGATGGTTTATCTCTTGAGGTCCACTTGGCAGGGGTGAGGTGGTGCTCACTTTTTTTTTTTTTTTTATAGTGAATGAAAGTTTAATGAGAAATTAAAATCAATAGTACAATATAATATAACAAAGAAACATTTGCAGGTTTACAAGCAAACACACAACTTACACAATGCTAAGAATGGGCGCAGGCAGAAGCATAAGCTTATAAGCCCAGCCCCCCAAACCCTTTGAACTTAAACAAAATTTTAGAATAGCATACCGATTCCATAATTTTTACATCATGTTTGAAATGTATGGGAATATATTCAAATCCCCATTCTAGCTTTATAAAAAAAAAAAAGACCTTTAATGTTTTATGCATTTTTTCATTGACTTGATTCATAATATTTAATCACATTTGATTTAAACATACCCTTAAACTTTACCATTGTTGAACAATCTTTTTGCTCCTGGTCTAATTTATTCCACACATCAACCCCAACACAAGAAATACAAAGTTGTTTCATTTTAGTTCTTACTTTAGGCTTTCTAAACATTTTATATCCTCTGAGATCATAAACACTCTCTCTGATCTGGAACAGATCCTGAATTTGTTTTGGCATCAAATTATACATCACTTTATACATAAACTGTGCAGTTCTTAATGTAACTAATTCTCTTAGCTTTAATACTTTTAAACGAGTAAAAAGTAAATGTGTATGCTCTCTACAAGCTGCTTTATTTACAAGTCGGATTGCTCTCTTTTGAATTATAAACAAAGGCTTTAAGTGGGTTTCGTAGGTATTTCCCCACACTTCAACACAATACATGAAATAAGGCAGAAATAAGGAACAATACAAAAGATATAAAGCTTTTTCATCTAAAAATTCTTTAACTTTATAGAGAACTGCTAATGATTTCGATAACTTTGCTTTAATTGAGTCAATATGCGGTTTCCAACTTAACTTTTTTTCTATGGTTACGCCAAGAAATTTTATTTCATTCGCTCTTTCAATTTCTGTATTATTTATTTTGAGATTTGTATCCACTGTAATTGCTCTATTAGTAAATATGATAAATTTTGTTTTATTTAAATTTAAAGTTAATTTATTTAAGTTAAACAAACACTTTAATGCATTTAATTCTTTCTCAACCTTGTCCATTAATGTTATTAAATCTTTCCCAAAACTTAGAACATTAGTATCATCTGCAAATAGTATGAAATGCAATGTTTTAGAAACTAAACATATGTCATTAATATAAAGAATAAACAACAAGGGACCCAACACTGACCACTGTGGGATACCGGTGGTCACTGTCAGTAGCTGTGAATCAGTGTTGTTAATGTGGACATATTGGAGTCTGTTCTCTAAATAACTCTTAATCCAGTCATAGGCCATACCCCTGATGCCATATCTACACAATTTTTTTATTAATAAGTCATGATTAACAGTATCAAAAGCTTTGGTCAGGTCTAAGAAGACCCCAACAGCATATTGTTTGTTGTAAATTGCATCAGATATTTTCTCCACTAGATCAACAATTGCCAGAGAAGTTGTCCGATCACGTCTAAAACCATATTGCTGTTCAGAAAGAATATCATGATGCTCAATAAAGTCATACAATCTTTTATGAAATATTGTTTCTAGTATTTTGGAGAACTGAGATAAAATAGAAATTGGTCTATAATTAGAAAAGTCATGTTTGTCTCCAGCCTTATAGATAGGAATGACTTTTGCAACCTTCATCCTTTCAGGAAATCTTCCTGATTGGAGAGACTGGTTACAAATATGTGTAAGTGGTTTGGCTATAATCTCAATGATTTATTTTACAACCGACATATCAAATCCATGTAAATCTGCTGACTTTTTACTTTTAAATGTTTTAACAACTGTTATAACTTCATTTTCATTTGTGCCTTGAATAAATATGGTTTTGTCTAAATTTGTTATTTTACTCACAGCATCAGCATCTAATTTAGTATTTGATATATCCTTTGCCAAATTTGGCCCAATTTTGGTAAAATACTTATTGAATTAATTTGCTATTTCTTTAGACTGATAAATTTCTTGATTGTCTTTTGTTAGAAAAATATTTGGAAGACTATTGGTTCCACTACCCTTTTTTATTACATCATTTAATATGCGCCACGTATTTCTAATGTTAGATTTATTTCCTTCCAATAATTTGCTATAATAATTTCTTTTACTAGATCTCATAATACTTATTAATTTATTCTTGTATATCTTGTAATTCTGTTCTGCTTCCTCCGTTCTTTTCTTTAAAAAGTCTTTATACAGCTTATTTTTTTTCCTGCAAGCCTTCTGAATCCCCTTAGTTATCCACGGCTTTTTAGCATATTTATTCTTATCCACCTTATAAAGCAAAGGGCAGTTTTTTTCATAAAGAGAAGTTATAATATTTAAAAATTTTCCATAAGCCATATTTACATCTTCCACATAAACCTCCTCCCAATTTTGTTCCATTAAGTCAGTTTTAAATGAATTTACTGCTTCTTGATTTTTTAGCCTTGTAACAACCACAGATTCACTTTGAGTAGTTACAGTTGTCCTTTGTACAACTGTGAAAACCGGTAAATGATCAGACATATCGGTAATTACAAGACCACTTAACACATCATATTCAAGAATATTTGTAAAAATATTGTCGATCAGTGTCGCACTAGTTTTTGTAATTCGAGTTGGCCGAGTTATTAGTGGATACAGTCCCAAACTAAACATGGAATTAATGAACTCTGTATTTGCATTTTGCATTTTAGGATTCAACAGGTCAATGTTAAAATCCCCACAGACAAAACACATTTTTCTGTTGATTATATCATCATACATATCAACTATTTTTTCTTTAAACATTTCAACACAAGATCCTGGTTTCCTATACATACAACTGACTAACACATTCTTAGACTTTTCTATTTGTATTTCCACAGATACACACTTCATAATGTTATCCATAACTAATGTCATATCACCCACCAATCTACTTTGAAAGTTTTTATCAATATACAAAGCCACACCCCCACCTTTTTTGCAATCTCTACTTGTGGAAAACATATTATATCCTTCAATTTGAAACATAGATATCCTCCCTTCCTGGAGCCATGTCTCAGAGATTGCTATTACAGTAAATGGATGATTTGATTGCTTCAAACATTGCATAATCTTCACAAAATTTGAATTTAGACTTCTACAATTGAAATGTATAACAGATAATTTACCTTTTATAGTGACATTATGTTCAAACTGGTCTTCAGTATAGTATTCACAATGATTTTGTACTCTAGTGTAAAAATTGTTATCTGGGTCAATGTCATCCTGCATATCCTGTGGTTTATATTCTGTGTAGTCAAACCTTTGCAATTGTAAATTTTCATAACTTGAATTACCAGTCTCTGTTCTTACTGTATTGAGAGTTGAATAATCCAGATTCTTCATATATCTTCTTGTTGTATCATCCATGCGTGAAGTTGGTTGTCTTCCTCTTGTTCATCCTTGGTGATCCACAGCAGACGTATGTCATTTGTATTGATCAAGTTCTTTAATATCTCTGATGACCATCACTTTTGCCTGCTCCGGGGGACCATTTAGCTTTATCAGTACTTTGCAGTTTCTTGTCCAAGTGTCATGGATCTTCTTTTCTTTTCTCAGGATCCTTGCTTGCCTTGCGATTTCTGAGTTTCTTTTCGTAAGATGCTCATTTACATATACACTTGTACCCTTTAATTTTTTTGCATTCCTCAGCACCTCCATTTTACATTTTCTACTGGCAAGCCTGATCACAATGGTTGATGTTTTACTATGTTTTTGAGCCAATGAGTGACAAGCCACAATGTCTTTACTGGATATTGCAATATCTTTGCTGTTGAAAAATTTGATCACCTGATCCTCAAGTGAGGGAGAACCTGGAGGATGAGTAGCAGTGATTTCAATGTCTTTTCCCCCGTCACAGGCTGCGGCCTGTGCATAGGTACGGTGTATTTCCAGGCCTGATATCAAGAGATCATCCAACCTTGAATGTTGCTCCAACTCGTCAACCCTCCGTTCAAGCAGCTCAATTTTTTTGTCCTTTTCTTGTATTAAAGCCTTAAGTTGCTTGACTTCTTTCAATACCTCCTGTAGGCCGCTTTGCTGTTTTGCCACTTTAGTTATCTCATGTGACATGAAATTCAAGGACTTTTTTATCTCCTCCATATCTTGGACCAGATTCTCCATAGACATCGTTGTTCCAAACAGTTTCCTTGGATGGTTAACTTTATGGCGTTGTCAGATTCCCAGCTGGTTGGAACATGTGCCGAAAAAAATATGTCCAACACTTCATGTATCGAATAAATGTTCAATACTTCATCTAGCTCAAAAATGGTTTAAGCCAAAGGTTTCTAATTACTTAAGCCACAAAAAAGCAATCTTAGAAAAGGTGGATGTTGTCTTATTTTGCTGATATTCATATATTAGGAAAGCTCAGCAATCTCACCACACCTACTCGGCAGCCATCTTGGATTCCTCCACTTCTCACCCCTGTCACATGGACCCAAGGGATAAACCATCAGCCCTGCTCAATGGTCAACTTTCCTCGCGGGGTCACACCCATTAGGACAGTGGGAGGGTTAAATAGGGGGACCACCACCCCGGTCTGCCAATCCAGTGGAACTGCCCCCGATGTCAACGCGATACTGCAGACCCGCATTAGCAAACACTGCCCCACAACATCCAGATTCTTAGGAAACTCCGGGCGGCTCTCATCCACCCCCGGGGCCTTGCCACTGAGGAGCTTTTTGACCACATCAGTTACCTTGGCCCCAGAAATTTGAGTTCAACCCAAAGTCCCCAGACTCTGCTTCCTCACTCGAAGATGTACGGATTGAGGAGGTCTTCAAAGTATTCTGCCCACCGATCCACAATGTAGAGGTCAGCAGCACTTTGTGACCACTGTAAACAGTGTTGGTAGCGCACTGCCAAAGCCATACGGAAGTCTTGCTTCATGGTCTCACTAAATTCCTCCCTTGCCCTGGGTTTTGCCTACGCGACCACTTAAGCCGCATTCCGCTTGGACTGACGGTACCCATCAGCTGCCTCTGGAGTCCCACAGGCCAAAAAGACTTGATAGTTCTCTTTCTTCGGCTTGACAGCATCTCTAACCTTCTGTGTCCACCAGCGGGTTCAAGGGTTGCCACCATGACAGACACTGGCAACCCTGTGGCTGCAGCTCCGGTCAGCGGCCTCAACAATAGAAGCATGGAACATGGACCACCCAGACTCAGTGTCCACCTCTTCCACTCTGGATGTGCTCAAAATTCTGTCGGAGGTGGGAATTGAAGCTTCTTCTGACAGGAAACTCTGCCAGACATTCCCAGCAGACTCTCACAATATGTTTAGTAGGGCTGGGGGTAAACGATTATTTTTAAAACGATTATTCTGACGATTATTTTATCGAATAGTCGACTATTCTAATGACTATTTAGAAAATTAATCTAATGATTATTTTTCTATTGCACAATTAACAAAAACCAGAAAATCTCAAATAAATTCCTCAAAAAAAATTGATAAATTCTTACTGTAAGAGAATAAACACTACAGGCCTTCCATTTTGTATAACACTGCGTTTATTGTGTTGGTTGGTTATGTTCTGGTGACGTGTAGAACTTGGGAGTGCAGGCTGCTGCCTGAGAGGTGGTAGAAGATGGAGTGTCTCCACGCTGCTTTGTTTTGGTCACTTATGTGCGTGAGGCGAGTGGTGTTACGGGTTAAACCAAACTCAAGGTGATATTTTACACTAAACCGAAAACCCACAACACTCTAAATGTAATAAAAGGGAGATCTACACCACAAAAAAGATGAACTCTAAACCAAAACGTAACAGCTTATCCCAACGCAAGAAGCTGTTAGCGAAGATGCTAACAGTAGCTTTACCAACATTAAGTTCAAGTTACCAAGTTTAAATAAACCAAAAACACCCAGCAGCAAACAGACCAGCACGGAGGAGAGACTGCTACCACCAAAACAGCTCTCCTCATGTCTGAAAGAAGCTCCTTAATGAAGGGAGAAACGCTCCCGGTGATTTTCTACATCTGCGGTAGAGACGAAGCAGCGCATCTGACCCCGGAAGTTGTTGTCCGTTGCCGGGAGACGAAGGCGGGCAAAACAGGAAAATAATCTAGTAGCGGACGGACATTGTTCCGGGTCTTCGGTATTTGGCGGCGATGTTAGTGAAGGCGGAGAAGAGGGCGAACTAGAGGAAAAACAGGCAGATTCCTCCTCTATTTACAAACTCCTGGGGATGCAACAAGTGGGCGCGGTGCGTCGACTTCCGGATCTGACGTCGACAAATTTTTAGAATCGAGCCGTCGACTTCGTCGAGGCTTCGCTACAGCCCTAATGTTTAGGCCTGCCAAGTCTGACCGGCATCCTCCCCCACCATTGAATCCAACTTACCAGCAGGCATTGGTCAGTTGACAGCTCCGCCCCTCTTTTCACCGGCGGCAGATCAGATGAAACAACTACAAAGTCAATCATCGAACTGCGGCCTAAGGTATCCTGGTGCCAAGAGCACATATGAACACCTTTATGCTTGAACATGGGTGTTCGTTATGGACAATCCATGACGAGCACAGAAGTCCAGTAACAAAACACCGCTCAGATTCAGATCAGGGGGGCCATTCCTCCCAACCACATTTCTCCAGGTCTCACTGTCGTTGTCCACATGAGCGTTAAAGTCCCCCAGCAGAATGAGGGAGTCACTTGAAGAAGTGCTCTCCAGCACCCTCTCCAAGGACTCCAAAAAGGGTGGGTTGTCTGAACTGCAGTTTGGTGCATAAGCACAAACCACAGTCAGAACTCGTCCCCCCACACGAAGGCAGAGGGAGGCTAACCTCTCATTCACCGGGGTAAACCCCAACGTACAGGCACCAAGATGGGGGGCAACAAGTATGCCCACCCCTACTTGGCGCCTCCCAGTGGGAGCAACTCCAGAGTGGTAGAAAGTCCAATCCCTCTTGAGGAAACTGGTTCCAGAGCTAGAGCCATGCAATGAGGTGAGTCCAGCTATATCTAGCTGGAGCCTCTCAACCTCACCCACCAATTGTGGCTCCTTCCCCACCAGAGAGGTGACATTCATTGTACTGAGAGCTAGCTTTTGGAGCTGAGGATCAGACTGCCAAGGTCCCTGTCTTCAGCTACCACCTGACACACAATGCAACCAACCTCATTGGCCTCACCCACGAGTGGTGAACTCATGGAAAGGGGGACCCATGTTTTCTCTTTGGGCTGTGCAGGCTGAGCTCCATGGTTAAAAGATCGGCCACCAGGCGCTCGCCAACATGCCCCAACTCCAGGCCTGGCTTCAGAGGGGGGCCCTGGTGACCCGCATTTAGACGTGGGAACACTGTTTCCATTTGTCTTGTTCTTCATAAGGGGTCTGTGGGCTGCTCATTGTCTGATCCCTAACCTATATATAACCGTATTTGATAAATATCATGACAAATAGCAAGCTGTTTGTATTTTATCATCATAGTCTTGTACAAAATTCTTCAATATGAAAACCTTTAACCACAACTGTTTCTAAATGATGCAAAAAGTGAAACCCAGCTCCATGTACTCCTAATCCTCTCCTTTCTCCTCTGGACAAAGTGTTTGATGGGTGGGTCTTTGTAGTATTAGAGACTGCAAATTAAAATGAAGCAAACATATTTGCTGTGGACTAAATTTACTGTGCATCTTCATTCCTTTTGCCGTTCTTTTTCCAATAGTTGATTTTTCCTACTCGGAAGTTGGAACTTCCGAGGATAAAGTGAACCCACCATTACCTAGTATCAAAATAACGTAATCTTAAACTGATTATTTTGCTGCTGCAGCAGATTGATACCTCACACTTAGATCGTTGTTGCTGGTTTCATCATCACCCAATAGCCCATCGCATTTAGTGAAGTGAAGCCAAACTTTAGAGCGCATTCGCTTTCTTCTAGTCGGAATTTCGGACTTCCGAAGAGAAAGCAAATGCACAGTTAGCTGAACAGAAGCTAATTTATCAAGCTAACGTAGTCTTAAACAATTCATTTACCTACCAAAGCAGATTAAGATGATAATGCCTCACTTATATCGTCACTGGTTTCAGTATCACCCAGTTGCCCATCCCAGTTAGTGAAGTGGACCCAAACTTTAGAGCATTTCCTCTCTGCCATACTGCTTCTCCATTTACAGCTCGCCCACAGTGACTGACAACATTACACTCTAGTGCCGGCACTGCTGTCTATCTTGGCAAATTACTCTTGCAAGTTCTTGTTATGAAGAACGGGTAACGAAACAAGGCACTGTTTCATATGACGTGAATCGGCATTCGGTCAGTGCCTTAAAAAGTAACAAATTCAATACCTGTCCCTATCAGTGAGGTTGTGTGAAAGCTCCTCAGTGGCAAGGCCCCATGGGTGGATGAGATCTGCCCGGATTTCCTTAAGGCCCTGGTTGATGTAGTTGTTAGCTGTCGCGACTGCCACTAAATTGTCAGACTGGGGTGGTGTAACTATTTAAAAAGGGAGACCGTAGGGTGTGTTCCAAATACAGGGAGATCACACTCATGAGCTTTCCTGGTAAGGTCTATTCAGGGGTTCTGGAGAGGAGGGTCCATCGGATTGTCACTCCTCAGATTCAGGAGAAGCAATGTGGTTTTCATTGTGGCTGTGGAACACTGGACCAGCTCTTTACCCTTGGGGGTGCGTGGGAATTCGCCCAACCAGGCGAGGATCAGGTCTCTGATTTTTGCAGATGATGTGGTCCTGTTGGCTTCATCAGAACGTGATCTCTGGCGGTTCACAGCTGAGTGTGAATTAGTTGGGATGAGAATCAGCTCCTTTAAATCCAAGACCATGGTCTTGAGTCGGAAAACGGCAGAATGCCTTCTCCGAGTCAGGGATGAGGTCCTGCCTCAAGTGGAGGAGTTTAAGTATCTCTGGGTCTTGTTCACGAGTGAGGGAAAACTGGAGCGTGAGATCGACAGGCGTCTGCAGTGATGCGGACTTTGTACCGGTCTGTCATTGTTGATTTACAGATTGATCTACATTCCTGCCCTCACCTATGGTCACGAGCTTTGGGTAGAGACCAAAAGAACAAGATCGCGGATACAAGCGGCCAAAATGAGTTTTCTCTGCATGGCTGCTGGGTTCTACCTTGGAGATAGTGAGAAGCTCGGTCATTTAGGAGGTGCTTGGAGTAGATCCACTGCTCCTCCACATTGAGAGGAGCCACTTGAGGTAGCTCTGGCATCTGGTTAGGATGCCTCCTGGACACCTCCCTGGTGAGGTTTTCTGGGCACGTCCAACCAGGAGGAGACCCAAAGGAAGACCCAGGTCATGATAGAGGGACCATGTCTTTCAGCTGGCCAGGGAACACCTTGGGATTCCCCCGGAGGAGCTGGTCCAAGTGGCTGGGGAGAGGGAAGTCTGGACCTCTCGGCTTAGGCTGCTGCCCCTGCAACCCGACCCCTGATAAGTGACTGAAAAAGGATGAATGGATGGAAAGTGAAAAACAATTTTTCTTTAGTAAAGGATAATCTACATCTAAGGGGTAGGCCTAATATGTCTAGACTTCTTGGGTGTGTTCTTGCTGTGTCGTATTTGTAATTCCATGCTGTAGTTCTTTTTTAAAACATGCAAACTGCAATTAAGCATACATAGGAGAAACCGGACGCCAACTCAACACACGAACAATAGAACATAGAAAGGAGTGCGAGAAAGAGGCAAGTCGAAAACACACGAGCAGCAAAAGAAGAAGCAGAAAGTACAATAAAGAAGTCAGCCGTAACTGATCACTGCATAAGAGAAAACCATATAATGGACTGGGACAACACAAGGATCACAAACACCGAACAACAAAAATACAAAAGATGGATAAAAGAAGCAATAGAGATAAGGAGATGTGGGACCATGAACAGGGACGATAGAGTTTACATGTTGGACCGCGCATGGGACTGCATCTTCGGAGAGGGGAGAGCGGCGGGCAGCAGAGGGCGACAACGTCCTCTGCTGCCCTCGGATAAACTGAGAAGGAAGTGACGCCACCATCAGCGTCAGCCTGAGGAAGTCTGCAGCCGCAAATGAAACGTAGCGACAAAACAGGTAACAAAACTGTTCTGTTTTAAAAAAGAACTACAGCCTGGAATGTCTAGACTTGTACCAAGTCCATTTTTCAAAAAAAAAAAAAAAAATATATATATATATATATATATTGTACTATACAACTATGATAGAATAGTCATGGAAGTGAATATGTTTCAAAAATAAATTGGGCTACTACTGCCAATACTACTGGGTCATCATTAATTCAGACAACAGGAATGTCTCTTAGGAGTCATCCTAGTTTTTACTTTTTTCATTCAGAACAGACATGTTGGGGCTTTTGGACCATTTTATTCTTGTGTTCTTCTCGTCTGCAGGATTTATTTCACTCCCACTGTGACGAGGTCGTCCTCCAGAACAAAATCTCTGTTCTCATCGACTGTTTCATCCACACCTGCATGTCCCCCGCTCTGCGGATAGACGTCCCTCCAGGCCAGGTGCAGCGGATTCTGGAGAAACGCTATGAGGTGGACCCTTACATCTTCAGAGAGGCACAGGTATGGTGTTACTGTGTAAATACAGAGGACATCTGTGTGTTCTTCATGTTGCCTATTTGCTCATTTAGATGTCAGTGTTTGATAAGTTGCTGAGGTTTTGGCCCGAGTTCCAGGAGCTTAGCAGCAGTCTCTCGGACGAGCAGCTTCTTGCTTTGCTGCAGAGGAAGCAGCAACAATACAGAGCCAAAAAACGGAGACAGAAAAGCAAAGAGGAGGAGATAGCCGCAATGAGAATCACACTGGTGAGGAGAAAATATATATAATTATAGGAATTTACAAAATTCCTGAAAGAATCCAGTCTAACTTCTTTTTGTAAAGGAAGAGCTGGAGAGACAGTTAGAGGAGGATGAGACGGAAGAAGAAATGGAAGAAAGTACATCAAAGGTAAACAGGAAAAATAAGAATCAGTTGTCAGCGGTGACCACTGCTCATGAAAAGGTTGAACATTTTAGACGTGTGCAGATTCTCAGCAGAGCTCATTTCTGGTCATGGTAGTCAGAGAGCATCCTTTCTGTTCAGGATGTGGCTCGAATCCTTTAGAATCAAATTGAATCTTCTTGAGGTGAACGATGTCTAAGAACCAAAACATTCTTGTTCAAATCTTTAAAATGGTTGAACTTGTATGGATTTAGTTCTTTAAACCAGTTTATTAAAAGCCACCTGCAATGGAAGAAGATCTAAATAGTCCCTTTTGATGGTTCTGATGTTTCTTTCAGGTGCTGTGGGCATCTTCAAAGGACATGGCTGATGTGGAACAGAAGGAAAAGCTGCTGAGGAAACAAAGTAAGTTTGAGACGCCCCCTTCCAAAGCCTCTGGTATGTTTGCTAGCACTCTCTCAGGTAAAAAGAATACAAGCCATGAAGAAAACACTTGGTGTTGCGGTAACATTACTACCAAGCGTGGCGGTATGAATGCCGCAAAATTCCCGCATTGCCATGCTGCCACGGCACGTTCATAAGCCACTGTGGTGGCAGTAGTACACTGATTTGTCGGCGTGGCGTGTCCTCTAAAAGCTGAACAGCCCTGGGGACAACTAGGCAAGGCAGCTTTATTTATAAAGCTCATTTCATACACAGAAGCAATTCAGTGTGCTTTCCATTAGCAATCAAGAACATTAAAACCAACGTGACAGAAAACACAATTTAAAAATAAAAAAGAAACAAAGTTAAACGTTGAGCAGTTACAGAGCAGAAGGTGCAGCATAAGAACATTTATTCAAAGGCTGATGAATACATGAATGTTACTGGAGTTGGGGCACATCTGAGGTCATGAGGAAGCTGATTCCATCTGTGAGCAGCATCGTAGCTAAAAGCAGCTTCACCTGTTTGGTTCTGACCCGGTTCGACCAGCTGACTGTTTCCTAAGGCTCACAGAGCCCTGCTGGGTGTAGATACCTGAAGGAGGTCTGACATGTATTCTGGTCCCACGCCATTGAGTGATTTATAAACTAGTAGAAGCACTTTGAAATGGATTCTGTAGTTTACTGGTAACCAGTGTAGAGATTTAAGAACAGGAGTGGTGTTTGGTTCTCTTGGTTCTTGTTAAGACTCTAGCAGCAGCATTCTGAACAAGCTGCAGCTGCTTCACAGCTTTTTTGGGAAGACCAGTTAGGAGACCATTGCAGTAGTCCAGCCTGCAGTCGATGAACACATGAATGAGTTTCTCTAGGTCTTGTCTGGAGTGTGGACATGAGACCTCTGAGTCATGTTGTTTGAGGCAGATGATAAAACGCTGATCTAGTTATAGCCTTAATGTGACCAGTGAAGCTCAGGTCTGAATCAGTTATGACACAAAGATTTCTAACCTGGGTCTTGGTCTTTATTCCTCTGGAGTCAAGCTGAGCAATAACCTCCATCCTGTCCTTCTTACTTCCAAAGACAATAATTTCAGTCTTGTCTTTGTTTAACTGGAGGAAGTTTGACTGCATCCAGTCATTAACTTGCCCCAAACACTGACAGAGTGGGTCTAGAGGACCACAGTCACTAGGTGATAGAGCTAGGTAGATCTGGGTGTCATCTGCATAACTATGATAGGTAATATTGTTATTGTTTATGACCTGACCCAGGTGGAGCATGTAGAGGTTGAAGAGCAGTGGTTCAAGAATTGAGCCTTGGGGGACCCCACATGTCATGGTGATCAGCTTTGATTTATGACCACCAATCGAAACAACATAACTCCTGTCTGCGAGGCATGATTAGAACAGACTATGGACTGTACCCGATAGTCCCACCCAGTTTATGAGCCTATCCGAAGGATGTTGTGGTCCACAGTATCAACAGCTGCAGTGAGATGGAGCATCATCAGGACAGATGTTTTACCTGAATCTGTATTTAGACAACCAGACAAACACAGAAATGGTCAGATAGACCCACAGTTGTAGAAATGTCCTCCTGGTGCGCGCCCACAGAGCTTCATTCACCACCAGGCTGGACCCTTTTCGCCAGAAGGGTCGAGCCTGGCGGCTCCAGCTAGACGCACAGCTTAGGATTCATTTTTGAGGATTTAATCAGTCCTTTCTGGAGGTTCATGAGATGTATTTTCTCATCACAAACACACACAGGCAAAAACATTATCTATAAAAAATAATCAAATAAACGAGCAGCAGCTTAAATTCTGTCTCTCCTGCTCAGCCTCGTCCGCAAAACACCAGCACCTCCCAACAGCAAACAGCTGATCAGATCCAAGACCAGGTGAGCCGGACAGCAGGTCTCTCCCTCTCTCTCTCTCACACATACACACACACACATAACCTCTCTGTTTTACTGCAGGACATCTTGCAGCTCGCAGCATGAATGAGACGCCAGTGGAAGAAGTGATGCCGTACATCTCTACTTTGGCATGAAAAAGACTCAGCATCATCAGAGCAATGAATAAAACAGCTGACCTGCAGCAGATACCAGAAACACACGGTCTTACTTTCCATCTTGATTAAACATCTTTTAATAGGAAGTTTCTACATTTACATATTATAGATTTACATAACACATCTGCATGGTCTGGGATTGGTATCAACACAAAGTACAAGAATCAGTGTTAAACATCTGGACACACTTTAGATTGGCATTGGACTGTTTAAAAATGTAAACACACACGTTGTAGCGTTGATGATGTAACAAACCTTCACTGTCATAGACGCGCTTTATCACATCCCAGGTTTCTGTGGCAGCTAGAACTTCGTCAGAAAAAACTTCTACACATTTTTACATGGCTAAGGCATATGTGACCAGTTATATAAAAACTTTACATCCCAAGTAGAATTTGCATAAACAGGAAGAAGAAAATAAGACTTAAGGTGAACCTTGTTCCTTTCAGACTCGGAGGATCTGAGCTGTTTTAGTGTAAATCAGTGGAATCCGATACGTAAGGCTTTGTTCTTCACCGCGGTGAACCTGCTAACAAACACTTTGGCAGAGGCAGGATCCACCAGGTAGTGGTAGCACTTTGTGACGGACGGAGGCGGCTCTGCGAGCGTTACTGGGGGCTGCAGCTGGAGCGACGCAGGCGCCGGGGAGACGAACTGGGAGGCTCGTGTCACATAATCCACCAGCCGCTGATGCTGCTGCTCCGACAGGTGCTCACGGACACCATCGCCCTGAGGAGGGATGCATAATGACACTGATCTGGATCACGTCATAGACGTGTGCTAATGATGTTGTCATGGCAACTGATGCAGACTTCAGCTAATCAGAAATACATTAGAGGATAACATCAGCAGTGTAGATGAAGTCATTCTAAATGACAGTTTAGGGGGGTATGGGTGTTTACAGCCCAGCACCGTGCAGGACGTTTGCCAGAGAACACCAAGATGGTGAATCCTTCAGTAAATAATTATGTCTGTGGAAAAACAGCTGCTAGAACCTGTAGACGACCACCAGAGAACCTCTTACTCTACGGGAGATCCCCCTCATGAGCTGTAGGGGACGAGATGTGACCAGTTATGGTTAACGAGGGCGTTTCTGTATGGAAACGACTGAACTAACGGACACGAGGACCTGGGTACATGCTGGTGGGACTTTTCAAGTAGATTTTGGAGAAACGTGCATAGGAGAGGTAACAGCTTGTTTCATAAATCAGGATTTTGACTTTTCGTAACATTTGTAGGAAGGATTATAGGACAGTTTCTACCAACGTTTGATAAATGAGGCCCTGGTCTGGGAGGAGATCCCTCAGGTGTTGTTGGGAGGTCATGCAGCCTGTGGAGGCCATACACACAGTGTGATTTTGTTGTCAGTGCATAATAATTAATGAGAATACTTCATTCAGTCAGATCTAGGATGTTTTATTTCTATGTCCCCTTCATATTTTGAGTAGTGTAGAAAGCTGAAGCCACAACTGTTTCTTTAAATGGACCCAAAGGCTTTCTGAATGAATCGCTATATCTCATGTCATCTGTTAGCTGGGAGTTTTCCTCATGTGTTCATTGAGTGCGTGACCCAGCTGTCTCACCTCAGAGTCGCTGCTGACCGTCTGCTGTTGCAGTGTGAGAGTGAGCTGGTTCTGCTGCTCTGGCTCCAGCTGACACTCCACCTAAACACCACGGAAGGGTCAACATTCCCATCGCCAAGACCAGCAGTTCTGCTCCTGACTGAGATTACCTCTGTGATGGGGAAGGCCTGCTGCTGGGTGTCTTCACTCAAGCTGACAACAAACAACACCTCCGAGGTGAGCAGCAGGCAGCCAGCATGCTCCTGACCTGACCCACTGACGATGGTCACCTCCAGGGCCATGTGGAGCTCCGGTCGTCCCAGAGACTGCAGCATCTTCCTGTGGTCACAGCCAACAACCAGCAGGGTTATGACAACACAAAGACTGCTGTAACTAAATTAGTCCAGCTTGTGATGGAGGTTCCCCGTCTGCTGCTGCAGGGCCTCGCCGACCTGTTGCGAGAGTTTACAACATGTTATAAACAGCCTGAGACAAATCTATGGTGGCAGGGTCCACCCGAACCCCACAGACTGTTACCGTCAGGAGGAAGAAGAGACAGCAGACCCAACAATGCAGATGATCTGAAGTTCATCACCTGAGCAGAGCCACAGGCTGGTGGCCTCCATGCCAGTCATTCATGCAGAAAGTCCCACCATAACCAGGAGCCTCACATTTCCATTTAAATGTTATTTTATGTGTAGCGTAGGAAAGGTCAGGTCGCCAGACATTAACTGTCTGCCCGGAGTGCGTTGTGCTCTCCAACCTTAAACACGCCGTTTCTGACCTCGCCATCGGACAAGGCTGGTCTCCTGCCTGTGTGTCTGGAAGCCATAAGGTCCTAACTTTAACAGGAGGACCTCATTTGGTCTCAATTCCTACTTCTCAGGTTAATAAAGTCATTTATGTCTCGATTGCTTTACAGTAATGATGAATCAGTAATGAACTGTTTATTACTGCAATGCCCAAAGAGTCTACTTGATGATTTCATAATGATTTATCATCAGTGATGTCACATATTAACACCAGTTTATCAACAAATGACTGTTATGTCGTATTTACTTCACATAATAAGTGAAATAAGCCTTTTCTACGTGTCTGAGGGCTCTTTGGTAACTCCTCCTGAACTTTCTGTCGGTCCAAACGTAGAAAAAACAGAACTTTAAAACCATAAACTTCAGTTAGAGCAAGGTGTCCAGCCTTCAGGCTAAAGTAACATCTTTGGGGATCAAACCAGCTGCAAGAACCACACTTTCAGGATCAAACAACTCATCAGACGTGGAAGGACCCGCCAGCAGACCCGAGGGGTATCTATCTTCAACCAGCTGATCTGTATTCTGAAAGGGGCTACGACCTTTGGGATACCACAAGTCTAATTCCACTGGACAGCTGCGTCGAGCCGACTTCGCCGGACCGCAGAGAGCCCAGGGTAAACCGCAGCTCTGCGCTGGAAGATTATTTTGATGACTCGGTAACATTCAGCCAGATAACATCACAGCTTTCTGAGTCACCTCATTAGGCTCTCAGCAACATCTAAGATCACGATCAGTCGATATAACCTCAAATCATCATTTATAATCATTTGTCCTGCGTCATCCTAGCAGTAGAAATACAGTAATAAATACATTTTTATAAACTATATTTGTCTGTGGGTATGCCAGGGAACCAACACTAATAATTTGACCCAAAGTACGTAGTTTCATCATCAATCGAATATTAAAGGTTTAATAATATTGATAATCCATATTTTAATGGAATATTACATTTTTGAATACCTTTATATTCGATTGACAATTTAATAAAAGTAAACACTTACAAATATTTACATAAGTGATTTCATTTAAAGGTGTGGTTCACCGAAAAAACCCGTTTTGTTGGTTATCTCAGATTCTAACTCTGCAGGCTGAAAATAGTCTCCTACACCTATCTTCTGCGTTAGTTTCTGATTGGCTTAGCATTCAGGAAGCAGCAGAGAACATCTCGGCTAGCAGAAGCTAACCATAGCATTAGCAACTCCACCACACAGCAGAACTCCTCCGGGCTCTGGAACCAGTGGAACAGCACATCTGTTCATTTAAGTGTTTTTCTTTTTGTGGCACTGCTTTTACATTAAAGCTCCGTAGCATAGCTTCATTAGCATAGCTTCTCCGAAGATTCAGGCGACTGGCAGGCTTGGTAGATTTGGTCCTGGTTTGGGATGTTGCCATACTGAAGATTGTAAAGATTAATATCAGCACCAAAATAGTGCAATTTTTTGAGCTTGGAGATATTAAAAAATACAATTTGTGGCCCTCCCTGTGGAGCTACTACGAGACACATGCTACTCGGTCAAGCTCAGCGGAAACTCCCCCAGTATGCATCTTTAATGGCCTGGGAACGCTTCTGGATCCCTGGAAGGAGCTGGATGTGTTCCTCTGCAGCTCTTTTAGCCCTGCCCATTTCTGAGCTCACCTGTGCTTTCTAGTGAGGAATGTGTTCGGTCTCGTCTCTGACTGCGACAGGACCAGCTGGGGGGTTTGGGTCTGACCCCCAGCTGCAGTAAAAGTGTCTGATGGGAACCAGTTTCATATCTGGGAAGTTTGAGCTTTCTCTCTTTTCTTTTTACCCTTCAGGGGTCGCCACATCCAATCATCTGTCTCCATTTAGTCCTAAAACCAGGACATGAACATAGAAAAGAGCCCCCTCCTCCTTTACAGATTTGAAGATCTAGCTCCTCCTAGATGATGAAATCTAAAAACACATTTTCTTCCTGTAGCTGAGTGTCAACCTGTTTCTGACCTTCCTGTCAGACATTTACGATTCTTGGAGCAGCTCCTGAATTTTTTTGAATAAAACTCAGAGTTCAAGTGAGAACTTTGAAAATCTACATTCTGCCTGGTTCTGTTGCACGAAGCAGGACTCAAACATCTCTGAGCAGAATCATGGCCAAATCAGAACAACTCCATCTTGCAGCTGTTGGGCAAACATGCTGAAAAAGCCTTTTTAACATGGTTTGATGGGAACGGGCAGTATGGGATCAACGTAAAAACGCAGCAGGAAAGCAGAAATGATGAATCATACCAGACATATTTCAGGTGGCTGTTGGAGGCCCGAGCAGACATTCCTTCTGCAGGTAGGCGCAGCTGTTTAGGAAGCTGCCACAGGCCGGCTCCATGGAGAATCCCTGAGAGCACAGAAACAAACCAAGTGTTACTGATATTAGTAAGTCGGCAAAGCTCTCGCTGGGAGGAGCTTAAATATCACCTGGAGGTTGGTCTTTTAACCCCCTTTAGCTCTGAGCACAGAGAGAGACCGCTGATGATCTGAGTGGACATCAAAGGGTTTTATGGAACCAGTATCTCACTGGGTAAACGACTAACTTCATAAGAGTCTCAGTTTGCTTATTTTACATTTTACCCTTAAGGAAGAATTGAGGGCTCAGGTGTGAGAACGACGGCTGCGGTCCATCTTCTCAGTCTCAATAAAGTCTGAAGCTAGGAGTTCTCCTAAGGCACACCTGTACATCATTCATGCTGTCATCAGCCCCTTGATATGCCTCACCTGCGAGGTGGGATGGATTATCATGGTAAAGTGCTCACTAACACATGTAGACAGATTTCAGATCAATATTTGAGAGTCATGGCTGTTTGGTGTTTGTAGAAGAAGTTTCAGATGTTTGAGTTTAGCTCCTGAGAAATGGGAGCAAAAACAAACGTGTTGTGTTTATATTTTTGGCTTGGTGGTTCCTGATGCCGTTCTCCTAGGCAACCGGAGTGGCACCAAGGCAAGGTTCCTTAACACTGAGAAACACCCTAGACGGACAGGAGCCCTACCGTTGGCCTGAGAAGTGTATTGTTATACGCTGGTGAAGGTTCTCAGTCATCCAGGTCATGGTAATCCAAAGGGTTCAGATGAAGGCAGCTGGACTTCTTTGGTTTGTTGAAGACTTTTCACTTCTCTGAGGAGCTTTGTTAAAACTGACAAAGTTCCTCAGAGAAGCGAAACAAATAACACAAGCCTGGAGGAGTTCTGGTGTGTGGGGGAGATGCTAATGCTAACAGTTAGCTTCTACTAGCGGAGACGTTCTCTGCTGTTTCCTGGATGCTAAACCAACAACAGCCTTCCCTGTCGTGAGTCCAGATGGGTGAGTCCATGAATGTTAGTGACAGTGTGACGTAGATCTGTCAGGAGTTTCTAATCCTAGAGTTTCACCATCTGTTTTCTCTCAGAAGCTACTGCAGGGGATAGGTGTAGGAGACTATTTTCATGTTCAGCCTGCGTGAGAGACTCAGTGACGGATAGTTTTTCAAAATAATAAGTAAAAAAAGATTACTCAGTGAAGCTGATCCCAGACCAACAGCCCCGAGGACCCAGCACAGCAGCAGAAAGACCTGGGGCCGATTTTTAACCCGTGGAGCTGAGAGGGTCACACACAGCAGAGCCAGGCCCTGGGGAGGTCCTGCTCTTATATGGAGCTCTTCACCTCATTAGTGGTTTATGTTCTGTGGCAGACCTAGTGCCAACACACACACCAACCCACCAATAAAACACTAAGTTAGTCCAGAGTGTGTGTGTGTGTCAGGGGTCTTTCAGCAGCTCTCTCCTGGCTTCTGCTTTAATAAACACTTTGGCTCCTGCATGGAGCAGTTGGGAGCAGAGCGGGATCATCCATCCACTGATGGACGCATGAGTTTCCTCCCTCGTTCACTCTAACTCACGCATGTGTTTATTGTTGCCTCTAGGAGAGTTATTCATACCCAGACCTGCCAACCTGTTTGCATTTTGGCATCTATTTACGCTGGTACGACTCGCCCCTCTAAACTACGCTAAAAGCTCCGGATACGTGAGTTGAGTTCTGTGGCAAATATGCACGTGTGGTACTCATGTCTGGCAACACGACTCAGTGGCGTGGTGAAGAAGTTTAAGCCAATCATCGTAGAAAAGCAGAGAAAAACTATCCAACCTAACCTATAACGTAACACCCCCCGCCCCCCTCCTCCCTGCTTCGTCCTGCCCACTGCTCTCTCCCTCCGGTTTGCCACTCGCTGCTGTTCTGGTAAGGTAAATGTGTGTGTGTGTGTGTGTGTGTGTGTGTGTGACAGACCGGCTGTCTTTTAGTGAATGTGAATGCGTGATGTTACTTTCACTGTTAAATATTCAAGCCGAAATCTGAGTGAAAAAAAATAAAAAATCTGCGACTAAAGAGAAAGAGGCAGCTGTGTGTGTGTGTGTGTTTGCCTTTATCCATATCAGATAGATTTGACCTGTATATAAGGAGGAATGTGATTATTTATACAGTTTAAACATGCAGCCATTATTTTTTTTCGCAGCTTGTTTTGCAACTCTTGCTGTGGCAGATGAGGGGGAAGCAGACAGAGAGGGATTGGTTAGCAGACCTGCCAAAAAGAAGATGGTCCATGTGCCGCAGAAGTTTTTGTCCAAACATCAAGAGCAGTGGTCATGCTTGCGACCCTCCAAACAACCTCAGCATGCATTTTACACAATCTGCAATTATGATGTGGACATAAGCCACCAGGGAGCTGCAGGTAATTAGTAAATTAGCCCTGATGATGTGTGCAGATGTGCTTTAAGCCAATCTAATATTACATTCTTGACAACAGAAACACCTATTGCAATTTAAAAATAAATAATTACCATTCAATACATGTAAAAATTTTTTTTATTATTTTGTATTGAAGTAATTTAATGCAAGTAGCTTGTATAAGCACAAATATTATATAAGGAAACTTTAGAGTTTTACTGTTTAATATTAAAATACACGATACTTTGGAGTCAGGTCAAACTGTAAACATGTCTTTAACCGGACTAGTCAAAATAAGAACTATGAACAAGTATGTGTCTGTGTGTGTATAAAATATTTCATCCAGTGAATGGGGAGATTACAGCGTGAAAAGCAATGGAAGTCAGTGAAAAAACGCTGCTTAAGTGGTACTCAAAACATTTTGGCAAGGTTGCCAGGTCTGCATATCTCACGTTTCTTCAGCTGAGCTACAGGAATTGTTAAAAGGTGAGATTTCATTTAGCTGCCGAGCGCAGAGCGAACACAAACGCTGACGTCCGTAGGTCCCAGATTCCACGTTCATGTGATAAATGAGGCCTAATCTGAGCAGATTATCTGTGCTGCACACACAGATGCCAAAGCATGCTTTAATAGTTCCTCCAGCATCAGCTCAAGCAGAAAAACCCTTAAAACCAAACTGGGCTCACCATATCCAGTCTGGGACACCAGTTCAGCTGCCCCCCCGATGGGCTTGGTGAAAACCCCCACGATGCCTTTCCCGACCCCAGAGATCACCCCTTTGGCTTTGCTTCCAGCAGAGCTCTGGATCTCCCAGCTCTTTTGGAAGTTCTGCATGGGCTGGTCCACGATGCCGGCTATGGCTCCTGCAGAAACCACACAAGGATAAGCTCTGGTCATGAGCTGTGGTGGCTGACCAAAGCCTGGTGATTCACAGCACAGAACTCAAATGTCTTTTGCATTAAAACGGAGTTTCAGCAAACCTTACGCTGAACTAAACAAACTCATTTTGGAGCAGGAAGTCAGAAGCAGCTGTGAGCTTCCTGGGAAGTAAGACCCAGTGTAAGTGAGACTAGAGCAGGTGTAACCCTCACCCATACCCTACAGAGACACCGGACTAACAGATGTTAAACAGAAAAGTTTAAAACAACGTAAGAATCTGAACACTAATGGTCCCTTCTCCCTAAAAACGACGTCTGAATCTGTCCTACCTAACAAGCTGATGCCGAGTCGGGACAGTCCCTGTCTCAGGCCGTCCCCCAGGCTCTCTGGTAGCTGCCGTCTCCACTCCTCCTGTCTGGTGTAGTGCTCTTCATCCAGCGAGAGACGGTCCATGTTCCTGGCCAGGCTGGTGGCTAAGTTGGTGATGGACGTCAGGGTGCCTACACACATTTAGATTATGAAATGTAGATGTTTACGATGAAGTCAGTCCACTGCTGCTACTCATAGATTAACTGTTATTTATCACACAGTTTAGGTAAACAGCTGCTACCTTTTGAAATATGTTTGACAAAAGATGAAGTTCCTCTGGAAACTCCGCTGACAAAGGCCCCGGGCCCCCGGGTCAGACCCTCGTACGGCAGACGGAAGAAGTCCGAAACACCGTTCCCTATGCTCCGCACTAGGCTGGCAGGACTGCCCAGGATCTCCAGGGAGCCCACCACCCACCCTGAAGAACAATCACAACATCTGGATTAGAACTAACCTGTTTGGTGACGCACACACACACACACACACACACACCTGTATGTAATCATACGAGTGCTGCAGCAGGATTTACGACCTCCTACCGTCTCGCCTCTCCTGCAGCTGTAGGTTCCCTCAGATGCACGGCTCACTGATCCCCCCCCCCCCCCCCCCCCCCCCCCCCCCCCGTGTCAGATTATGCCTGGGTGACGGGCTCTGATGGTAAAAACCCGGCCAGTGGCTGGTTCTACGTAATGTGCTCACCTGGGTCGGGTAAAACAAACCTTCTACCAGGGGGCCGATCTTCACGTTTAAACAAACGTTAGACGTTAAATGTTCTGTAATCTATAAGTGCCGTAGACGGGTGGTGTGATGTGGGATTGTGGCGTTCCCCTGGTAATCAGGCCCAAACGCTTCCCACAGCCGCTCTGTCTCTGATGACTAACGGAGGAGGCGGCATGCTGAAATATGAGCAGCGATGAGGGCTCTAACGAGAGACAGCAGGAAGGACACGTCAGGCCACAGAGATGATTTCTGATGTGGAGATGATGGCTTAAACCAGACCATGTGTGGGAGGTGCTGGACCTGATAAGTCAGCTAAGACTGGGTGGCTGATCGCTAACCAACCATAAAACCATTCTTTAGTCAGGTTAGGTATCATCAGCTAACATTAAATCACAACAGAAACCTTCCTCAGTCCTCCGGTTTACGCCTCAGAGAGCGTTCATCTCAAAGTTCAGCTTTAGTCAGAACAACAGACTCGTCCTGATGTTCTAGAGCTGCAGCTGCTCACAGAGCTGTCCAACAGCCCAGCGTTGTTATGGGGAATGTGTATTTACTCGAGTTTAAAACCAAGATCGTCCAATGATGAGAAATGGTGGAGATACAGGTTCCACTGGAGACATCTGACTCTGATGCAAAAGTTAA